>NW_012107286.1:1256782-1299144 GCF_000951045.1 Mandrillus leucophaeus
GGGAGGGGAGGGGAGGGGAGGGAAGGGAAGGGAAGGGAAGGGAAGGGAAGGGAAGGGAAGGGAAATAACAACTAACCACAATAGCTGATCTTGATTAGATCCTGATTGGAAAAAAAAAACAAACTATGAAGTATATTATTGGGACAATTGTACAAATTTCACTTGGGACTGTATATCAAAAAAATATTATCAGATATTATTGTATCAATGTGAATAAATGTTTTATCATAATAATGTTATTGTGGTTCTATTTGAGAATAAGCTTACTTTGGGTAGACACATTCTGAAACTTTTAAAAGTAAAGTGTCATGAAGCGTACAACTCATATGCTTCTTTGAAATGGTTCAGCAAAAACAAAACAACAGTGACACACATACCCGCAGAGGGTGTGTTAATAATTGGTGAATCTAGGTTAGGGATAGATGGATTAGATGGATGTTTGTTGTGATAGTCTTTCAACTTTTCTAGAGTTTTTTGTTTTTTTACATTTTCATGATAAAATGTTGTGAAATATTCTATTTTAATATGTTTATGAAGTCAGAAAACCAGATGGAAGGTGTCTGAGATTACCAAGGAAGTCACAGTATGAGTAATGTAGCTGCTGTAGATTCAGAACGTCTAACTCTCCAATCCCACAAAAGAGAGATGTAGGCAATTGATCCATCATCTTACTAGTCAGCCAGTTAGACGACTCTCTTAGAGTCTAGCTCATATAGTTTCATAAAATAACCAGACTCCTCTAAGGGAAAATAGAAGTAGAAATTTTGGGAACTTTTTTCTTTTTTGAATAGATCAATTTTATGAAATGAAGAAAATCAGCAATATTAAAAAGAGGTGGTCTGTGTTACATAAATGTTACAGAAGTCCTTAAAATCAAGAAGGAAGCTAATATAGGGAAATGTGCAAATATAGGACTACTGGCTTTCAGTTCAGAATACCAGCAGTCACTTCTTCCAATTTCCCATGAAAAGCACTACGTCAACAGCCAAATAATCACAAAACCCAATTATACCATTTAAAACTAAAAATAATAACACACTTGGAGATATTCCCATTAAATGCAAATTATGGAGGACAAAAGAGAAATGTGTTCCCTAACATCATGCATTCTGCCTTCAAAGCAGAATATAACAGACAGCATTAAAGAAGGCAAATCTTAAATTAACTCCCTATTAGCTCCAACATAGGGATAGAAGGATGTACGGTTGGCATAGCAATCCTCAACGATACAGGGATTGGTTTTAACTAGGTGTTTTTTAAGCTGCACCTTTCTCCTTCACTATAACCCGTTCAATTCCTTTTATTAGCTTCTTAGTGGAAAGCATAGTATGCTATGAAATGCACGGAAACCAACAAAGAAACATTGCTGATGAGCGCAGAGACAGCAGGGGCCCTGGCGGTGGGGTCACTTATGGGGAAAGGCTTTCAGAGCCCATACCTAAGCCAAGAAAAAAATATAGGCTATATCTTACTCTAGTCGTCTTAGAGTATAATGGGCAAAGCAGAATCTCCTTGGAGAAGTTTAGCAAGTGTTGAAGGAATGTTTGCTAATCACATAAGCTTTTGTATCAGATGTCCAGTAAAAATAGGAATCAGTCAACACTCATATATACAAAAAGAGATGTTTAGAACACTCTCCTCCTTTCTGTTGTCCCCCTTTGGCAAATCCTCAGCTAATATACATCATGAATTATGATTATGAAGAAGACTCAGAGAAAAAGCATTTCTCTATAATAGTTCTACAGAAAACTTTAAAAATCAGATCTTGCTCTCCTCAAAAAGTTTTCAGAAGAGGAAATGTGAACAAGAAACTGGAAGACAGAGTGGCTAAGACCAAAGTGGAGATAAAAAGAGAGCAATCTGAAGTTTAAAAAAACAAATGAGGCCAGGCACGGTGGCTCACGCCTGTAATCCCAGCACTTTGGGAGGCCAAGGTGGGAGGATCACCTGAGGTCAGGAGTTCAAGACCAGCTATGGCCAACATGACAAAACCCCATCTCTACTAAAAATACAAAAAAATTAGCCAGGCATGGTGGCTCAAGCCTGTAATCCCAGCAACTCGAGAGGCTGAGGCACCAGAATCTCTTGAACCTAGGAGACAGAGGTTGCAGTGAGCCAAGATCCCACCACTGCACTCCAGCCTGAGCAACAGGCAGGATTCCATCTCAAAAATAAGTAAATAAATAAACATTAAAATAAAAATAAATGAAAAAGAAAAATCGGTTAGGGAACAGAATTTCACATTTGAATTTTATTACTATTATTGTTGTTGTTGTTGTTATGAGGCAGGGTCTTGCTCTGTCGTCCAGGCTGGACAGCAGTGGTGCAATCTCGGCTCACTGCAGCCTCAACCTCTTGGGCCCAGGAGACCTCCCTGCCTCCATCTCCTAAAGGGCTGGGATGACAGGCATGAGCCACTGCACCTGGCCACATTTAAATTTTAAAAAAGAACTTTTTTTTTTAGGTATATTGCCATTTTTATTTTTTAAGTGTTTTAGGTTACATTTTCTTCTTTTTTAAATTATACTTTAAGTTCTAGGGCACATGTGCACAATGTGCAGGTTTGTTACATATGTATACATGTTCCATGTTGGTGTGCTGCACCTGTTAACTCATCATTTACATTAGGTATATCTCCTAATGCTATCCCTACCCTCTACCCCCACCCCACAACAGGCCCCAGTGTGTGATGTTCCCCACCGTGTGTCCAAGTGTTCTCATTGTTCAATTTCCACCTATGAGTAAGAACATGCGGTGTTTGATTTTCTGTCCTTGTGATAGTTTACTCAGAATGATGGTTTCCAGCTGCATCCATGTCCCTACAAAGGACATGAACTCACCTTTTTTATGGCTGTATAGTATTCCATGATGTATATGTGCCACATTTTCTTAGTCCAGTCTATCATTGATGGACATTTGGGTTGGTTCCAAGTCTGCTATTGTGAATAGTGCTGCAATAAACGTATGTGTGCATGTGTCTTTATAGCAGTATGATTTATAATCCTTTTGGTATATACCCAGCAATGGGATGGCTGGGTCAAATGGTATTTCTCGTTCTAGATCCTTGAGGAATCGCCACACTGTCTTCCACAATGTTTGAACTAGTTTACAGTCCCACCAAGAGTGTAAAAGTGAAAACAGAACATTTAAACAGGAATTTTCAACAGTAATACAGTACAAACTTTGACAGTTTGTTAAAAAGGGATAGGAAAAAGACCAGAGTGAAAATGAAGAGAAAGACTATAATAGCTATGTAGTGCTAAGATACAGATTCAAACTAATAATATTCTTGTCTGCATAAATGCTTCAGAACTGGGGGAGAATATCAATATATAGATTCGGGAAGAATCATCATAATGGAACTGCTGAACACCAAAGAGAGACAAAGATCACAAAAGGATCACGGAGTAAAACATCAGCTTCAAGGTAATACAAAAATTAGATTGGTAGCTGACTTGTCCAAAGCAATACTGGATGGCAGAATTCAGCAAATAAAAATTGTCCTCAAATTATTTACCACACCAAACCAAACCAAACAGAAAACAATTAATCAAGAATTGTATTCTCCATAAAAATATCTTTTTAACAACAAAGTTAAAATAAAAATATTTTAAAGATAAATAGAAGCAGGCCGGCTGCAGTGGATCATGCCTGTAATCCTAGCACTTTGGGAGGCCGAGGTGGGCGGATCATGAGGTCAGGAGTTCGAGACCAGCCTGACCAACATGGTGAAACCCCGTCTCTACTAAAAATGCAAAAAAATTAGCCAGGCATGGTGGCGTGTGCCTGTAATCCCAGCTACTTGGGAGACTGAAGCAAAGGAATTGCTTGAACCAGGGAGGTGGAGGTTGCAGTGAGTCGAGATCGTGCCACTGCACTTCAGCCTAGGCGACAGAATGTGACTCTGTCTCAGGAAAAAAAAAAAAAAAAGATAAATGGAAATAGTTTCCAAACTACATATACCCCAAATAATTTAAATAGGATATATTTCGAGGTCTGTATATAAACAAAGCTAAACAAACACTGGAATGATGAAACAGCAATAATAATCTAATCTGTTGTTTTACAGATAATTAAAACATGATAGAGATAAGATACAGAACAACCACGAATATTAACTGGGAGGAATATGGTTGAAGTTATAGCATTCCAAGAGCACTTCCGTTATATGAGAAGAGATAGTGAATATATCAGTCTTTGGTAAATACAAAGGCTAAAATTCCAAGGGTAGTCACTCAAAGAATATGGTTCTTTCAAACCCGTGTGAAGAAAAGAAAATGAAATAAGGGAAACAAGAAGCAAATAAAAAAAAGAAATGATAAAATTGTATTGCAAGACCTTAAGGAAGACTTAAATAAGCGAAGAGATAAATGATATCTAGGGCTTCCTTTCATGCACTATTCTCTATCTAGTATACACAGTACTTGGCCTCTAGAAGATGCTCAATAAATGTTTGTGGAAGGGAATATGAAGAAATGAATTGATGAACTAAAAAATACAAGGAAGAAATATTATAAAGATATCAATTGGAGGCAATTTTGTATACCAAATAGAAGCTATAAATTCAAAATGTCCTATTGTAATTCAATGAAAAATGAACAAGAACTGTAACATAAGCATTTTTAAAACAATGCAGAGCTGCAACTTTTTTCTTGACAATGGCATTTTAGATGTTTTCTAATTTTTACCTTTTATGTACCATGCTGCAACTTTCTTTCTTGTACATGTAACAATGCACACTTAGTATATTTTATAGAGTATGTGCTACTTCTAATGGGTGAATCTGTGATTGTGAGCACTTCATATTCCACAGACAAAATACTCTCAGTTATTGTACTAACACTCTAGCAATTGTGCAAAATATTTCTTATTTTCTTAGTTTCTTGCCAGAACAGATGTTACCAAACATCTTAACTTTACTCTTCTATTAAAAAACATTGCTATTCCATTGTAAATGCATTTTGTGTTTTAATATTGTAAGGTTGAAAATTGTTGCACAGGGATCACCTAAATGAAATGGCTATTCCTAGAAACACACAACCAACCAAGACTGAATCATAAACAAACAGAAAATCTGAGCAGACATATAATTAGCTAGGAGATTGAATCAGCAATCAAACCTCCCAACAAAGAAAAGCTCAGGACCAGATGGCTTCATTGGTGAAGTCTATGGAAAATATAAAGAATTAACAACAATCCTCTTTAATCTCTTCCAAAAAAATGAAAAAGGAGGAAACATTTCCAATTGTATTCTACAAAACCAGCATTACCCTGATACCAAAGCTAGAGAAAGGCACTGCAAGAAAAGAAAACTATAGACCAATATTCTTTATAAATATTGACACAGAAATCCTCAACAAAATACTACCAAACCAAACCAAAATCAACAGCATATTAAAAGGATTATACACCATGACCAAGTGGGATTTATTCTTGAAATACAAGTTCAATATATGAAAAACAGTCAGTATAATACAGCACATTAAAAAGAGGAAGGATAAAAATCACGATTATTTCAATAGATACAGAAAAGCATTTAATGAAATTCAACACTTTTTTATGCCAAAAACACTAAACAAATTAGGTATAGAAGGCCAGATATGAAAAGCCCACATCCAACATCATATACAACAGCGAAAGACAAGGCTTTTCCTTTAAGATCAGGTGTAAAACAAGGATGTCTACTTTCACTTCTATTTAATACGATACTGGAAGCCCTAGCCAGAGCAATTAGACAAGAAAAAGAGGTAAAAGTCGTAAAAATTGAAAATAAAGAAGTAAAATTATCTCTCTTCACAACTGACATGATCTCACATGTAGGAAACCCTAAAAATTCCACCAAAAAAGAAACTGTTTGAATGAATAAACGTCAGTAGAGTATACAAACTCTACTTGCAAAACTTGGTTACATTTCTCTACATTAACAGTGACCAAATTTGAAAAGGAAATTAAAAAAACAATTCAATTAATAATAGCGTTAGAAATAATGAAATACTAGGAATAAACTTAACCAAGGAGAAAAAAAGACTTGTACACTGAAAACTACTAAACATTGCTGAGGCCGAGCATGGCGGTTTATACCTGTAATCCGAGCACTTGGGGAGGCCACAGCAAAAGAATTGCTTGAGTTCAGGAGTTTGAGACCAAATATTATTGAAAGAAATTAAAGAAGACACAAATAAATGGGAAGACAGTCTGTGTTTATGGGCCGTAGGCTTAATATTAAGCTGTCAATACTACCCAAAGTAATCTACCAATTTAAAATAATCACTATCACAATACAAATCGCATTTTTTGCAGAAAT
The DNA here is from genome assembly GCF_000951045.1 of Mandrillus leucophaeus. Classification (NCBI taxonomy): domain Eukaryota; kingdom Metazoa; phylum Chordata; class Mammalia; order Primates; family Cercopithecidae; genus Mandrillus; species Mandrillus leucophaeus. The sequence goes on from NW_012107286.1 coordinate 1,263,087, forward strand.
TAAAAAATCCATTCTAAAGTTTATATGGAATCTGAGGAGACCCTAAATAGACAAAATATCCTTGAAAAAATGTTGTGTGAGATCTCAGTCTCCTGGTTTCAAAATGTATTACAATGCTACAGTAATCAAAGCAGTGTTATACTAGTGTAAAGGAAGACATGTAGACCAAAAGAGTAGAATAAAGAGCTCAGAAGCCTACCTTCACATACATGGTCAAATAATTTTTGACAAGGGTACCAATACTATCAAATAGGGGAAAGGGCAGTGTTTTAAAATAGTTCTCAGAAAACCAGATATTCACATGCAAGAGAATGAAATTGGATCCTTACCCTGCACCATATACAAAAATTAACTCAAAATAAGTCAAAAACATATACAAGAGCTAAAACTATAAACTCTTAGAAGAAAACATAGGATAAAAGTTTATGAAGTTGGGTTTGCAATGACTTTTTTTTTTTTTTAAGAGAAAGCAAGTTTATTAAGTAAAGGAATAAATAATGGCCACTCTATAGACAGAGCATGATGCAAAAGCACAGACAACAAAAGTAAAAACAGATAAATTGAACTATATCACAGGTATATGTCAGTCTATTTTTTGACTCATGATTCTATTCTATGGAACTTTTTATATATTTTTACTATACTAGAGATTAATAAAGAGTTTTTAACTGTTATATCAAGATAACCTCTGTTATACTTGGCAGTCATTTTGTAAATATAGTTTCAGATGACTGACAATATGCAAAAGAAGAAAAAAACTTAAGGATTGTATTACATTTATTGATTAAGTTAGTGTAAATATCTTTACAATAATGAGTCTTCCCACTTAAGGACATAGTTGAGTGGTGTTTAAAATATTCTTCCTAAAATCATATTTTTTCTTCATGTAATTCTGCTCATTTCTTGTTAGGTTTGTTTCTAAGCATTTTGTAGGTTATTGCCATTGGAAATTTTTTTTTCCAAATTAATTTTCCAATTTGTTATTTCTTTCATCTAGATTCTACTGATTTTTAAAATTTTTTTATGTATTTTAGTAGATTTAATACATTTTAGAGAAAACATTAAAAACTGGATGAAAGAAAATAAATATATAGAAAAAAATTTAGGTTTGAAGAAAGACACACATTTTCAGGTTAAAAAGTCTCACCAAATGCTAACTAGAGTTTTTTGTTTGTTTGTTTGTTTGTTTTTTAAATACCTATACCCAGAATCATCCTGGATAAGAAATTGCTAAAAGTTTCAGAATAAAATAAAGAAATCTCAGCCAGAAACAAGCGTCATCTGACCTTATAATTCTCATTACCAAGAATGGGGCTGGAGGATGATGGAGAATGGCTCCAGTCTTCTGAGTGTAAGTGACTACAAGTCACTTGCAACCAAGTGAGTGGGTCAAATACAGACATTTTCTGACAGGTCAATTTTGAAGAAGTTCACCTCCACTGTACCCAGGAATACAATAAAAATAAATCATAGGACTTTTGGCTAAAGATGCCTATTGTATACCTCTTCCTCCTGCCAGGAACGATTAAAATGTAAGTGCAGATATTTTAAATGTACAAACTCACAATGATGATAATAGGAAAGAGATTATCAATAGGCCATAGATTTAAAATATTACTGGCAGAAGAAAATTGATGAAGAAAGTAAAACTGATGTAGCAGGGCAGAAGAAATTACAGGATAAGGGATGCCTTCTAGGGGACATGGAAAATAATAAAACCAAACAGTGAGGCCAAGGCACATGCCTCTCCCTGAAAAGGTTATGGAATTAGACTGGGAGTCTGATCCCAGGAGACTAATGGAGAAGAGTCAAACGTGGGGCTGGAAACAGGGGAACAGCAAACGTGTGGGTAGAAGACTTTATTCCCTGACTGTCCCTATGAGGAGGACACAGGTGACTAAGTGTCTACCTCCATGCAGGAGGTCAGAGGTCACTGGGGTCCCTAACTCAGGTGAGCAGTCATTAGAAATGATACGTGTCAGTCCACAGAAGGCTTCACCATCACCAACACACAGAATTCTCATTCGGCTTTTCAATGCCTTGTTCTTTAATATTACCAGATACTTGGTGAGACTTTTCAACATAAAGGAAAAAGACCAATCTTAAAGAAACTGCAGAATGAGAGAAAAAATGATCAGCGAGGAAAGAGATAGAAACATTTGAACCTTTAAAATCTCGATTTGATAGTCCTCAGAAGTTTTTGAGAAGATCAGATTATATATTTTCAAATAAAAAGGAGAAAAGTTAAGAAAATATCCTAAAAAGACAAAAGATGGATAATATAAGAGGGGAAAAAAGAGGCAAAGATAATCCAGAAAGTTCAACATCTTTCTAATAGGTATTTCAAAAAGAGAGAAAGGAACAAAAATTTAAAAAAATAATCAAAGAGGCCAGGCGTGGTGGCTCACGCCTGTAATCCCAGCACTTTGGGAGGCCAAGATGGGCAAATCACCTGAGGTCAGGAGTTCGAGACCAGCCTGGCCAACATGGTGAAACCTCATCTCTACGAAAAATACAAAACTTAGCCAGGCGTGGTGGCAGGTGCCTGTAATCCCAGCTACTCAGAGGCTGAGGCAGGAGAATTGCTTGAACCCGGGAGGCAGAGGTTGCAGTAAGCCAAGATCCCACCGTTGCACTCTAGCCTGGGTGACAAGAGTAAGACTCCATCTCAACAAAAGAAAAATAATCAAAGAAGTAATTGAAGGAAATTTACCCAAATGAAGGACATAAACTTTCAGACTGAAAGAATAGAGGGAGTATTCATTATAAGTAATGAAAGGATGTCCAGCCCTAGATGTGACATTACAAAATTTCCTTCACGAAAGGACATAATGCCTCAAATGAATAAATTAAGAAAGTATTTAGGATATTGAGGGTAACTATCAAAAGAGATAGCTAAAATAATAAAAGAATTGCTTCTGGGGAGTATAATAATGAGGCTGGGGATAGTTGGTACAGGACACTGTTTTTTAAAATTATCATTATAAATATTTACACTATTTTTTTAAGCCTCATATCAAATATTACTTCAACAAAATTATTTCAGTGATTTTTAAAACTAAAAAACACGCTTATAAAATGATGACTGTTGGGTGCAGTGGCTCACGCTTGTAATCCCAGCACTTTGGGAGGCCAAGGCGGGCAGATCCACCTGAGATCAGGAGTTCAAGACCAGCCTGGCCAACATGGTGAAACCTCATCTCTATGAAAAACACAAAAATTAGCCAGATGTGGGGATGGGTGCATGTAATCCCAGCTACTCAAAGGCCGAGGCAGGAGAATCGCTTGAACCCAGGAGGCAGAGGTTGCAGGGAGCCAAGATCCCACCATTGCACTCCAGCCTGCACAACAAGAGTGGGACTCCATCTCAAAAAACAAAGAAAAATAATCAAAGAAATAATTGAAGAAAATTTCCCCAAATGAAGGACATAAACTTTCAGACTGAAAGAATAGAGGGAGTATTCATTATAGGTAATGAAAGGATGTCCAGCCCTAGATGTGTCATTACAAAATTTCCTTCATGAAAGGATATAATGCCTCAAATGAACAAATTAAGAAAGTATTTAGGATATTGAGGGTAACTATCAAAAGGGATGGGTAAAATAATAACAGAATTGCTTCTGAGGAGTATAATAATGAGGTTGGGGAAAGATGGTGCAGGACACTATTTTTTAAAATTATCATTATAAATGTTTATGCTATTTTTCTTAAGCCTCATATAAAATATTACTTTAACAAAATGATTTCAGTGATTTTTAAAACTTAAAGCCACACTTATAAAGTGAGGGCTGCTGGCCACAGTGGCTCACTTCAGTAATCTCAGCACTTTGGGAGGCTGAGGCAGGCAGATGACTTGAGGTCAGGAGTTTGAGATCAGCCTGGGCAACATGGTGAAACCCTGTCTCTACTAAAAATGCAAAAATTAGCCAGGCATGGTGGCATATGCCTGTAATCCCAGCTACTCAGGAGGTTGAGGCATGAGAATAGCTTGAACCTAGGAGGCAGAAGTTGCAGTGAGCTGAGACCACACCACTGCATTCCAGCCTGGGCAACAGAGCAAGACTTCGTCTCAGTTAAAAAAAAAAAAAAAAAAAAAAAAAAAAAAGATGGCTGTCAGAGTTCTAGAGAGCAACTCATTCCATGGAAACAGAGAGTTTGAGGGCTACAGAAGGAATGTTTCCAAGGAGGAAGTAAACTTACTGCAGTAGACATGATTAAGTGAACAGATCACGTTGATATGGTATAGGCATATAAGAAGAAGATTTGAAAAATGGAAAAGAAAATAGGATGCAAGAAAAACAGCAGCTACACAAGAAAGACATGATCCAAACCAGAGGAAAGGAAAACATGTGCTGAGCAACTGAGGTACAGTCAGAAATTAAAATTGATGTGAACACGACACAGGGAACATTCTTGCTTAACACACTTCTTTTCTTTTCTTTTTTTTTTTTTTTGAAGCGGAGTCTTGCTCCATCGCTCAGGCTGGAGTGCACTGGCGCGATCTCGGCTCACTGCAAGCTCTGCCTCTCGGGTTCACACCATTCTCCTGCCTCAGCCTCCCAAGTAGCTGGGACTACAGGCGCCTGCCACCTCGCCCAGCTAATTTTTTGTATTTTTAGTAGAGACGGGGTTTCACTGTGTTAACCAGGATGGTCTGGATCTCCTGACCTCGTGATCCACCCGTCTCAGCCTCCCAAAGTGCTGGGATTACAGGCATGAGCCACCACGCCCGGCCCACACTTCTTTTCTTTAAGGGTGAAATCATATTACTTGTTTCAGCAGTGGAATAATATAACAATGGGAGCATGGTGTGGGGAGAGTAGAGTTTTAGCTCACTGACTAAAGCACACCTTCAGCTGAAAGTGTAGAGGACAGGTCAAGTTCAGACGGCATTTCACAGCACTTTAGGGACTGTATTAGTCTGTTCTCATGTTTCTAATAAAGATATACCTGAGACTGCATAATTTATAAGGGAAAGAAGTTTAATGGACTCACAGTTAGTTCTACAGGGCTGGGGAGGCCTCACAATCACGGCAGAAGGTGAAGGAGGAGCCAAGGCACCTCTTACATGGTGGCAGGCAAGAGAGAATGTGTAGGGGAACTCCCCTTTATAAAACCATCAGATCTCAGGAGGCGTATTCACTATCATGAGAACAGCATGGGAAAGACTCGAACCCTGTGACTCAATTACCTCCCACCAGGTCCCTCCCACAACACATGGGAATTGTGGGAGCTATAATTCAAGACAAGATTTGGGTAGGGACACAGCCAAACCATATGAGGGAATGAAAGAGTAACTTCAACGAATTACCTGTTCTGGGCCCCAGATTAAGCATTGTGGTGAATATGTAACATTTCTGTAATCCCCTCCTCATCCAATAGAAGCTTACGTTCTTCTTGCAAACCACTATCAACGATGGATAATAGCAGATCATCACAATGTTCAGTAATTAATTCAGTATAATTACTATGATTGTTGTTTGTTCAAACCATGAGGCTGCATAGATGGTAAACTGTAATTCTTACATTTCAATGAAATGGGAGAGAGAAAGAGGTAAACATAAAAGGTGAGATGGGGACAAAGTCACTCTGGGAGGCTTTGACAACCAGGCAGAGAAGTTTAGATTTGTTTTGCTGATGTGGGATTGAGCAAAGGAGTTAGAGTTTGAAAATAAAGTTTAACAGAGAGTTACAACCTGGTGCAGTAAGGTTATCTAAAAGGCCAATTCAGTAATCCGTGAACTGTACAAGAGTTACTAATGCATATGAATTTTCCCAGCCTTCACAAGCCCTTTTCTGAGAAGGATGCCAAGTCAGAAGAATTGGGCTTTGTGTCTTGTGTCATGCAGACAAGGGATACTGAAATCAAGCTACTATGAGGATATTTGATACTCAGAGACAAACCATTTTTAACAGCCCCTGATGTGTATGAAATAATTATTTTCAGTAATAATCATGCAGTTATCAGTGTTAATCAATATTTTCTTGATGCATTTCTTAGATTTGAAACAACAACTTAAAAAGAAGTTGTTTTCGGGCTATTTGAATTCAGTAAATTATACATTTCAATTTTACACACTTTGTTTTGCTATTTTAAACTTTAAAGTCAATGTAAAACTCTGATTGGTCATATAAAATGCCAAAACTGAAGAAATTTAAGTTCAGTTTCTTTGTCTTTACAGTCACTGTGATACCACCATTTATTTTAAAACTACTGTCTAAGTGCAAGAATATGCAATACCACAGGAGTTGGACAGAGATTGTGCTTGAATCTGCTGGAATGGCTCTAAACACTCATAAACTTATTGTTAAAACAATACGGGAATTTTAGTTCACACATGTCAGGGCCAACTGTGTTAACTGGGAGCTCTCAGAATTAATTCACAAGTAGAATCTAATGTTGACTAGAGGATAAGTAATAAAAATGAAATAATATAAAGCTTATACATATATTCATGTAAATATGTATATATGTGTACATTTTTTATATATGTATATGCTGTTAAAACTCAACGGCAACTACAGAAATTAGATCAATAAAATATTTGGAAGGAAGAAGGAAAGAGCAGTTTATCACTTAGTGCTTTTTCTTTCTTTCTTTTTTTTTTTTTTTTAGAGATACCAGGTCTTACTATGTTGCCCAGAATGGATTCGAACTCCTGTGTGCACTCCTCTTGCTGCCTCAGCTTCCTAAGCAACTGAGCCTATATGCACGTGCCACTGTGCCTTGACTTTTACAGATATTTTCACTAACCGCCAGCATATGGTAAAGATTAGAATCAAACAGACTTTTTATCAATTCCATTGATGTCTTTGAAATTCTCTGTAATGGATGCATCTTTTATCACCTGTCTGGTGGACTGGTTTCGCCATCTTCCTTTTGGTAGAAAGTTTGAAAAATCTGAAAGAATAAGCGATGGGCTAGGGAATTTTGCCTTGGAAAAAGACAAGAAAAGGATCCACCAAGTTGAAAAAATTGCCAGAGACATTGGGAGCAGTGTAGCCTGGCTTCTAGAAGAGAATTTGGGTGGGCAGTAGAGAGTGGAGATGAGAAATAAATTAGGGAAAACAACTGCTATCCCCTTTGATAGTGACAAAGACTAATAAGGGTTTTTAACAATAAGAAAACTAATAATAATAATAGCTTTTCATATACCAGGCATTGTTATAAAAGTTTTACATGTGCTAAGTCATTTTGTTGTTATTATAATCCTATGATGTTTAGAGTGCCATTATTATTCCCATTTTACAGATAAAATAACTGAGGCACTGCTAGGAATCGTCAGAGTCCATTTTTAACTCAGGTAATCTGGCTTCAGACCTTGGCTCTTAACTACTTAGACTGCAAAGTTCTTGAGAGACTGAGTCAAAGTCTTGTGTTGTAATCAATTTTTTTTTTTTGTTTCTCAGAACTGACATAGCACAGAGATTCAGGTACCCAAGGAGCGTTTAGGCCACATGAGGATAAGGCAGTGAGGTTATGCAATTATAAGCAAATGGATGCAATCCAGAGATATCTTGCAAAACAATTATATAGGATTTCATGGTGACTAAAATCAAAAGATAAGAAGAATGAGTCAACGATGACTCAAAAAATCAAGCTTTTGTAATGCAGAAAATGATGGTGCCATTGACAGGGAGTGGGAAATAAACAAATGAGCAAATCAGTGGGCAGGAGGTGAGGATGAATTCAGCTTTGAAAATCTAAAGACAAAGTTTTGGTAAACATTTAAAAATACTACAGCAGTCCTGAGAAAATTAAAGAATGGAAAAAAAGATTTTAGAAATAGAAGCATGCATGACACAGTTGAAATTTTACCTTTTGTTTTATCTTGAGTGGGTGATGGATTGACTGAATGCTACATATCGGTTTTATTCCACAGAGGATTTGAGGCAACTTACACTAAAATGAATAAGAAATTATTCTTGATATATTAATCTTACATATAACTAAATTCACTTATGTTGAAATTCATTTTTGTCTTTTCCAAATAAAAAGATTTCCATTTTTGGTTGGGCCCTTATTCTAGGTTGAACTCTGTGTTGACCAAATGATATATATTTTTAGGCCAGTTGCAGTGGCTCACACCTGTAATCCCAGCAATTTGGAAGGCCAAGGCAGGCCGATCACTTGAGCCCAGGAGTTCAAGACCCGCCTGGCAAATCGCTTAAGCCCAGAAATTCAAGGCCAGCCTCAGCAACTTGGTGAAACCGTATCTCTACAAAACAAAACAAAAAATTAGCTGGGTGTGCTGATGCACACCTGCAGTCCCAGCTACCTGGGAGGCTGAGGTGGGAGGATTACCTAAGCCCATGAGATCAAGGTTGCAGGGAGCTGAGATCATGTGCACTCCAGTCTGGGTGACAAGTGAGACCCCGAAATATATATATTTTAACGAAGTGTTTTGTAATCCTCTGAGTTGAAGTCATTACACTATTAACTTTGATTTTACTTTACATGTATTGTTTTGTGTTGTTTTACTTGTTACATACCATATAAAATGCTGGAAGCATAAATCGTAAAAATCATGGTAGCAGCGTTTGAAATTCATGACTAAAATGATCTGGGTGTATATATATGTATATATTTCCTCCAAAAAGTATTTTATACTTTTGCTCTTCATTTGCTCCCCTATTCTATTATCTAATGTGATGGTTAAAATTAGGTGTCGACCTGAATGGATTGAAGGATTTGGAGCTCTCCCTGATAATGCAGGGCAATTTCCTATCAAGATCCTTAATTTAGTTGCATCTACAGAGACCCTTTTTCCATATGTGGTCACGTTCACAGGCTCTGGAGTTAGGACATGGACATATCTCTCCACTAGAAATCCCTGACATCTTGAACAATAAAGAGACTTGTCCTGTCATCAGTGCATCACTATGAAATTCAGTGCTGATCTTTACAAGCAAATGGTACATACAGTAACAAATTGTGTTTATGGATGACTAAATGCTGAGGCAAAACACAGGTGTCTGATAACCTCAAAGACAGGATATTTCTAGGCGTGTTCTAACATCAGAGTATAGAATACAGGTGAATAGGAATATAAAGTCACTCTTCTTTCTATGCTAGAAAATCTTTCGTGTATGTGATTATAATTCCCAGTGCACCTTGGTTCTGGCAGATCTATGGATGGGATTATATGCTGAGGATTTATAAGAACAAACATCAGCTAAAGGTAGATAACCATTTACAAGAGTGATCATTTGGGGAAAACTGGGTTCTCTGTTTATTCACCTATATATTCAGAATTACCTTGATACATTGTCATTGATCATAAGTGAACAACACGAATGTGGATCACGTTTATTTGATTTTGTGAGCACGTGGTTAGTTGAGAGAGAGGGGAGGCAGAAAAATTAAGTCCACACTCAAGTCCTTGCCTAAGACACAGGACAGGAACTCATCCCTATTACACTGTCTCAGGATAATATATTTGGCATAAGTGTCCTTGTTGACAGTACCCCTCCCTTTTGCAGAAAGTCTATAAAATTCTCAGGTCTTGATCTTGCACAGCACTACATCAAAGTGGAGTTTAAGATAATAAACTTTTAGCATCCTCTTTCCAACCTCAGGCCTCAATGGAAATTCGGCACTCCAAAAAGTCCATTAAATATTTAAGAAAATGTTTAAAGAAAAGCCTAATTCCTTTTATAATAAAAAGTGGAACAAACTCCAAAAGGTTGTTCTGAGAGACACTAATGAACTAAGGAGGCCCTGTCTCTAAGGTGGCTCCCTTAACTCCCTTGGGTGCCCAGAACCCGTGTCAGCAGAGGCCCTTGGGTGGCCGCTGAAGTGGTTCCTGCCTGGGATGCCAGGATACTATTTTATCCTGCTCAGCTCCAGGTACCAAGAGCCTTCAACCGAGGGGTTCAGCCCTTCCCAGTCTTTAAGCCAATGAAAGCAAGTTTAATAGGGCATTGAAGGTTCCAATCTCCCTAATTTTTAAGATCTGGACTTGCTCTTGATGCCTTATTAAGCCCAGCACCTTGTGGAATGCCAGCAGCAGCCCACATCAGACCTAGATGTCATTCTGCCTTTAAAACTGTAATTTGGGGCCGGGCGTGGTGGCTCACGCCTGTAATCCCAGCACTCTGGGAGGCCGAGGCGGATGGATTGCAAGGTCAGGAAATTGAGACCATCCTGGCTAACACGGTGAAACCTGTCTCTACTAAAAATACAAAAAAATATAGCTGGGCGTGGTGGCGGGCGCCTGTAGTCCCAGCTACTCGGGAGGCTGAGGCAGGAGAATGGCGTGAACCCGGGAGGTGGAGCTTGCAGTGAGCCAAGATCGCGCCACTGCACTCCAGCCTGGGCGACAGAGCGAGACTCCGTCTCAAAAAAAAAAAAAAAAAAAAAAAAAAAACACCGGGCGCGGTGGCTCACGCCTGTAATCCCAGCACTTTGGGAGGCCGAGACGGATCACGAGGTCAGGAGATCGAGACCACCCTGGCTAACATGGTGAAACCCCGTCTCTACTAAAAATAAAAAAATATAGCTGGGCGTGGTGGCGGGCGCCTGTAGTCCCAGCTACTCGGGAGGCTGAGGCAGGAGAATGGCGTGAACCCGGGAGGTGGAGCTTGCAGTGAGCCGAGATTGCGCCACTGCACTCCAGCCTGGGCGACAGAGCGAGACTCCGTCTCAAGAAAAAAAAAAAATTACCTAGAATTTTATCTTGTAAATTTGTATGATACTTGTATCAAGAATTACACATATAGTCTCCATATATGAAATAATTATAAGAATCATGCATGCATTTCTCTCAACTTTTTTTATGTGACTGTTCAAATGTATATATAAATTGAAAGAAGGCTGAGGCAGGAGAATGGCGTGAACCTGGGAGGCGGAGCTTGCAGTGAGTGGAGATGGCACCACTGCACTCCAGCCAGGGCGACAGAGCGAGCCTCCGTCTCAAAAAAAAAAAAAAAAATTACCTAGAATTTTATCTTGTAAATTTGTATGATACTTGTATCAAGAATTACACATATAGTCTCCATATATGAAATAATTATAAGAATCATGCATGCATTTCTCTCAACTTTTTTTATGTGACTGTTCAAATGTATATATAAATTGAAAGAATTTTACAGTAAGCACACTGATATGGTTTGGCTGTGTCCCCACCCAAATCTCACCTTGAATTGTAATAATCCCCATGTGTCAAGGATTTGGCCAGGTGGAGATAATTGAATCATGAGGGCGGTTTCCCCCATACCGGTCTCATGGTAGTCTATAAGTCTCACAAGATGTTTTGGCTTCATAAATGGGAGTTTCCCTGCACAAGTTCTCTCTTGCCTGCCAACATGTAAGATGTGGTTTTGCGCCTCCTTGCTTTCCACCATGATTGTGAGGCCTCTCCAGCCACGTGGAACTGTGAGTCCATTAAACCTCTTTCCTTTATAAATTACCCAGTTTTGGATATGTCTTCATTAGCAGCATGAGAACAGACTAATACACACACATATATCCAACCAACCTAGATTCTATAATTGTTAACATTTTGCCAGATTGCTTTATTATGTTTTCATCTATCCATTTTTCTATCCATTTCATTTTCTGAGGTAGACATCAGTATATTTCACCCCTAAGCATTTCAGCCATATACATGTAGTATGTTGTTGTTGTTGTTGTTTAGAGATGGGATTTCACTATGTAGCTGCCAGGCTAGAGTGCAGTGCTATGACCATAGTTTATTGCAGCCTCAAACTCCTGGCCTAAAGTGATCCTCCTGCCTCAGCCTCCCAAGTAGCTGGGATTACAGGCATGCACCACAGTGTCCAGCTTGCATGTAAGTTTTAAGGTAGGTTCTATCTACTTCAGATTTTGTTTTGGCTTCAAAGTTATAAAATTCTCATGGAGTTCCAGTGGGGTGGGGATGGAGGGGTGGGGTGTGACGAGAACGGTTAATAGCTTTAGAGAGTTTATGAAAGTAGAAAACAGACATATTCAACTTATTTGTAATAAGTCTTGGATGTCTTGGAGCTACTATAAGGTGTCTGTGAATTAATATATGGGCCAAACTTTGTAGACTGAATAAATGCTGTATATGTATGTACCAATATACATAAAATATATATATAGGTAGGGATATGATTACTAGTAGAGTTATATAAATGCACTCAAAGATGAGGCTGAATTTACAGGAGTATTTGTCATCACATTTTTCTCAATCAATGAGTATCAAAACACAATGACTAGCATGGAATATCACCCTTCAAAAGTACTTCACACATTAGGAATGACCTCTTTCAAGAGAGCCAGAACATTTCAGACAAAGGGACTTTGGGCTGCCTGTGTGGATGATGGAAACGAGAACTCAGCAGCACTGCCATTTGATGTTGTGCTCTTTACCCAGGATGAGTTTGTTGAAAATGAGCTACTTTAAGCTAGTTTCCTGAACAGAGTGCAGTGTGGACAGCTGTTTCAGCCATCAGGTGTAGGTCAAAGTCTGCAACACTAAATATGATTTTTGTTTTTTTTGCCTTTAATTCCAGAACAAAAGTCGGTTTGGGACTAAGTTGTAGAGCACGTTATAGATCCTCGGGTTGTGGTGCTCATGGAGAACTAAACCATATTAATATGAACAAGAGATGGTGGGAGTGGCTTTCTGATAGTAATTAAAATTTCCTGCAGGCCGGGCACAGTGGCTTATGCCTGTAATACCAGCACTTTGGGAGGCTGAAACGGGAGGATTGCTTGAGGCCTGGAGTTCAAGACCAACCTGGGCAACATGGCAAGATACCCATATATACAAAAATTAAAATAAAAAAAATAGCTGGGCATGGTAGCTCTTGCCTATAGTCCAGTAACTTGGGAGGCTGAGGCAGGAGGATCACTTAAGCCCAGGGAGGTCGAGGCTACACTGAACCATAAGCATACTACTGCACTCCAGCCTGGGCAACAGAGCAAGACATTGTACCTAAAAAAATGCAAATCACCATGGCACATGTTTACCTATGTAACAGACCTGCACCTCCTGTACATGTGCCCCAGAACATAAAATAAAAGTTGAAAGAAATTGAAAGAAATAAATCTTCCTACAAAGGAAAACAGTTTCGCTGAGTTCCTTTAAAACAAATAAACATAAAAATAAACTTGTTTTCTAGTAGTCAGTCAACTACCAATTTTGGGTGCAGTTGGTGTACCAAAAATAGGAAAACCAGTTTTCCTCCATATGCAGTTGATGCTTTTACTATCTAAAGTGGACAAGTACTGACCCTGCTAGTAAATGATCTCTCTGCATAAGAATCATGGCTATATTTTCCTAAAATTAAAGATATTATTCATGAAAGGTGCAAGTGTAGTTGCTAAGCACATGTGTTCTGGATTGAGATGTCTTGTCAAAACCCTTAGCTCTATCATTTGTTAGCCTGTTTAACCTTAGACAAATTATATGACCTCACTCTACCTCATCTGTAGATTAAGAGTAATAACAGATTTTGCCTGTAAAATTAAATCAGGTAATACATTTGAAGTGCTTACTTACCACACTGCTTGGCCACAGCAGTCAATTAAAGTTTATTATCATTATTATTTATTGTTTTAGAAGACAAGTCTCCAGCTTTTAAATTAGTAGTACATAGAATTCCTAGGCAAAATTATTATTAATAAAATAATATTTTATTATACAATTTGTGACATTATTTTATTATAAAATTTCAGGATGGAAAGCCATCTTGAACATTTGTTTTATTGTGGATTCTTCTAGAAGTAGAATTGTTCAAAGCTGGGCATTTGGATGGTAGTATAAGGTGGCTGAAATGCAGGTCTAGTTACGCTTTGTCTTACAAATTTCAGGCTAAAACTATTTTGCCCCTGGCAATGAAATAGAGCCATGGAAACTCTATTAATTGACCATTTATCTGCACAATTAGGAAAATTCAGAACTGTCTGGAAAGGATCTTGGCCCAAATTTTGGTTCCTCTCTCAGCTGACCTCAGAACACTATCAAGGATTCTGGTTACGAAAGAGCCCCTCTTGGTTCCTCAGTTTCCATATTTGGACCTTAACCAACCCTGAGTTGATAATGATTAAGAAAGATAATTTGGAACCAGATGCAGTGGGTCATGCCTGTAATCCCAGCACTTTGGAAGGCCAAGGAGGGAGGGTTGCTTGAGAACAGCCTGGGCAACATGTGAGACCCAGTCTCTACAAAAACAAAATAATAAATAAATAAATAAAAAATTAGCCAGGCATGAGCCTGTAGTCCTAACTACTTGGGAGGACTAACTACTCATAGGTGGGAGAATCACTTGAGCCTAGGAGTTTGAGGTTGCTTGCAGTGAGCTATGATGGCACACTTCAGCCTGGAAGACAGAACAAGACACTGTCAAGAAAAATAAAAAAGAAAGAAGGGAAGGGAAGGGAAGGGAAGGGAAGAAGAGAGGAGAGAAAGGAAAGGAAAGGAAATAGGGAAAGGAAAGGAAAGGAAAGGAGAAGAAAAAGGGAAGTGGAGAGGAGGGGAGGGGAGGGGATGGAAGGGAAGGGAAGAGAAGGGAAGGGAAGGGAAGGGAAGGGAAGGGAAGGGAAGGGAAGGGAAGGGAAGGGAAGGGAAAGAGAGAAGGAAGGTGAGTTGGTTCTCACTTATCAGCAAAGAATAGCTCTTGTCCAGAAGCTTCCTCGAGAACCCAACGTAGTGTTCACTGCCCTTCAAATAATTAAACACAGTGCTTACATATGTCCCTGATGCAGAAGTTTAGCAAAGAGGAAGATACCTATAATTCAGCTCTTCCAGAGTTTGTTTAGACAAATTGTAGATTATTGTAATGGCATAAACCTAAACAAGGGCCTTATGAGAAAAGGCCACAAATGCATTATGATGACATGATTTATGTTATACCTTGTCCCTTTTATGAGGAATCCTGGAGAAATTCTTGTCTGACCCTAGAATCAAAAAGACTTGTAATTTTCCTGCGCTGTTGTATTTGCTTTTAATTTCATGAACACTCTGAGTCAGATCTCTTCTGGTTTCCTTTTTGACCCTGCCTGGGAATGCTGTAGTGGGCTTTCAGCTGTCCACAAATTTCTGCCTCCTCTCCTTACACATGGAAGACCTGACTTTTCCCCTCTCTTGTGGGTAGAGACGTGAGGCGAGTCCTGGCCAATGAGAGTAAGTAGAATTGATGGGAGCAGAGCATTTAATTGCTAGTGCAAGATTTTTCAAAGCTCTTCCCCTCTGCCATGGTGGCAGGCAGTGCGAGTGACAATGGCTGCTCCACTCGCTTAGAAACCAAAAAGAAACCTGAGATCTGTAACGAAAGAGAAATTAAAGCACTGTTGTCAAAAACTCCTGAGATTTGGGAGCTGTCTTTACCATAGTAGAACCCGGTGCATACTGATTAATATACAGCTAAATATATCATCGATGGGAGGATGGTTAGTTGTTACTTTACATGTATTTTGATTTAATTTCTTCATCACTTTGCCTCACCCTTGTTATCTTGTTTTCAATTTTTTCAATTTTGTCATATTTTATGAGTTTTTGTAAGTCACCTTTGAGAATAGATGGGAAATAAATAAGTTAAGTTAATGAATTTACATGAACCCTGTAGAAACACCTCAGTGTGAGTTAGCTACGCAGGATAAACAGATTTTAAGCACAGCTGCTCTGGAAATTGTTTAGAGAGAAAAATACCGAAGCTTAGGACTGGTAGCTGCATTTCCAGATGGCTGCACTAGAGGGCGCGTGGAGCTTAGTCGTCATGTTACCCTTTGGCCGGCTTGGGTATACTGAGAAAAGATACTGTCAAGGGATTATGGTGGGAGTTTTTGTTTGCATGCTTTCCTATATTCGAAATTTCAGAAACTGGTATTGATTGACTTTCTTTTTATGCAAAGTTGACCCTAAGAAAAATGAGGTTATAAAAATGAGCTTCACCTGTCTGTAACATTATTTTATTATAAAATGTTAGAATTGAAGAGCATTTTAATGGGGGTTTATGGGATCTTTCTTCACATCAGGAATTATTTTTTCAGTGCAGAATTACACCCAAACTTGTTCAATGTTCTTCTATTTTTCTGACCTCTTCCCTCAAAATTAATACGTCCTAGCTTCTACTTCCTAGGAGGGGCCTATTAAGTGGCCAGTTTGTTAATCTGGTTGTCTAATTGGAAACAAAATGTTAATGGTTGACAATACCTTAGTTATTAACCATACCTACCTGTCCAGATAGAATTCTGTTTTCAACTGACTGTAACATCAACATAAAAAGGAACAGCATGGGTAAGTGTGGGAGTGGATTCCAGGTGTCAGTTTCATAAGCAACCTCCTGTGTGATATTCATCCAAGACAACAGCTTTATTCTCAGGAGAATTACTACTCGTATGATAAGTTAAATGCCATTAAATATTTTATAGAGGAATTTTGTTGTTCAGATTCCCTGTCTGAGGTTAAGGCTACTGCTTCCAGAGTTTTGATGCGTTATAAGCTGGTTTTGTGGTGGTTCAGATCTTTGGTAATAGTAACAGGAATTGGATACAGGGTTGAAATGCATTTGTTAATCTCCAAACATTCTTTTAGTCAATATCTTTAACCGTCTTTCTTTTGAGGAAAAGTAAGGATAAATGAAATAATACAGACTTTGGAGTCAAATAAGTCTGGAGTTAGATACAAACTATCGTCATATCCTGAGTTTTAAATTCCTCAACTGTAAAATGGGGATAAAATGCACATCCCAAAGATTTGGGGGAGGCCTTATATCTTATGAAAAATCCTTGAAATGTCTAAAAAAATCTGTTTTCCATCAAATCTTTTGTCAAATATGAAAATCATTAATAAAATCAATTTATTTTAACTGCATTTCTGATATACAGAATTGAAATGACATTTCTAGTTAATGTTGGCAAAGTGAGGCCAACATTGGATAGATTGTTCTAATAATGAGATCCCCAAGGTGGGCAGAGTGGACTTGGGTTTGGTGTTAAAATCTAGTGAACAATCAAATTGTGGAATCGCTCTGCTGTGTAAGGTGCTGGTATCCCAGTCCCCCAGTGGGAGTGAGTCAATGGTGAGTCCTCTGACTGGCAGCCTCAGCTTCCCACATGAGCCTTTATTTCTATCTCAGCTCCATCTGAGAAACTCTGGTGATTCCACATGAAGAGCAAGTGAAAATTTACACTAAGACAGTCAATAGAGTTTAAATCCTTGTGTTGCTTAGCCACAAGGTTCGTTTTTAAAAATTAGTCTTTTCAATAGAATTGTTAACTGCTCTGAAGGAATGTTTAGTTTTAGGGACATTTCCCAGGTCATATATTATCTCAGTGTCTGCTAAAATAACTGTATGCCGAATTAAATTCCATTATTGTAAACTGTCATTGCAAAGTAACTAGTTAAGTGTAACATTTTTTTTTAACCAATTAGAATATGTAGACTAGGCTTGGAGGCTCATGCCTATAGTCTTTGCAACTCCGGATGCTGAGGCAAAGGGTCCCTTGAGTCCAGGAGCTCAAGGTTGCAGTGAGCCATGATCACACCACTGCACTCCAGCCTAGACAACAGTGAGACCCTGTCTCTAAAATAAATAAATAAGAATATGAGCCAGAGCCAATTAAAAAAAAAAAAAGATATACATGAAGAAAAGTTTCTATTTTAAGTGTCTGCTATGGCAGGGCTCCCCAACCCCTAGGCCACAGATCCGTCCTGATCTGTGGCCTATTAGGAACCAGGCCACACAGCAGGAGGATAGGGTGGGCAAGCGAGCAAAGCTTCATCTATATTTACAGATGCTTCCCACCACTCACATTACCACCTGAGCTCTACCTCCTGTCAGATCAGCAGCAGCATTAGAATCTCATAGGAGCATGAACCCTGTTGAGAACCATGTGTGTGCAAGGGATTTAGTTTGCACAGTCTTTAAGAGAATCTAATGCCTGATGATCTGTCACTGACCCTATCACCCCCAGATGGGATAGTCTAGTTGCAGGAGAACAAGTTCAGGATTCCCACTGATTCTACATTACGGTGATTTACATAATTATTTTATTATATGCTACAATGTAATAATAATAGAAATAAAGTGCACAATAAATGTAATGCACTTGAATCATCCCCAAACCATCCCCCACGACCCACCCTGGTCTGGAAAAATTGTCTTCCATGAACCCAGTCCTCAGTGCCAAAAAGATTGAGGACTGCAGTGCTGTAGAATGTGCCTTTCAGAAAAAGTTATTTTTCTAGAAAATGATCTTTGAAATGTCAACAATTCTAATAACAATTGAAACCACTCTTATCTCCAGAGTGAACACAAAGGGAAATACACAATTTCATGAAACCCTTGATTCTTTACACCTAATTTTTGTGGAGTCTTAGCTTGATCCTTGATGTTCTTTGCTATAAATCTTTTATGTTTTCACTCATTTCTTGGAGCGTGTGCTGATTGGATTGGGGAAGTGAGGAACACATTCTCTCTTTAGTTTCTGCCCTGGGTCTCAAAACATTTTGAGAGGGGAAGAATCTTTTTTATCACTCTCTCTTCAGATGAACAAGCAGCTCTACTCAAAGGATTAAATTCCACAACTGTCTTTTATGATGCCTTGTTTGAACAAAGGATGGTGGTCAAAACTGATCAAAATGCAATAATTAATGTATAATCTCTTGGGTTCCATGGTAACATGTAATTTCATGCATTTCAAATTTCATTAAGTTTTTACAGCTAAATTTTGAGCTTTTTTATGTTAATTTGTATCATTTTGAATCACATATATATTATTAAGTAAGGTTAAAGGAAGCTATGTCATATGGTAATTCACTGTTTGCTGTGCTGTTGTTGTTTTGTTTGTTTGTTTTTGAGATGGAGTCTCGCTCTGTTGCCCAGGCTGGAGTGCAGTGGCACAATCTTGGCTCAGCAACCTCTGCCTCCCGGTTTCAAGCGATTCTCCTGCCTCAGCCTCCCAAGGAGCTAGGATTACAGGCATGCTTCTTCACAGCCAGCTAATTTTTTGTATTTTTAGTAGAGACAGGTTTTACCATGTTGGCCAGGCTGGTCTCAAACTCCTGACCACAGGAGATCTGCCTGTCTCGGCCTCCCAAAGTGCTGGGATTATAGGTGTGAGCTACTGTGCTTGGCCAATTCATCCAGTTTTGATAGTTTACTATCCTTCTTCATTTCACTGAGGAACTAGAAAACTGAATTGCTCCTTATTCCAATGACAGACTTCTCGGACCTCACTTTCAGTCCTCTCTGCATTTCCTCTCCTCCACACCTCTTCTGGATATCTCATTCCTTTGTCCTTCTAACTCTGACAATGAGGAGAAATTGCATGAAAACCCTAGTTACTTTTTATTTATTTATTTATTGTTTTGGAGAGAGGGTCTGACTCCGTCGCCCAGGCTGGAGTGCAGTGGCCTGATCTAGGCTCACTGCAACCTCTGCCTCCTGGAAAACCCTAGTTATTTTTAACAAAGGGTAAACCATATAATACTAGGAATGAGAGGCAGATCCTTGAAGAACGGGGGATGCAGTTCTGGGAGAGGGAGAGGTATTGGCAGTTAAGTCTTGACCAGGCCAGAGAACAGCGTCAGCTGGAGGGAGGGTGAGTCCAGCAGCCAAATGGAAATGAGTGCACTGAGGAATTGGAAGAGGAAGAGCGAAGTTCAGTGAGAACCAGAAGGCAGTAGAGCCCAGCAGCCTGTTCACATCTGAAGACATGGAGCTGAGAACAGGAAATCCGTGTGACATTTAGGATTTGGGGTGAACCAAAGGAAGGAGCTGCTACCTGTGTCAGTATTCTCAGGGTGACGGTTGGTTTTGTTGTGGAAGACAAGAATGAAAACAGGAATGCCAATGAGACTGATTCTGAGATACTTGGAAGCCTTCAGGATTTAGAGGGATATATCTCACCCCATGAAGGTCTTATCTGAAAATGTGTTGGGTATATTATAGTAGGTGGGAGCAGGGCTCACTAAACAATGAATTTGCTCCCCTGGCTTTGAGGCATCTCCGCAAAAGGGGAGAGATCAGAGGAAATAGAGTATCATGTGTGACGTGATATTAGCCAGGGAATGACTGGAGTGATAAGCTTTGGTTCAAATGAACATCGAGTAAATAGAGTCAAGAGTGAAAGTGCTAAGGTGAGAGGCAGGAGGGATTTGTAGAGAGGCCAGTGGAGGGAGAAAATCCCCACTCATGACATCTTCATTTTTTCAGGAAAGAGGGTGACAAGGTCATTTGCTGAGAATTACAGGAAAAGGATATGGAAGCTTCAGAGAACTAATGACAGTTCATAATTATTAATAGTACATGTCAATTAAATTCTAAGTGTATTTTAACTAAGAACTAAATATCAACCCTTCAATTTATACTGGCCCCTATGGAATGCACAGAAACAGAAGAAAAACATTTTCTCTATATCCAACAATTTAACTAGGCTGAGAGACCCTGGAGACAATATAGGGTTAGAAGAGAAGAGAAGCAAAAAAAAAAAAAAGGCACTGACACATTTTCAGGAAAGACAAATGGGGTTAAAATTAATACTGGATGAAAAAGTTGGGGGATTTTTGTTTTCTGCTTATTTCATTCCTGCGTAATACAAACCCAGAACATATAATCTGGTTGATAGAGAAACAAGTAAAGCACTATGTATTTACCAAAATCACACCAAAAAGAAATGAAATATGATATTGAAATAATGATTTATGCTTCCAAAAATGTATTTTTGCTACTTTTCATTTTCATGTTCCACAAGCAATGGCAGTATTAAATGAGGTAGTTTATGAATTCATATTCCATTCTTGTTTGGCACTCCTGGATTACAGAAAGGTTATTACGTGTATCTCGTGCATATTGATTTAAGAAAACAAAACAAATGAAAAACACTCATCACCATCACCCTACTCCAAACCCTTAAAACCTCTTTTTCCTTTTTTGTTATCTATTTACCTTATTTTATTATGACAGGAAGCACCCTGGGCTTGGGATTTTATAACTCAATACACAAAATCTAGGCATGTGATCCTGAGCAAGCAGCCAACTTGCTAGAACCTCAATCTTCCCATTAACAAGAATGGGGAAAGGGGCCCCTAGCTCTTTCTGGGATATTGGGAAAATATCCCTAAGCTTCTGTCTTGCCCAGAGACTTTCTTCAAACTCAACAGAGAGGTGAGAGTCACAAAGCTGACACTTATGGTTAAGAAAGTACCTGGAATTCCTGGCCATTCCAGAGTAAAGAGCCTGGGGATTCGGTCCTGAGATATGGGACTTGCTGTTTTGGGGGGATTTTTGGAGATACAGGGTCATGTGATGGGAATATGAAAGTGAATGTGACCTTATTCTGTAGTCACAGGCCAGGGACATTTGGGTCACGTCTGCAGTATCTCATTGAGTCTTCTTCATGACAAGCTGATGAGAGAGGAATTCTCATCTTCAAATTACAGATGTGGAAGTGAGATGTGACCAGTTAAGTGTCTTTATTTCAGATCATTTAGTGGGAAATACAGAGCTGAAACTCTAACTGGCAGTTTCTAAGAACATTCTTTGTTTACAGGACTGCTCTGCTTTATAAAGGCCGTCTCTGTCCAGGAATATTAAGGCAACATATTGTTAAAATAGAAATTTCACACTTGCTACTACTTTAGCTCGTGATTAACACTTGGGGCACAACTCTGTATCACTTTAGATTACAGTTATTTAGACCAGGCATGGTGGTTCACCCCCTGTAATCCCAGCACTTTGAAAGGCCAAGGCTGGAGATCACTTAAGCCCAGGAGTTTGAGACCAGCCTGAGCAACATAGGGAGAACCTATACAAATAATTTAAAAATTAGCCAGGTGTGGTGGCACACGCCAGTGGTCCCAGCTCCTTGGCAGGCTGAGGCAGGAGGATTACCTGAGCCTAGGAGACTGAGGCTGCAGTGAGCCATGATTGTGCCACTGTACTCCAGCCTGGGCGACAAAGTGGAACCGTCTCTCAACATAATAATAATAAATTAATTAGTTAAATAAATAGATGACAGTTATTTACATTTGCTTCCTGTCCTAAGCTGTAAACTCCTCAAGGACAGGAACTACGTCATATTCATCATTGGCTCTCCAACCAAGGAGAATTTTTCCAATTAAGTGTTTGCTGAGTAACTCGATACACGTGTGAATAAAAAAATGACTGAACTCAGAAATGTGCAAATGTGCATCTTGTAGCCCTTGCTTACGTGTACAATTCTGAAGAGTGTCAGGAGCAACTATTTTTGACTCCTCATAGCATCCAGGGCAGAGCTCAGTAAGTAATGAATGAAATAGTTAAAATTCCTTGACTGAATTTTCAGTATAATCTTAAGTATCTAAACTCACTGACTTTTGAATTGTTTTCTTACCAGGTGCACATTAAACCATACTAGTTGATGGCAACACACTGCCAATCAAGAATATTAAGAAGACTCCAGAAAAGAGGACAGGCATGGTGGCTCACGCCTATAATCCCAGCACTTTGGCAGGCCAAGGTAGGAGGATTGCTTGAAGTCAGGAGTTCACGACCAGCCTGGGCAATATGGTGAAACCCTGTCTCTACTAAAGTACAAAAATTAGTCATGCATGGTGGCATGTGTCTGTAGTCCCAGCTACTCAGGAGGCTGAAGCAGGAGAATCACTTGATCCTGGGAGGCAGAGGTTGCAGGGAGCCAAACTGAGATAGTGCCACTTCACTGCAGCCTGGGCAACAGAGTGAGACTCTGAAAAAAAAAAGGAAGAAAGAAATAAAGCAAGAAATTGAGAAAGGAAAGAAAGAAAGAGAGAAAGAGGAAAGAGAAAGAAAGAAAGAAAGAGAGAAAGAAAGAAAGAGAAAGAAAGAAAGAAAGAAAGAAAGAAAGAAAGAAAGAAAGAAAGAAAGAAAGAAAGAAAGAAAGAAAGAGGAAAAAGAAAGGAAGGAAGGAAGGAAGGAAAGAGAGAAAAGAAAAGAGGAAGGAAGGAAGGAGGGAAGGAAGGAGGGAAGGAAGGAAGGAAAGAAGGAAGGAAGGAAGGAAGGAGGGAGGGAGGGAAGGAAAAAGAAGATGCCCGAATGCCAGAAGAGAAACCAAAAATTGTAAGGACAGGACAAGTAACATGAAATAAAATACAGTTGCCTATGTGATCTCTTCTCCATAGGAGTTTCTACTTCTTTTTACTACAAACAGCAAAACCTCTGGTCATTCACTGGGAATAGGAGATTCTGTTCTAGTTAATTAGATAAAACTTATTGTTTTAAAGATCTATATTTAACATGGCATGTATTCTTTTGTTTAATTTTTTGAAAGAAGATCATTTTATTCTCATTAATTTGCAAACCATTCACACCACAACAACCCCTCTGAGGGTGCCATGCAAAGAGTCGTCCCGTCCAAAACTCCACACCATCTTAGCTGACTCCTCCCAGCAAGAACATCTTTCTGCTGCTGTGATTCTGAAGCATAGAACGCACAGAAGCTACTAATGGTGGAAGGGGGGTTTCCCTGGAGGCTTTACACTTTATCATTTCACTATCAATTTTAGTTGTTTGCTAAATTAATTTGATCATGAGAGAAAATTTTCCATTTCATTTATTTATTTATTTATTTATTTATTTATTTATTTTGAGACGGAGTCTTGCTCCGTCGCCCGGGCTGGAGTGCAGTGACACGATCGTGGCTCACTGCAACCTCCACCTCCCTGCCTCAGCTTCCTGAGTAGCTGCGATTATAGGTGCCCACCACCACGCCCGGCTATTTTTTGTGCTTTTAGTAGAGACAGGATTTCCCCATGTGGTCCAGGCTGGTCTCAAACTCCTGATCTCAAGTGATCCACCCACCTCGACTCCCAAAGTGCTGGGATTATAGGTATGAGCCACCGCGCCTGGCCCATCTCTTCAATTTAAACTGTTTGCTTAGGTTGCTCCATTTGCAAACCTGCCCTTCTACACCTCACTGAAACCCTCACAAAGTTCAAAGTCACTCTGGGTCACTCCAAAAGCCTTCATCTCACAGTGGCAAAGACTAAGCTGCTGCTGGTATGTGGGCAGGGATCCCTGGGGCTCCCGAAGGCTCAGGTCAAGGATGTCAGGCCTTGGGGGCTCAGTATTTACATCCTCCATCAAAGCCCCCAGAAATGGCGTGACCCAGTGGGTGTGCAGCACAGAGCCCATGGCCATGCCAGCTGCAGGGATGCCATCGATCTATCAGACCTGGCTACCAGGGCACAACACAGGGGAGCCCACTGCAGATGGTGGGGCCATGGCTGGCCACTGAGCTGCTAGTGCTGGCCTGGGGCAGCTCTCATCCAAGGCACTCAGCTGGCCAGATGCTCTGGCTTCCACAGGCATTGCAATATCTCAGCATCTCAGCATTTACAAGTGCAAAACTGTGAGTATTCATTTACTTCTCAAGCTTCGTCTGTTGGATAATTTTTCATATAAAGTCTGCTGATAGTTTGTACTGATACAATCTGTATCAGAAAGGCAATAGTGCAGGCCTTTCTCATATAGCTAGTTATAATAGAAGTCACTCCATGTTTCCTTCCCAGTTTTTATATAAAATATGAGTTTGTCATTTTAAACATGTTTCAAAACAGGTTTTTATTTAAAACAGGCATATGATCATTAAGGAGCACTCACCATAACTTAAACAATCTCATCTAGACTTTTAGTTTCATCAAAGAATGTGCTTTCCTCTAATAATAAGGTAGAAACAGCTCTACCAACACTGTTAGCCTCCTACTTGTGAGACAGAGCAGGAACCTCTCTTAGGGGACTGCTGCACCCCCAACCCCCTGTCCAAGAATGGAAATAAAGGAAAATCTTAAGTTCCTTCAAGGGAAAATATCAAGCACCTAGCTAGTCGTGAGAAGCAAATGAGCAAGTTGATAATCAAGAAAGTAATAGCAGCTTAAAACAACCGCCAAGGAAGTGAGACTCATGAGATGTTTTGCTTCTCTATAGAAACTCAAAATGACATCTTAACATATGTTCCTGAGTTGTTTTTCAGAAACCCGGACTCTCACCAAACGGATTGGCTGGTTCGTAGACCTCATAAGGGGAAACTGAGGACTGAACTCTGACCATTCTTTGTTCTAAATTTCTTCCTGGGAGTCCTGGAGGAAGTCACATCCATGGGTAACCCTAACCTCTGTTTTATAAAGCCTTATCTGTCAGGCATCAAGGAGTTTGGGTCTTAACCATGAGCTACTCGATTCCCCTTCCATGGTGCCCTGCAACAAATGCCTCACTTTCTTCCGCTGCAAATCCAGATGCAGTGTTTGGCTTTGCTGCACTGAGCAGGCAGACCCAAGTTTGGTCCACTAACACACAGAGCAGATGGAGGCTTTTTCATATAAAATCTCCATTTCAAATTTTTCCTAAACCCTCAACTTTTTTAATTCCTTTGCTCATCTTTTCCAAGGATAATTCCTCTGTGTTCCTGATTCCTTTTTTTCTAGCTGGCTCCAGACAGCCTCAAACTTTCTCTTTCCCCTTTGTCTACAAATTGGCTCCAGTCTTTTCCACTGTGAAACAGTTTCCTTCTTTCATTTCAGTGCTTCTGTTTACTGATCTTTTTCTCCTTTCTGTAGCTGCTACATGACTTGAAACATTAATATGAATGAAGCTACTGCCTTATTCCATTTGGGCTACTATAACAAAATACCATGGACCGGGTGGCTTAAACAGCAGACATTTATATTTTCCGGTTCTGGAGGCTGGGAAATCCAAAATAAATATGCTGGCAGATTCCGTTTCTATTGGGGGCCTGCTTCCTGATTCAAAGACAGCTGTCTTCTCGCTGTGTCCTCACATGGCAGAAGGGGTCAGGAAGTCTTTTTTAATAAGGGCACTAATCCTATTTATGAAAGCTCTGCCCACATGGCTTAATCACCAAAGGCCCTGCCTCCAAAGACCATCACATTACAGGTCATGTTTTCACATATGAATTTTGGGAGGGACACAAATATTCAGTCTACAGCAGCTAACTACCTTCACTTCCTCAATACCTACTCACTTTTTTAAAGCAACTTGTAGAGCATATGTTACGATTTCAATGTCCCCTTCAAAATTCGTGTTGAAACTTAATCCCTAATGTGGTGGTTTTGAGAGGTGGGGCCTTTAAGAAGTGATTGGATCTGCCCTCATGAATGGATTAATTCATTCACAGATTAATGCATCAATGGGTTATCGTGGGAGTGGAATCCATAGCTTTATAAGAAAGACCCGAGCTAGCCCGTGAGCATGCTCAGCCCTCTGTCCATGTGACACCCTGTACAGCCTCAGGACTGTATACACAGTTCCCACCAGCAAGAATGCTCTCACCAGATGTGGCCTGTCACCTGGGAATTCCCAGCTTCCAAAATGTAAGAAATAAATTTCTTTATAACTTACCCAGTATCATGTATTTTGTTGTAGGCAACAGAAAATGGACTAATACAGCATATGTACATACAAATGCACAAACCGTCAACATACAGCTCAATAATTATTATTATTATTATTTGAGATGGAGTCTAACTCTGTCACTCAGGCTGAGGTACAGTGTGGCAATCTTGGCTCACTGCAACCTCTGTCTCCCAGGTTCAAGTGATTCTCCTGCCTCAGTCTCTAGAGTAGCTGATATTACAGGTGCCCGCCACCACACCTGGCTATTTTTTCTTTTTCTTTTTCTTTTTTTTTTTTTTTTTGAGACAGAGTTTCACTCTTGTTGCCCTGGCTGGAGAACAATGGTGTAATCTTGGCTCACCGCAACCTCTGTCTCCTGGGTTCAAGCGACTCTCCTGCCTCAACCTCACGAGTGGCTGGGAATGCAGGCATGCACCACCATGCCCACCTAATTTTGTATTTTTAGTAGAGACGGGGTTTCTCCATGTTGGTCAGGCTGGTCTCAAACACCTGAAGGTGATCCGTCCTCCTCGGCCTCCCAAAGTGCTGGGATTACAGGTGTGAGCCACCGCGCCTGGCCTTTTTTTTTTTTTTTTTTTTTTTTGTATTTGTAGTAGAGATGGGGTTTCACCATATTGGGGCTAGTCTGGAACTCCTGACCTCAAATGATCCACCTGCCTCGGCCTCCCAAAGTGGTGGGATTACAGGCATGTTCCACCACGTCAGGCCAATAAATGTTTACAAAGTGAACATGACCATATGGCTGCCATCAAGATCAAGAAACAGAAGACCAGCACCCCAGAAGGCTCCTTCACCACCCTTCCCCCGGAACTTCCCCACCCCAAAGGGAAGCACTTTCTTGAATTCTGTTACTATGCATTAGTTTTGCCTATTTTAAACTTTACAAAAAGGAATCATAAAAGCATATACTCTTTCGTGTCACACCTTTTTGCTTAATATTATGCCTGGGCAATTCATCCATGCTCACGCATGTAGCAATGGTTTATCCATTCTCATTGCTGTATACATTCTATTAACTATGGTAGGATGTATTTGTCCTTTCTACAATCATTATTTGTTTGTTTCATTGTGTGTTTTGAAACTACAATGGCCTCCCTAGAGGCAATCTTTCAAGACCCTGCTGGTTCTTCTCAGGGCTCAGTCTGATATGGTTTGGCTCTGTGTTCCCACCCAAATCTCACCTCGAATTGTAATCCGCATGTGTCGAGGGAGGGACCTGGTGGGAGGTGATTGGGTTATGGGGGCAGTTTCCCCTGTACTATTCTCGTGACAGTGAGGGAGTTCTCACGAGATCTGATGGTTTTAAAGTGGCAGTTTCCCTGTACTCTCTCTCTCCTGTCGCCTTGTAAAGACGGACCTTGCTTCCCTTTCACCTTCTGCCATGATTGTAAGTTTCCTGAGGCCCCTCTAGCCATGCAGAACTAAGAGTCAATTAAACCTCTTTCCTTCTATTCTTCTATAAATTACCCTGTCTCAGGTAGTATCTTTATAGCAGTGTGAGAACAAACTAATACACAATCCCACCATTCCTCTTTGCTGCTGGACTTATACCAGACTCATGTCCTAGCAGGCCCCTGAAGGCAAGGCACAAGATGTGACCCATGAAGAGATATACTATACTCCAAAAGGACTACTTGATTTTTCCAATTTATATAGCCAAATCTGGGAAATATGTGTGGAAATGGTCATTAAGGATGCTGGATAATGGTGGAAGAATATAAGATTGGATCAGGCCAAATTTATTGATATGGGACCACTAAGCAGAGAGTCTTCATTTAATGTGGCAGCTTGGGGAGTCAGAAGAAGCTCATTTGCTTGCTTGGATGGCTGGAACATGGACCAAAAAGATTACCCACAGTAAATGAACTCGAAATGCCAGAACTATCCTGGTTACTCTAGAGGAAGGGATTGACAAGCTTATGGAGAAAGAAAAGTTGGAGTGAATTTATCATTTCAGATCTGCTCATCCACCCTGGAATACTTGTTTCCATATCTGTGAGAAATAAATGTGTGAGGAGAGCCCTACCAACCTTGAAGAGTTCTGGGGTCACTCTCTCACTAGGCAAGAACTTACAGTGGGACCTGCTGTCACCGAATTGGGAAACCTAAATTTGTGTCTCATATAATATATTTGACATTGAATTTTATGTTTTCTGGTGTTACTGCTGCAATTGCCGTTCTTTTTGTCAGACTCAACTGATATATTTTAGCCATCCTTTATCTTTTGGGGGTCCTATTTTCAAGTGTGTCTCTTACATTCTATAAGGTTGTGCATGCACAGCCACATTCCATAATCAAATGGGAGTGGTGTTATATTCAATATTGGGCTTCATCAGGACCCGAAGGCATGTGCATGAATGACATGAAAAACTGGCACGAACGTCCACGGTCTTCACTCTCGCTACCCACTTTCTCTCTCCCAGCCAGCACCTATGGCCTCATGAAGAGTTCCCTACAATCAGTTGACAAAACATGAAAGATGTCAGGCCTAATTTTAAAATGGATTTTCATGATATACACATACTTCCAGGAAGTGGACAGCTGCAGCACTGCAGCCCCTCTCTAGGACATTCCTGAAGGAAAGGGCGAAGGAAAATCCACCCAATGGGGACAATTTTGAGCAGTGTACCTGTTGATCAATTTCCTTAGAAGGAGAAATTACCAAATGTGAGATTATATACCAATTCATAGACTGTGACCAATAGTCAGGCAGGATAATTAGGGAACTGAAGGCTTATTATTAGAAAATTGGTAACAAGGAAGTCATAGGAAGAGGTCAGAGGATAAACCTCTCAGAACAGACAGTTATACAAGATATTTCTGTCCCATGTGAATGCTCAAAAACGCTGACCTCAGCAGAGGAGGAGCTGAATAGTCAATTGGATAGGATGACCTATTCTGTAGATACCAGCCAGTCTCTTTCCCCAGTCACCCTTATCATCACCCAATCGGCTCCTGGACAAGGTGGCCATGGTGTCAGGGATGGAGGTGCCAGGGATGGGATCAGAGATGGAGGAGGCATGGACTCAGCAGCATGGACTTCCATTCACCAAGGTTGAGCTGGCTACAGTTGCTGAGTACCCAATATGCCTGTGGCAGAGATCAGCACTTAAGTCCCCAATATGGCAGCATTCCCAGGGTGATCAGTCGGATAGGTGGAAAGTTGATTATAATAGACCATTTTCATCATGGAAGGGGCAGCATTTTGTTATCAATGGAATAGACACTTGCTCTGGATACAAATTTACATTTCCCATATGTTGTGCTTCTGCCAAACTACCAGCTACGAGTTCACAGAATGTCTATCCAGCATCATGATATTCTGCACAGCATTGCTTCTGAACAAGGAACTCACTTCAGAGTGAAAGAAGTGCAGCAATGGGCCCTTGGTCATGGATTTTACTGGTCTTACTATATTACCCCATCATCCTGAAGCCGCTGGCTTGGTAGAACAGCGCAATGGCATTTTGAAGACTCCACCACAGTTCCAGATGTGTAGCAATACCTTGCAGGGCTGGGGCAAGTCTCTCTGGAAGGCTGTGCATTCTCTTCATCAAAGGCCAATAGGTGATGCTTTTCCTCCCATAAGCAATATTCACAGGTCCAGGAATCTAGGGATGGAAATGAAAGGGTCATCATTTGCAATTACCTCTAGCAACTCACCAGCAAAATGTTTCCTTTCTTTTCCCAAAGCCTTATGCTCTGTTGTCCTAAATGTCTTTGTTCCAAAGGAAGGAATGGTTCCACCAGGAGACACAACAATGATTATACTGAACTACAAGTTAAGACTGCCACCTGAAGCATCTGAATCTGCAGGCAAGCAGGGAAGTTACTGCGCTGGCTGGGTTGATTGATCCACACTACAAATGGGGAAACTGGACAGCTACTCCATAATAGAGGTAAGGAAGAATATGGCTGGAATACAGAAGACTGCTTAAGATATCTCTTAATATTACCAAGCTCTGTTATTAAAGTTAATGGAAAGCCACTACCCCAACCACGCAGGACTACTAATGGCCCAGATCCTTCAGGAATGAAGATGTGGGTTATCCCACCAGGTGAAAACACATACACAGCTAAGGGCAAAGGGAATACAGAATGGGTAGAAGGTAGTTATAAATGTGAGCTACATAAACATGACCAGTTACAGAAATGAGCATTATAATTGTCAAGAGTATTTCTTCCTTATTTTGTTATGAATGTGTTTGTGACTCTGTGTGTGCGCTTGTGTGTGTGTGTGTTTGCGAATATCTGTTTTCTTCCTTTTCTTTTTTCTTTCTTTTTTTTTTTTTTGAGATGGAGTCTTGCTCTATCACCCAGGCTGGAGTGCAGTGGCATGACCTTGGCTCACTGCAAGTTCTGCCTCCTGGGTTCACGCCATTCTCCTGCCTCAGCCTCCTGAGTAGCTGGGACTATAGGAGTCCACTACCACGCCCAGCTAATTTTTTTGTATTTTCAGTAGAGACAGGGTTTCACCATGTTAGATAGGATGGTCTTGATCTCCTGACCTCATGATCTGCCTGCCTCGGCCTCCCAAAGTGCTGGGATTACAGGCATGAGCCACCACGCCTGGCCTGTTTTCTTCCTTTTCTTATTCTCTTCTTATGCAACGTAAAATTCATTGACTTGATGTCATAGTATTAAAATGCTAACTTTACATCATAGTATTTGTTGTCAAGGAGATAACAAAGGATATCAAGGAGAAGAGTAAACATCACCCAAGGATTTTACATCCTCTTCTGGGGAAAGGGTCAGTGCATTTTCAGTTGTGCACAGTTGTATCATTTTAGGTGGAAGCATGACCTTGCTATTGTCGCTATTTGGAAAGTAAGTATGGTTTAAGGAGCTGGGTATGGGTGCCAAGTTGACATAGGGTAAATTTGTGATGGGTTATTTTATGCGTCAATTTAGGTAGGTCAAGATAACCAGATATTGATCAAACATTATTCTAGATGTTTTATGGAGGTATTTTTAAGATGAAACTAACATTTAAATCAGTTCACTGAGTAAATCTGACTATCATCCCTAATGTGGGTGGACCTCATCCAATCAGTTGGAAGCTTTAATAGTAAATTTCATGGTAAAAGACTGACCTCCCCAAGAAGAAGAAAGGCTGTCAGCAGACATCTTTTGGACTCATACCAAAGAAACTC
Organism: Mandrillus leucophaeus; assembly: GCF_000951045.1. NCBI lineage: Eukaryota > Metazoa > Chordata > Mammalia > Primates > Cercopithecidae > Mandrillus > Mandrillus leucophaeus. Next base: position 1,294,562 of record NW_012107286.1, read on the forward strand.
TTCCCTGCCAGCCTGCACTGTATACTTTGGTTTTGCCAAGCCTCCACAGTCTCATGAATCAATTCCATCTGAGTACTGTATATATCCTGTTAGCTTTATTTCTCTGGGAAATCCTTACCATTATAGAGATGTTTTCCATATTTTTATGGTAAGAATTCTTGGGCACATTCTACCAAAACTGCAACGAACTACGTTGTTTATTACCCTTTTTTTTTTCTTGATCAGGTATATCAGTTATGACTATTTTATTAGGCTTTTATTAGGCTTTACAAAATGTTGTATTTTTTAATTGAATAAATATACTGATTTGTGTTTGTTCTGCGTTCACTAAATTTTCTTTTATTCTTATTATCTCAAGGGTTGATATGTGCTTTCTCATCCTTATTTATTCTTCAGTCATTAAAAATTCTCATCTTTTCCTCTTGTGCATATCCTCTTGCCTAATTATCTTTTTGTTATTAATAACATTGCATTTTAGTCATTTATGAGTCTGTAGGAAACATATTTTTAGGAACTTTTCATGTGTGGCCTATTTCAGTTTGTTTTTTAATGTTCTATGCGTCTGACAAAAAATTTATTATATATTGGTTTAAAATTCTATTTAGATCTAAAAGATAAATCTTGTTAATTATGTTACTCAAGTTCTCTATAGTCTTACTTAGTTTTTCCTTTCTTTATTTTGTCATTTCTTGAAACATGTCATAAGTTTCCCAACATAATTGTGGATGTGTCTATTTTTCATGTTAATTTTTGCCTTACTTATGTGTTACTAGTTATGTATTTATAGTGGATATATTCTTGACTGGCTTTTCACCATTAAATAAATCAATGTTTGTCCCATATATTTTTCATTGAATTATGTGTGGTACAGTGTTATTATTGTTACTTTTGCCTTTCTTTTTGCTATTGTTTACCTGACATATTTTATCCACCCCTTTACATTGTATATTTTTGGTCACATTTTCAGGTGTGTCCCTTGAACACAACCTATAGCTAGACTCTACTTACATACCAGAATACCTCTGTATTTTATTAGCAATGCTTAACAATCAATTAATGCTGCTGTTATTACTGATATGTTTAGACTTATTAATGGTCATTTTATTGTATGTTTTCTTTTTCTATACTTTCTGGTTTTCTTTTTGTTTCCATTTCTGCCTTTTGCTACATTGACAGATCATTGTTTGTTCCATTTATTTTTCTTTTGTTGGGAAGTTGTTCATTCTAAATCCTTACCTTTGTGACCAAAAAAGATGTAAGCTAAGATGAATCTTTAGCTTTCTAGCCTACATACATTTCTAACATACATTTTATCTTCTAAATTTACAGTATTGTTGTGATCTCAACATACAGGGCAAGAGCGTTTGCACACTTTTGCCTCCCTCCAGGTGTAGCTTGTTTTCTGAGCATGCAGGCTGCTTGCCACAGCCCTATATTGGTATCTTTCTAAGGCCCTACCCGTACTTGGAGCTCAGCCCCCCCCTCATGCATTAGGTTGTGAGCAAATGACTCTCTTGTCTGTGTTGAGTAGTAGAGACTCATTCATCTTGCAGTTCAAGATGCAACTGTGCAATAATTATCCTGAAGACGGCCATAATGCTCTCTCCTGTTCCTTGGGCTTTTTGTCTCTGGGGTTGGAACTCCCTGGAACCTATCTTGCCTGGACAGCATGTTTAATGAGCTAAGATTTCCCCTAGTTACTTTTCTCCATAGAGCTGATCCTGATTGATTTCATATCAAAGATTCTTCAAAATTTCTGGTGCATTGATTAGACTTTTGTTTTCCCGTATGATATGGATTTTTTTTTGCTTTGTTCTAACATAATGTTTTCATGGGATAATTGTGACGATGGAAGGAGGGCATGTGTGCTTCGACTGCCATTTTGACCCATTCTCATTCCCCTCTATGTTCTCTTTTAATCTGTACCAGCCACATTCATCTAATAATGACCCTATGGGCACATACGCTTTGCTTTTCTTCCTGCAAGCCTTGCTTATTCTAGACAGACTCTTGCTACATATTTCTTATATTATTCTTGTTTATCTTAAGGGCTTTCTGTTCCTTGAAGATGTACCTTTTCCTCACATTTAAATGTTAATATTTTCCTCCACTCAATTCTTATGGTCCTAAATGTGAATCTCTGTTATGAGTAAGTTGTAGCATAAATAAAAATTTAATATTTGTGGGCCAAGCACAGTGGCTCACACCTGTAATCCCAACACTTTGGGAGGTCAAGGCAGGAGAATCACTTGAGCCCAGGAGTTCAAGACAAGCCCGGGAAACATGGCAAAACCCCATCTCTAACTAAAATACAAAAAAATTAGCCGGTTGTGGTGGTGTGCACCTGTAGTCTCAGTTACTTAGGAGGTTGAGGTTGGAGGATTGCTTGAGCCTGGGAGGTGGAGATTGCAGTGAGCCGTGATCACAGCACTGCACTTCAGCCTGAGTGACAAAGTGAGACCCCATTAAAAAAAAAAAAGAAAAGCATTAAATATTTGTGAACTTATTACCTCCTGAGAACAGAGTATGTTATCTTTCCTCTCTTTGGATTCCCATTGCATATAACAATGCCATCCTTATAGCGGGAAAAACATTTGTGACTAAAATTGAATTAATTTGAATTCTCCTATCAATAAAAGAAAATTCTTCTGTATAGTGTGCTTGGACTGAACAGTTCTATGATCATTGTTTATTTATTGTATTATGTAGTATTTTTTATAACATCGAATATTTGTTGAGAAGTATAATAAAATAAATTATGCTGGTGATTAACTTTTGTCCTTAAATTGAATTGACATCTTTGTAACCCCCCTCAACATTTTCATATGAAGAACCCCAAGAAGAATACTAAAATATTAGAATATTTCTTCTTTGTTCATTACTTATAGACATTAGCTGCTATCAAGTATTTTCTTAAACAATGCTATCTACGCAGCACACACACCCTTAATCTCGTGCAGGGAGTGCTACGCTGAGGCGAATCCTTATTTTTCACAACACTGCCCCCTAATCATTCACGCTGCTCAACCTCATCACAGGCCTTTCCATCAGAGTGTGTCTCCATGGTAACACAAGCCAGATTTGGCCATTTGGTTACAGCTTGGAACACAAAGGTCACTTGAAGGTTTATGACATTTGGATTTTGGAGCACATTTACAAAACTACAAATTCTACATGGTTTTGACATTTGGATGCAATCTTTATTAATAGTATCTTTCCCTTGGCATACATATATGTTTCCTTTTGGATTATGTTTGTTTATTGGACAGAAGCAGCCAATGTAACCAAGTTTAATACAATTCAATGTTTTTCTTCATTACATTTTTTTTTCCAGAAAATAATACTTTGTGCTTAAAAAGTGCTATGCAAGAAAATCATTGGAAAATATAAATCACTGAGATCGCTAAAAATATCTCGAACTGCCAAAACTAAAAGGTTGATTATGGATTTTTTTCATCATGGTCTCTTTTACCTCAATATATAATTATGTTTTAAATGTGTATTGAAGTGGGATAACATAATTATTTAATTTGTCAACATACTTTGCTATCTTTTTATGTCCAGAAAGTATTTGATTTGCAGATAGAAAGAATAAATGTATTTTTATTGAAATATAATAATTTGCATTTAAATGGGAGAGTGTCTAAAAAAAGGAAAGTTTTAAGTCTTTAAGAAAGAACATATTTAAAATCTTCAGTCATGTAAAAGAAAATTTAAATATTAGAAAAAGCATATTTGTTTGTGTATAATAAGGCTCAATACGAGAGTCAATATTTTTCAAATATATCCATTTAAAATAATAATAGCGTGAACTCTGGATGACGAGCTTGCAGTGTGCCGAGATCACGCCACTGCACTCCAGTCTGGGCAACAGAGTGAGACTCCATCTCAAAAAAAAAAGTAAAAATTAGTAGTAGTAATAATAATAATAATAATAATAATAATAGCTAGCACTTCCTCATCACTTTCTATGTGCCTGGTTCTGTTTTAAATACTTTATAGATATCAAATCATTTAATCCTCACGGTGACTCTATCTTACCAATGATCTCCATTTTACCAATGAGAAACTAATGCACACAGTCATACTTGCTCAAAGTTATACAACTACTACTGGCATAATCAGTATTCAAATCCAGGTAGTCTGGTTCCAAAGCCTAAATTAGCCTCTAGCCCTCTAAATTAAGGGGATTACAATCAAAATTTGCATAAGATTATTTCTTCAGAATTAGAAAACACCTTGAGGCCAAGTGCAGTGTCTCACACCTGAAATCCCAGCACTTTGGAAAGCTGAGGCTGAAGGATCACTTGAAGCCAGGAGTGTGAGACCAGCTTGGGCAACATAGAGAGACCCCATCTCTACAAAAAAATACAAAAATTAGCTAGGTACCTGTAGTCGCAGCTACTCAGGAGGCTGAGATGGGAGGATCACTTGAGCCTGGGAGGTAGAGGTTGCAGTAAGCCGAGATCATACCACGGCACTCCAGCCTGAGCAAGACAGAGTGAAACTCTGTCGAGAAAGAGAGAGGGAAGGAAGGAAGGAAGGAAGGAAGGAAGGAAGGAAGGAAGGAAGGAAGGAAGGGA
>NW_012107286.1:1299219-1391606 GCF_000951045.1 Mandrillus leucophaeus
GAAGGAGAGAAAAAGGAAAAATTATATTCATCTACACAAATAAGCACCTGAAAATAGCTATAAAAACAGAATGAATTTAAACAGGCATTTTTTTAAATTATGGGTTTTATTTTTCTCGACAAGAAACTTAAAAGTAGGCAGTTAAGGACCAGTATAGTGGTTAACAAGAAACCTAAAAGTAGGCAGTTAAGGACCAGTACAGTGGTTCTACAATACCTTCAAGAGAATGATTTCCTCTTGAATTTCTTCTTAGCCATCCTCAGTGAGTGCCTTAATGCTCAAGCTTATTAACTCATGGTGACAAGAGGGCTGCACTTGATCCAACATCACTTTTGGATTCCAGTGAGCAAGAAGAAGATGAGCAAATGAGAAAAAGCTATAAGGCAGGTGAGTTTCTCCCTCTTAAACAACTTTTTTAGAAACCCCTCACAGTGATTTTAGACATTGCAGCTACCTAAAACTTTTATATGAACAAACTGAGTAGCAAGGAAAGCTGATTAAAAAAAAAAAAAAAAAAAAGAAGAAGGACCAGGTGCAATGGCTGACGCCTGTAATCCCAGCACTTTGGGAAGCTGAGGCAGGTGGATCACAAGGTCAGGTGTTTGAGGCCAGCCTGGCCAACATGGTGAAACACCATCTCTACTAAAGATACAAAAAAAATTGCCAGGCACGATGGCATGCACCTGTAATCCCAGCTACTCAGAAGGCTGGGGCAGGAGAATCGCTTGAACTCAGGAGACGGAGGTTGCAGTAAGCCGAGATTGCGCCATTGTACTCCAGTCTGGATAACAGGGTGAGACTCCGTTTCAAAAAAAAAAAAAAAAGAGAGAGAGAAGAAAAAAGATAGGTCTGTGACTGAGTATATTGCCACTCTGATCAAAATCAGAATCTAAGAGTAAAGAAAGGTTATTGAGGCAGGTCTAGAATAGCTTTCGCTCTAGAGCTAGTTTGTCCTATTACTAAGGTATGGCCCTTAGTGTACTCTGTGTGTTCAACAATGAGCATTCTCACCTTGGCTAGTCAGGACTCAGCTGCTTGGAAGTGTTCACTTTACAACTCCCTGGAAATTTCACCCTAAAGGGCTTTTTTCTTTCTTTCTTTCTTTTCTTTTTTTTCTGGGTAGCTCCCTCCTCTCCAGGACCTTTTCTGGAAAATTCTAGACTTTTCAACCTCCACGTACTCCAATCTCTGACAACTCAACTCAGGGACACTGTGACATTCTGCTCGGATTTCCCCTTCTTATGGTACAGTTCTGGAATCCTTCCTGTCAATGATCTGAGGCAACTGAGGCCTCATACAACTCATTTCCCTTGTCCCAGGTGTCATACTGAGTCAGTAGAAAAATTTCTGAAGAATTCCAGATTCCTCCTAAATGTGGCAGATGATCTGTAAGTCATTAATACTCTGCTATAAAAGAGACCAGGCTTCCATAAACACACTCCAATAGTTCACAGTCTTTGGAAAATGATTATTTATCCCTTTAAAGTTACAATTATGTAAATCTGCCATATCTCATAATAAATGTGCTATAAATATTTGGTTTTTAACATTAAGGAATAGGTTACTATTTTTGAGAGTTTTACAGATAATTTTATAATAGGCCTGAAGAGGAATGCCATGTGACTAGGGTTCACAAATCCTATTGTAAGTAAAACTACTTCATGCCAGATAGACTTTGAAATGGGAGAGTTCCTTGACTTCCCTCACAGAACACGCAACAGGGTGTGGCTCATCTGTTTGGCCACCACATGCTCAAACCCCTTACAAGAGCGGGAGCAGGCAGACGGGCAGATGCAGGAGCCGGGGCGCATACTTTTGGGTTCCAGCCCCATGGTAGCATCTAGGGATGTGTGTCTGTGACTCCTGAAGCCCCAGAGGATGTGTTACAGTTCTCCTTTAGCTCTGCCATTTGCAAATGTTAAGTGTTAACCAGTTCGGTGCCCTCTTGGTACTAGGGTCCTTGTCTGGCATCCAGGAAGAATCAGTCACAAATAGACTTGAAGGATGGTGAAAGAAGGGATTTTACTGAGTGGTGGAGGTGGCTCTTGGTGGGATGGAGGGGGAGCTGGAAAGGGGACGGAGTGGGAAGATGCTCTTCCCCTAGAGTTTGGCCATCCCACAGCCGAACTCCTCTCCAACCATCCCCAGCTAAACTCCTCTCAACGTTCAGATGCTCCTTCTCTTCTCTCCTTCTCTGCCATGCCACTTTCCTGTTCCTCTGCTCTTTTGCTCATCTGCTTGTCTCCTCATCTGCTGGTGGAGCCTCTTGTTTGGGGTTTATATGGGTATAGGATACAGGGGTATGGCAGGCCAAAAAGGCAAAATTTAGTTTCAAAAACAGGAATGCCTGTTTCCATTTAGAGCTTCAGGTTTCCAGGCTTGAGGATGGGTTCTTTGCCAGGCAACCACCCTCTTCTGCCCAGTATTTCCTTGCTTCCTGTCTGTATCAACTGCAGTAACTTTTATAATCATACTAAAGATATTTTAATAATAAATACAATTATGGGAATTTCGGGTAAATTATAATGTTTAATACAGAATTATTTTGTGGTTGTGCTTTTGTTTTTGTTTGTGTTTGTTGACTATTCAAAGTGCTTTAAACTACCTCTCTAGTTATGCCTAGCTCAAGGAATTGAAGACGTTAGCTCTCATGTAGAAGAAATACCTATGCATAGAATGATTCAATCAGTAGCAAAAAAAACCGGCTTGCACAGCATCTCTTCTCCATCTCTCTTATCTTGCAATCACAGCTAAAAGAGATCAGTTAATTCCACTGGGTGAAGAAGGCAGGCTGGAAGGTGCTGTTTTCTAGACATAATTTCCCGGATTGGCCAAACACTATAGATACAGGTTCTAGGAGGGATGTCAGTCAAGCACAGAGAGCTGGGCATCCAGAACCTAGGAAAACAGACATGAGGCACCCTGTGGCAGGGAAGGGGGATTCTACACAGGCTAATAGAAAAGAAGCACAGGTAATTCCAAAGTGGATGCTATTTAGGATCAGGTAAGCAGAGAGAGCTTGCATGGAGGAAAATCTCTCACAGCAAGTAACTGGCAGGGACTCTAGGATTCAGAGCAAGAGAGCCAGTCTCTTGAAACAAGACTGGAAAGAGGAATGCATTCCATAATCCAGAAGGACAATAGTACTACAATAGGGACAAGGCAGAAAACCTCAGACTTGAGTTGAACCAGCCACAGAAGGATCCATTCAGGGTCTCAGAGTGTCAAGCAAGAACTCCTCCTTCCATCCCCTGAATAGGATGATTTGACCTTTTAGGCTTTTATGAAGCTGAGCCCAGTGGAAGGAGTCCAGAGGCAGAGCTATGGGAAGAAAAAGACGATACTGCATGAGAACCCTGGCAGGAGATGCAACCACCAGCCTTCCTGCCATGTGCTCAAATGCCTTATCTTTAGAATAACTTTTGGGGATTCTTTTAGAGGATCTTTTAGTGTGAAATGTGCTACCAGAGAGGTGACATACTAAGCCCCTAAGAGATCAGCCATTAACATACGTTAGTTTACCAGATTAGCCATTTGTTTCAAACAGAGAGAGTAAGGTCCTGAGGGAATAAAATTCAGCCATTTAGATTTAAAGGAAATTTAAAGGGAATAGAGTTCCAGAGCAGGTAATCTAATACATATTACAAATCAGGGAGAAAGTTGTCTTTTATGTTCCTCATCGTGCACTTCCTTCTAGCCAACATGCCTTGAAAATTTACTATGTGCTAGACACTTCCAAAGCACTTTAAACAGATTCATTCATGTAACCCTCCGATCCTATTGGTATGTTTTATCATTTTTACTTTAGAAATGGAAATATTGAGGCTCAAAAAATTTCCCAAGATTACATAGCTGGTAAGTGGCAGAACCAGGATTCAATCTGTGTCTGATGGCCCAAATATTCTTATAGTAAGGTCTTTCAAAGTCCAAGTGACAGGCATTGATGTTTTCACTAGGGAAGGTGTCATTGGCAACCGTGAGACAGAAGTGGAGCAAAAAAAAAGTATCGCACAGAACAGATCAATAGTCAGCCAGTATTTGTTGGGTGCCAGTCATTATCAGAGATTGTGCTAGGTACTAGGGATACTGTCATTGAGAAACCAGATAGACCCAGACTTCATAGGGCTCATAGCCTTATGGGGAAAGAACATTCCTACGCTACAACAGTAATGATTTAACAAACAAGCAAACCTACAAATAAGTATAAACTTTACAGAGGGTTGAAAATAGAGGTTCCAGATGAGGCTACCATCCACACAGCTAACACTTCTGTTTTGGTAACTGTCATATTTAAGCAAAAGGAGAGAATTGAAATAATTCTGAAGAACACCCATCTGTAATCCCAGCTATTCAGAGGGCTGAGGCAGGAAGTCCACTTGAGGCCAGGAGTTCAAAACTAGCCTAGGTAACGTAGTCAGACCCCATCTCTCTAAAAAAACAATAAAAGGTATTCTAAAGGTTAGAGAGAATGAGGATAGGAAAATCAGGAAGTAGGGCAATTTGCAGGAAGGGGGAAAATGTGCTGAGATGGATTTATGATGGTAAATTCAAGGTGAATTTGAAACATCCAAGAATTGTCTACTAAACAACCAAAGATAAGGCCAGGTGCCAAAAGCAAGGGAAAGAGATGCTGTTGTGAGCCCTGGAGAATCACTCTGTACACAGCCAAGCTGCATGCAAGAAGGGTCTCAGAGCTCTCCTGGGAATGATCTTCAGTCTGTATCCATGTCTAGGGCTGCCCATGTGGTAGTAGTGGGGAAGGAGAGATCATGGAGGGTAAAAACCAAGTTGATAGCAGCATTTGGTATCTGAAACTAAGAATCACTTAGAAATTTCACAATCCTTCTCTTTTAATAACAACAATAGCTAAAATTACATGTGTCTATTCTGTGCCTAGATACAATCTAGTCTAGTTCTCGTTGCAACACCATAAAGAAATCACTGTTATTAGATCCCCAATGTAATACCAAGAAAATTTAAGTTCCGGAAGGGTAAGTAACTTCCCTAAGTCCCATCTCTATAAAGGCTGTATCCAGGATTCAAGATTCAAATTCAACTACAGATCAAGAGGAGGAAAAATAAAAGGACTTTTCCTTTCTTTAATTCCTGGTGTGAATGAGGTAGAATGAAATTCCTGGCCAGGCACGGTGTCTCACACCTGTAATCACAGCACTTTGGGAGGCCGAGGTGGGTGGATCACCTGAGGCCAGGAGTTCGAGACCACCCTGGCCAACATGGTAAAAATCCTGTTTCTAATAAAAATTTAAAAATTAGCCAGGCATGGTGGTGCACACCTGTAATCCCAGAAACTTGGGAGGCTAAGGCACGAGAATCTCAAATGAATTTTCTTATTTTACCTGGCAAAAGCAAGATGTATGACTTTACACCCCAATGATATTAGAGGGGAACTTCATTAGTCTGCATTCCTCAGAGTCTAAGGTATTTTAGATACTTTGTCAGACCCCGATAGTCTGAATTTTGTCTCATCTTCTCAACCTTTCAATTGATTGAGATAATGGGTACTCCCTCTGTGTGTTCAAATTAACCTTTGTGGTTGCTTCCATAAGAGATTGGAAGATGGGGAGGAACAATACAGAAGGAGACATAAGAGGATACCTAATACTGGAAAAACCAGCTTATCAAGAAACGCTCCCAAAGTATCCTTGGAAATACACAGAAGTTGTGCCAGGATAACCAAATGCAGAAGGAAGAGCTGTCTCTTTTCTTAGCACTCACAAGAAGCGGAGAGTAACCATGGGGAAATTACCTGAGCTCTTTAACCTCTGTTCTTCCATCTATGTAAAAAGGCTAACCTGAAAGTCACCCTGTGGAGCTCTTGTAAGGATTTGATGAGCTAGTGCTTATGTGTTCTCTGCACGGTGTGTGGTGCTGAACAAGGCCTCAATAAATGTGTGCCATTTAAAAAAATAGGTAATATATATGAAAGCTTCTATCAGCCCTAAGTGCTATATAAATGTGACTATTTTTTAAACAAAGAGAGAAAATAGACTTAGTTGCATAATGTGAATATGCAGACATCCAGGAAGATCTCTTTCTATCTGAAATATTGATGCTACTGTTTCTCTTTAAGGCCTTTTCTATTTGGTCATGCTTAATGTAATAGTATCTAAAAGCCACTTAGTATTTTCTGTGCAAATGTGCCATTGCAGAATTGAGTAATAAAAGTTGCACCTTTGAAAACAATATGAAACATTTAAGCACCAATGACCTAGTAGCCTCATCTAGCTTTGTGACTCCTTATCATGCAACATCAATGTTTCCATTGTCACTCTGCTGTTTCAGATAACAATGCCGTCTGGACACTTGCCTGTTGGCCATTTAAGAGATTAGAGGCTTTTTTTTCCCTCCTTAGTCTACCACTGTGTTCATTCCCAGCTATACAGTTACCATTTGTAAATCAGTGAAGCAAGAAATTAAGGACACACTAGCAGCCCTGCCTGTGGAATACCAATAACAACAAAGGTGTAGAGTTGCTTTGCTGCCTTGTTGCTGCCTACCATACACCCAACTAAAACATCACTCCTCCAAGTGAGCACAATTATCTCAGTCACCAGGAGGAATAAATGAGGCACAGTGATAACCAGATTAGGATAAAATGAAATAAATTTTCTGGATTTTATAGTACAAAAATGAAGACCTATTTATTTTCTAATGCTTTGTTTTCATGTTTTTGTAGTTTGATTCTCAGGTTAGATTTTAACTTCTATGCTGTCTGGGGTGGTTCCCTAGCTTTGCTCTGAAGTGCAAATTGTTCTGCACAAATGACATCTGATAATTAGGAAACAAAAGAAGGGGGTAAGAAAGTTGTTGAAATACAACTGAGCGAGCTTAGGTTTTTTCTCTTTGTATGGAGGGAACAAAATCTACTATCCCTGCAGAGGCTCTGATGAACTGTCCCATTAGTAAGAAGCCACCACTATGTCTGTATCCTGCCAGTATATTGTATATAACACATATTCTTCCCTCTCAAAAATGCAGGGCAAGCGAAAGAAACAGATTCATACGCAACAACATTTGGGAAATGGCACAAAATCCTCAAACTCCAAATAGTTTCCTGGGTCATTGGACCATGCTTCCAAGTGTTCTCGGAGCAGAAAATACTAGTCCATTGACACGTAAGATTTTTTGTGTTGGGAAATTACCCTAACAGACATTATGATGTAATAGAATGCTACAATAATGAAAACTGGATGACTGTGGCAAAGTAATCAGCAGACAGAATGAACAGCCCTGAAATTTTTTTGAAAATAGAATATACGTAGGGAAGGGACGTATTCATTTCATAAATTATATGGGAAATTGGCTAATTACTTGAAACAAGAGTTTCAGCTTATAACATGACCCAATTAAATTCCAAATGAGGAACTAAACATAATAAAGGAAGCTGGTAGAAAACTAGAAGAAAATGTAAAATAAATAATTAGTTTAGTGGGGCAAGGACTTTTGATATAAACATAATGGAAGACACTATAAATGTTTAAATGATGACAGGTTTACATAAACCAGCCTCCACTAAAAGAAACTAGGACTCTTTGGAGAAGTGACAGATTCCAGGGCCTGGGTAAAAAAGTACAAGATGGGTCTAGAACATCTTACTGTGCCAGAAAATAAGAGCTTAAAGAATATGAAGATACATCCAAACGATATAGGAACTTCCACTGGCCAAGTCTGGGATTATTTGAACATAATTATAAATGATAATAATAGATTATACCCCATTGAATAAGTTAGGTATCCATGAGTCTATATTGATATAAATTAACAATGAATAACTGAAATTTTGAGTCAAAGTAGGATAATGTAGTGATATAGGAGTTAAAAAGAAATTATTTAGGCAGATAGTGAGGGTAAGAGAGTCCTCAGTAAGGCTTTCCTTTTAATAAAAAGCAGCCCCCAAATCATTTCTTTTCTAACAAAAAAAGCAGCTGCAAAATCGAGCTGCAAGCATAGACAAGCAAGCTGGAAGCTTGCACAGGTGAATCCCGGCAGCTCTGCCAAGAGGGAAAGGCAACCTGGGGGCCAGGCATGTGTGACGTGGCAGCTCCGTCTTCCCTTTCTTTGGTCAGTCAACCACGTGTACAGTAAGGAACAGACAACATGGCCAGGTAAAGAACTGATCTGCATAATAAAAGATTAGGGTGGGGTGGCCAGCTTCTTCACGTGCTATGTAAATGGCACATCTGGTCCATCCAATCTTTGGACCCTATGTAAATCAGACACCGCCTCCTCAAGCTAGTCTATAAAACCCCATGCACTTCACCATAAAACCGGAAGTCCCACTTGGGAGCCCCTCTCTCTCTCTGCAAGAGGGAGCTATTCTGTTTTTCTTTCAGCTATTAAACCTTGACTCTTTTGTTCTGTTTTGTTTTGTTTTGTTTTGTTTGAGAGGGAATCTTGCTCTGTTGCCCAGGCTGGAATGCAGTGGCTCCACTCTTAAACTCACTTCTTGTGTGTCTGAGTGCTGGATTTCCCTGGCCTGAGATGACAAACCTGGGGTATTTACCCCAGAGAAGGACAAGTGATGCTGCTTCAATAGGATAACACAGCTTCAAAATCTTTCCCTTCAAAACACTGCTGAACCAGACTTAAGTCTGCCCACCCAATGAAGCAAAGCCAAATACTGATAGCAGGATTTGCAGCAAGAAAAAAGTGAGGCATTTTTTGCAGGGCACTCATGCTTAAGACCTGAACTCCCCAGTGAATTACATGTAAGGGTTTTTAAAGGCAGGGAGGCAGAGGTTCCAGGCAAAGTCATAAATCTATACATGGAGGTTATATATTTATTTCACTTAAAAAAAAAACAACAAAAAAACAGACATTTTGAAGCAGGGGCCTACAGGTCTTGGGTGGATTCAAAGATACTCTGATTTGTGATTGGTTAGGGACACAAAGATTTGTCTAAAAATTTGAAGTCAGCAGAAAAGAATGTTAACTGTGGTTTTACCCCCTCCAGGTCCCTCAGGAAGAAATTTAGAAGAAAGAATGGTGATCACAGTTCAATCCTCAGTTCCCTCTTACCTCAGGCCTATGTGCCAGTGGATGGCATTTTCCATCTCATGGGAGTTGGGGTTTCTGAAAAACAACTCAGGGACATATGTTAAGCTGTTATCTTTAGTTTTTACGGGGAAAACATCTTGTGACTCTAACTTCCTTGGCTGTTGTTTTAAGCTACTATTACCTTCTTGCTTATCAGGTTACTCATTTCCTTCTCCAGGCTAGCTAGGTGCCTGGAATTTCCTTTGAAATAACTCAAGATTTCCATTTCTTTCCACGCTTGTGGGGGATGGGGCGTTGGGCTGGCACGCCCCTAAGAGGGACCCCTACTCCATCTCAATACTATACTCACTAAAGACAAAAGGGAAAAGATAAACTTTACAGTGAAGGATCCTGATAGATGCCACCTTAATCAAATGTTTAATGTGCCAATCACTGGTAATAGGACGAATCTAGGTAGTGTTCTGCCTGGTAAGAGGTGATAAGAAGACTAGAGCTTCCCCTCTGTGATATCACTGACAAAGGTGCATAACCTGAATTTAATCATGAAGAAACCTCAGAGAGACTCATGAGGGACATCCCAAAAAATAATTGATGTGTAATCTTCAAAAGTACCAAGGCTGTGAAAATCAAGGAAATACTGAGGAACTGTTCTAGGTTTTTAGAAGCCAAAGAGATATGACGATAATATGCAATGTGATTCTCAATTAATCTTTTTACTAAAAGATACTGTTGGGACTATTGGTGAAACTGGAATGGCGTCTGAAGATTAGATGTCGATGATGTATCGATGTTAATTTCCACCAATTGGATGGTGGTATTGTAATTATGTAGAAGAATATCTTTGTTTATAGGAAATGCACTAAAGCATTCAAAGGTGGTGAAGCCTCCTGTAGGCAACTTAGTCTCAAATGTTTCATCAATAAAAACATTCTTGCAACTCTTTATAAGTTTGAGATTGTTTCAAAATAATAATAACATTAACCAAAGAACAAGTGTATCTATTCCAAATTCTCTTTTCCCTTCTGCTAGTTAGGTACATCTAAATATTGTGTTTGTATCGTAATATGTTTTTGGTATATCTGTTACCACAGTTTAATCTTCCCTTGCACAAATTTAAATGTCAAGCAATAGGGAAATTATTATGCCATAGCCATATCCTAGAACATTATAAATATTTTTAAGTGTTTTTGTTTTGACAAATAGGTAACAACATGGGAAGATTCTCATGGTGTTCTATTGTTTTAAATGAGAGTAAAGTAAAATAGTATTTACAAAATTAATGTGATTCTGAAAATACGTTCACAACCTGAAAGGAAATATGCACTTCAACCAAGGTTATATCTGGGTAGTGTGAATATAGGTGATTTATTTTCATTTTTATTTTGGTGTTATGTCTCAATTTCCTGTAATGACCATTCATTTGTAAACAAAAAAAATGGAAATTCCAGTAGCAATTAATATAAAGTGATGTGAAGAGGAATACGAAAAAACTGTTGATTAAAGAATGAAGGAGCACGGGGAACTTCACCTGAAAGTATGGTATATGGTATATTGAGTGTTTTGAATTAAAGATCAGACAGACCCTCAAGAGCAATGGAGAACAATCCATCTCAACCCCCACACCCCAAAATCCTCTCCCTATCCCAAAGCACAGATAAAGTTGTCTTATCTGCCTAAAATCTAGACCTAACAGAGAAGAAAATAATAACCTCTGGTCCTTTCTCTTACGTTGTCATTAGCTGAACCCATATCACAGGAAGGAAGACTAAAGTCTGACAACAAACCTGGATAAATTTTTGTCATAACCTTTATCCACTCTGAGGGCCCAACAGACTTTGCCCTAAACCATTGTATGTTCTTCGAGCCCACTGAATTCCCCTAAAAATTATTTACTATCTCCCTAAAATGATCCACACTTTTCCCTAAGAAGTAGGGTACGTAAGAGGCTGTATCCCATTGGGACATTAGGCAGTCACTCTGTGATTCTCCCTGTGCACATGGTAGTAATAAATCTGCATGCTTTTTCTCTTATTAATCTTCTTATTAGTTGAATTTTCAGCAAACCTTCCAAGAGCAAAGGGGACCTTTTCCCTTCACCCACGCAGAGGATGTCTCCGAGGAAGTGAAACATTGCTGGATATACTATAGAAACCATCATGGTAAAGAAAGTATTAGAATAAGACTGGAAGCCAACTATTTTGCCCAAAGGACAGCCCCTCAGCTGTGACTCTGCACCTGATCTCTGTGGCTTTGCTGAAATGTAGCTTTAACCCTGAAGTACCCTAAAGGTGAGCACCAGCATGATGGAGAGGTGAGAGCACAGACTCTGACTGCTGGCCTCAGTTTCTTCCTCTGCAGTTTGGTGTGAAGCTCAGAGATGGTGTATAGAGCCCCCAGAGATAGTAGCTAGCACCTGGTGACCCCAGTTCTGCTTGGGCCACACCTCTGCTGGTGCAGGGAAACCTGGGCAGCCGGAGGTGCACAGACCAGTTCTACTGGAAGCTGGTCCCCATCACCTGTACTTTTCCCACAAGACTCCCTTCCTTAACCACAAAAGAACCCTTTCCTTACCCACTACCTGTACTTTACCCCAAGAAACCCCCTTCCTTACCCACCGCTTTCCTTACTCAATCTGGCCAAGGGCAGATTGCAGGGCTCAGAGTGCAATACAGAAGGGTCAGTAATCCACAAATCCAAATATTCAGTTTTCTGGCAGACGTAGAATCATTCATGTTCTTGAATCAAAAGAATCTGTTCACGATTAGAAAAAAAAAATTCACCTAATTGCTTTTTTCATTAATAGAAACTGCATATAGAAATCCTCTAGAACAACGTCATACACCATGGAGTTGACAATTCATCACACTCTATTCTAGGCTCAGCTTCAGCATATTTGAAATCAGCTAGGAGGCTTCTGTTGATACAAAATACAGTATTTGTAGTCTGATCTAGTCCTGCGACAGGTGGTAAAGAAGTATGAACTGAAACTGCCATATGGCGATGTGAAGGAAATGTTTCTCTCCAGAGAAATCCTTGAAAGTGTCATAAAAACAGTAAAAACATTTAACATCTCAAAAGGCTTAAATTCAGTATGTACATAAACTGTGTCAACTTTGGAGTCAGGCTGCTTATGTTCAAATCTCAGCAGATAGATGATACCCAGGCAGATAAGTAATGTGACTTTGTGCAAGTGACTTAAACTCCGGAAGCTTTGGTTTCCTCATAGAAAACAGGGAATAAGCCCTTGGGATTATAGTGAAAATGAAAAGAAATAATGTATATACAGCAACTAGCCTGGTCTCTGGTCTATGTGGAAAACACTTATAAGATTATCATTGTCGTTATTGTTTTTATATTATAAATACATTTGTTGTGTTACATATAATTCATGTCTGCCTCCTGTGAAAGTATGTATAGGCATACAGATGGAGATGGTAAGAGAAAAGAGGAAGAGAAAAAACCAGAAAAATATATGCCTGATTCACCCTCCCAATCCTGCTACTCAAACCTTTTATTCTACGCCCAGTCTTCCCCATCTCCGTAAATGGAATACCATCCACCCAGTTGCTCAAGACAAATATTTCAGAGTCAGTGTTAATATCTCCCTTTCCCTTACTGGCTGGCCACTCTCTATCTAATTTCAGTTATTATAATCCCATCATCATCTCTCCCTGGATTTTATATTTTTATTTAGCTTTGTCTTCCTAAATCTTCTCCCTGCTTTCATTCAGAGCCCCTCTAACTACATAAAACCAGAACTTTCTTCTTAAAATAGAAATTAGATCACATTTCTCTTCCCAACTGGAAACACTTTAGTGACTTCTCATTGTACTTCAAGTAAGATGCAAACACCTTTCCAGGGCCTCCAAATCTCTGCAAAATTGGGTTCTCGATATTCCTGAACACCACCTCCTACACCCTCCCTGACTATATTTCAGTCCCTTGAGCAAGCCAAGCTCCTTTCCACCTCACAACCTGTGCACAAATTGTTCTCTCTGCCTGGAATACTCCTCCATTTTTGCATAAAGGTCTGATTCCTTTCTGACCTTCAAGCCAGAATTGCAAGGTCAATTGTTCAGAGAGGCCTTCCCAGTACACCAGCTGAAGCAGACGACCTCCTCACCTCAGTTATTCTCTAGATCCACATTGTGTCTTAACAGCACATAAAATAACTTTTATTTTATTAGTTTTTTATTTTTTCTTGTGTCTGTCTCTCCCAAAGGCTGTAAATAACTTGAAGGCTAGGGCCATATCTGTCTTTTCCATTTTTTCACTTGCAGTGCTCAATATGATGCACTGTGCTGGGCATAGAGAAGATGTTCAGTGAATATTTGATGTAAGAAATTGGGGAATTGAATAAAACAATCTTGTAAATTTCCTTCGTTAAAATGCCCTAGATGCATAATAATTTAACTCATTACTGAAAAGTCAGTGAGGAAAAAAGACAACACATTTTTATATGTTTATATGTATGCTTAAAGGGTTAGAAGTGTTTGATCTTTTATGGATCAATTGTTCAAGAATTATCTGTTGCCTAGAAAGAGGTCATGTGAAAGAGGCAAATGTAAATTCAGGAATTTTGCTCATCGCAGTTAACTGACAGTTTCAGGGCCAATGGATCACATGAGTCACTTTTTAGAAATCTTTCTCCTATTTTAGAGGATACAGTGGTTTGAAACCAACATCACAACAGCATGTTTCATAGGACTTGTTCCTTATTGATCATGGGCAAAGTCCAATTTCAAGCAGGTAATTGTCATCTGAAGGCCTGACTTCTCATGGGCCCCAGCTGCTTTTTTTCTGGATAATTTAGGCAATATTAGAAGTCGACTGCAGTGAAAGTCATGTTGTGTCTCTCAGATCCCCCTCTTTGGAACTTGGGCCCTCACCCCCCAGCAGCTTGTGTGCTATTGAAGAGAGCTAAGGTCCAAGGTCATGTCCCATCTCAGGGGATGGTCTTTATTCAAAAGCTGCCCTGGGTGCATTGGGAGTGGAGGAAATCCAGCCTCTTGCATAAGGTGATGGCACAAATCCGAGGAGCCATTCCAGCTACAGAGATCTGTTGGACTATTAAGGCCTATGTTGCATTTACATTGACTGCACTGAGTTTAGCTCCCGCCTCTATCCAATCCTACTTTCTTTACTTCCCTACAGATGTTGATCCCAAGATCACTCCCAGTAATATTCCTGCAGCCAGATCTCCATCTCAAGGTGGAAAAGATAATGTCTTTGATATGGTCTGGCTGTGTCCCCACCCCAATCTCATCTTGAGTTATAGTTCCCATAATTCCCATGTGTTATGGGAGGGACCCACTGGGAGATAATTGAATCATGGGGGTGCTTTTCCCCATGCTGTTCTCGTGGTAGTGAATAAGTCTCACAAGGTCTGATGGTTTTACAAGGGGTTTCCCCTTTCTCTTGGCTCTCATTTCTCTCTTGCCTGTTGCCATGTAAGATGTCCCTTGCTCTCGATTGTGAGGCCTCCCCAGCCATGGGGAACTGTGAGCCCATTAAACCTCTTTTTCTTTATAAATTTTACAGTCTCAGGTATGTCTTTATCAGTAGCATGAAAACGGACTAATACAGTCTCCTTCTTAAGACACTGATTAAAGTGATTTGGTGCCACATTTTTTTATACCATTCCCCTTTTCCTTGGCTTGAAAGGAGTCCTTTGGGAAAAGGGTGAATAAGGGAGTCTGCTGTCCAGCTCTCTCCTAACCATAGGTGGTATTTAATAACAGTTTTGAAAATGTTGATGGCACAGTCTCCTGCTGACCCATCTTGAAACCGAAACTATCATCCATTTCCTTTCTACACTCCATGGCTTCTTCCCAGTACAGATAAAAATGCAAGATGGACCACTTCATTCTAATTAATTAGGAAGAGACTAATCATAGATACATACTTTGATATAATTACAGTTGTCCTCCCAACTGTGGCTTTGTACTCCAAAGTTTCCCCATGGTCAACTTTAGTGCAAGAATATTACATATAGCAAGATATGTTGAGAGCGACAGCGAGATCATATTCATTTGACTTTTGTTACAGTATGTTGTTATAATTGTTCTATTTTATTAGTAGTTATTGTTGTTTGTCTCTTACTGTGCCTAACCGATACATTAAACTGTATCATAGGTATGCATATATAGGAAAAATCACAGTATATGTAGGGTTCAGTACTATCTGTGGCTTCAGGCATTTGCTGGGGGTCTTGGAATATGTCCTCCATGGATAAGGTGAGACAACTGTATTTTAAAGACATGTGTTATGAGCTGAATTGGGCCCCACCCTCCAAAATCAAATGTTGCCATCCTAACTTGAGAATGGGATTGTATTTGGAAATAGGACTTTTAAAGAGGTAATGTTAAAAGGAGGTCATAGGTGTGGGCCCTAATCCAACACAAATTGTGTGCTTATAAAAAGAGGAGATTGGGACACAGCCACAAACAGAAGGAAGACCATGTGAAGACACACAGGGAAAAGACAGCCATCTAGAAGCAAAGGAGGGAGGCCTCAGAAGAAACCAACCCTGCCAAACACCTTGATCTCAGGCTTCAAGCCTCCAGTACTGTGAGAAAATAAATTTATGTTGTTTAAGCCACACGGTCTGTGATACTTTGTTATGGCAGCCCCCAGGAAGTAATGCAACATGGAATCACAAGACTTGTGGATTTTGTTTCATGTCCGTTAAATGCCCTGAGCACACTTAAAAGGTCAGGCAGAGGCACCAATAGAGGGGCTCCAAAAAGTCTCTAGACTGTCTGACTTCTTTGACCCTTGCCCTGGTTTCTCTGACCCATCCTCTTTTCCATATATTTATTTCTGCTTGGTGAGGATACTATGAATTGATCATTTGGTTTTAGAGTGTTTCCTCCAGTCACACCTTGAATTCCTGTACACATTTTCCTCTGCTTTTATGCTGTTGCTGTTATATCCTGCACCCCATGCCCCAGGAAGCGATCCTGGCCAGGTTTCTACTAATTTAGCTCTTCCTGAAAGAGGAAATCAGCTGGAAATTTCAAGAGCTGCACACAGGTTAGAGGGCCGGAGTTACTAACAGGGGAATCATCATATTGATTTTATTCTGATCCGTTACCTAAAAATTTAGCAAATACATCTTATTGGACAGCCTGGGGCTTCCTAGATTTAAGGCATCTGACTGTAATGTATCGACCAAATTTAATTAAGGGAAAGAAAAAAATTAGTAAATATATAGATTTGAAAGGTTTGAAACGATAATGGCACAGTCTCTTGCTGATCCCTGATCCATCTTGAAATGGAAACTACCATCTGCTTCCTTTCTCTATTCCTTAGTGTCTTTCAATTTTGCACAAATGTCTTGTCCCTTTCTGACGCTCTGGAATAGATAGATAGATATTATAAATAATATGTAAACATATATATATGTATTTTTTTTTATTTATTTTTTTTCCAGAAAAGAACATCACTGTAAGTGACAATTCCCATTGTCCCCCAGGAATCCTTTATGTGAAAGTTTGGGGCCTACATTCAGTCTTCCCAGGCTGTCTGCTGATCAAATCATCTCTGATGATTGTCTCATGGCACCATCATGCTTCCGCCATCTTGTACCTGCACCACTGCAGCCACTCAGGAGCCCTCAAGGGGCCTAGACTGTATAGTGTTCTATGGCAGAACAGGCACCTCAGTCCCATGCAAGTACAGTTAAAGAGCATCAAATCTGCGCTGCCCACATGGAAATGCTCAGTTTCTGGTACAATAGCTGTTTAATTGCTTCACGTACAGCCCCCTCTCCTGTCCTTGGACTCAGTTAAGATGCAGGGACCCAACTGAGTGACAGGTTCTGCTCTGTGCTCCATAGTGATGACTAAGGCTTTGTTTCTGGGTCAAGCTTGTCACGACTCCTTTTTCCCTTAGGGGAAGCTCTCTCCTAGCATATTCCTCAGTGTCTCATGCAAAGAGGTTTCTGGTAAGCTGTGAATATGCCCGGGAGAGCTGAATAGTCATTTCTAGGACAAGCCAGGGACTTCCTGCCTCCAGTAACTCTCTCCACGGCTTCCCTCAAATATGTTTATAGGGTGGGAGTTATAGACAAAAAGTAGAGAAGATACCATTGCTTCTTGAGGGAGAAGCTCAAATGCTGGCTTTATTTTCCCTGGATGTTCTACTTTGCTCTTCTGCCTATTGTCTGGTTTGAGTTAGGATGTTCAACTTTTGACTTATTATTATCACAGATGGTTCTAGTGCCCTTACTTGTGCAAACCAAAAAGTATGTGAGACAGGTCTCAATCAATTTAGAGGTCTATATTGCCAAGGTTAAGGGCCATGGCCCACGGCACAGCCTCAGGAAGTCCTGAAAGCATGTGTCTAAGGTGGTTGAGTTACAGCATGGCTTCTTACATTTTAGGGAGACAGAAGTTACAGGCAAAGACATAAATCAATACATGGAAGGTATACATTGGTTCAGCCCAGAAGGGCAGGACATCTTGAAGGGAGGTAGGGGGCATCTTTCAGGTCATAGGTAGATTCAAAGATTTCCTGATTGGCAATTGGTCAAAAGAGTTAAGCTCTGTCTGAAGAGTTGAATTTGGAAAATAAAATAAAATAAAGGCTTGAGTAATTTAGATAAGGGGGACTGTGGAAGCCTCTAGGTAGCAGGCTTCAGGGAAAATAGATGGGAAATATCTCTTATCAGACTCTAAAATATGTCAGACTCCCCTGAAAAGACCTAGTAAGGGAAAGATATTCTCTACAGAACAGAAATTTCCCCCATAAGAGATGGTTTTGCAGGGCTTTCTCAAAACATGTCAAAGAAATACATTTTGAGGGTAAATATTTTGCCTGCTATCTGTCATATGATGCTATACTAGAGTCACATTGGAATTTGGTACCCTATTGTTACAAAGAGTTTGTTTTGTTAGTCTTAAGATCTCTGTTTTGATTCTAATGCTGGTCAGTTGTTCCTGAACTCCAAAGGGCAGAGGCCAGAATGAGGCATGAATAGCTCTTCCTTCCTGTCATGGCCTGAACCAGTTTTTCAGGTTTCTTTGGGGTCCTCTTGGTCAAGAGGGGGCCCATTTAGACTATTGAGGGGGCTTAGAATTTTATTTTAGATTTACACTTGTTTACCAGAGAGTGATGACAATACATCCAAAATCTGTCACCTAAGATCTTGTACATGTCCTGTCAGCCTAGTCTTTGTTGGAAGATCAGTATTCTGTTCTGGCTGGTTCCTGATTTTACTCAGTGCACCTCCTCCCTTGATCACGGGAGGAGTTTGAGATCTTTTTCAGTAACAATACTGAAAAGTTTCTTTCTGTGTGGAGTCCAGATGAAAGGTAAACACTCCTGGATGTTTTAGTTTGAAAAATCTCATGTCTAATTTGATGTGGAAATGGATTTTTTTAAATGACATATATGATGACATTATATTTTGGACTGGAGAGAAAGTGATATGGTTTGGCTGTGTCCCCACCCAAATCTCATCTTTAACTGTAGCTCCCATAATCCCCATGTGTCATGGGAGGGACCCAGAGGGAGGTAATTAAATCACGAGGGTGAGTTTTTCCTGTGCTGTTCTCATGATAGTGAGTAAGTCTCATGAGATCTGATAGTTTTATAAAAGGCAGTTCCCCTACATATACTCTCTTGTCTGCTGCCATGTAAGATGTACCTTTGCTCCTCCTTGGCCTTCTGCCATGATTGTGAGCACCCCCCCCTCAAGCCATGTGGAACTGTGAGTCCATTAAACCTCTTTTTCTTTGTAAATTATCTAATCTCAGGTATGTCTTTATTAGCAGCATGAGAATGAACTAATGCAGTAAATTGGTACCAGTAGAATGGTGTGCTGCTATAAGGATACCCAAAAACATGGAAGCAGCTTTGGAACTGTGTAAGGGCAAACGTTGGAACAGTTTGGAGGGCTCAGAAGAAGACAGGAAGATGTAGGAAAGTTTTCAACTTTCTAGAGACTTGGAGAGCTCAGAAGACAGGAAGATGTGGGAAAGTTTGGAATTCCTGGAGACTTGTTGAATGGCTTTGACCAAAATGCTGATAGTGATATGGACAATAAAGTCCAGGCTGAGAAAGTCTGAGATGGAGATGAGGAACCTGTTGGGACCTGCAGTAAAGATTACTCTTGCTATGCAAAGAGACTGGCATCATTTTGCTCCTGCCCCAGAGATCTGTGGAACTTTGAACTTGAAAGAGATGATTTAGGGTATCCAGCAGAAGAGATTTCTAAGCAGCAAAGCATTCAAGAGGAAGCAGAGCACAAAAGTTTGGAAAATTGGCAGCCTGATGATGTGATAGAAAAGAAAACCCCATTTTCTGGGAAAAAAATCAAGCAGGCTGCAGAAATTTGCATAAGTAATAAGCTGCAGAATGTTAATCACCAAGACAATGAGAGAAATGTCTTCAGGGCATGTCACAGACCTTCTCAGCCTCTCCTTTCCCATCATAGGTTTACAAGCCTAGGAGGAAAAGATGGTTACTTGGGCCAGGGCTTCCCTGCTGTATGCAGCCTTAGGACTTGGTGCCCTGTGCCCCAGCCATTGCAACCATGGCTAAAAGGGGCCAACATAGAGCTCAGGCCATTGCTTCACATGGTGTAAGCCCTAAACCTTTGTGGCTTACACATGGTGCTGGGCCTGTGAGTACACAGAAGTCAAGAATTGAGGTTTGGGAACCTCTGCCTGGATTTCAGATGGTGTATGGAAATGCCTGGATGTCCAGGCTGTGGTGTGCTGCAGGGGCAAAGCCCTCACAAAGAACCTCTGCTAGGGAAGTGCAGAAGGGAAATGTGGGGTGGGAGCCCCCACACAGAGTCCTCACTGGGGCACTGCCTAGTGGAGCTGTGAGAAAAGGGTCACCATCCTCCAGATCCCAGAATAGTACAGCCACTGACAGCTTGTACCACGCACATGGAAAAGTAACAGACACTCAATGCCAGCCCATGAAAGCAGCCAGGAGTGGGGGCTGTACCCTGGAAGGCCACAGGGGTAGGGCTGCCCAAGACCATGGGAACCCACCTCTTAAATTAGCATGACCTGGATGTGAGACATTAAGTCAAAGGATATCATTTTGGGGCTTCATGATTTGACTGCCCTGCAGGATCTGGGACTTGCATGGGGCCTGTAGCTCCCTCATTTTGGTCAAATTCTCCCATTTGGAACAGGTATATTCCTGCGTCCTCATTGTATCTAGGAAGTAACTAACTTGGTTTTGATTTTACAGGCCCATAGGTTGAAAGGTCTTGCCTTGTCTCAGATGAGACTTAGGACTGTGGACTTTTGAGTTAATGCTGAAATGAGTTAAGACTTTGGGGGACTGTTGGGAAGGCATGATTGGTTTTGAAATGTGAGGATATGAGGTTTGGGAGGGGCCAGGGTTGGAATGATATGGTTTGACTGTGTCCCCTCCCAAATATCATCTTGAAATTTTAGCTCCTATAATCCTCACATATTGTGGAAGGGACCTGATGGGAGGTAATTGAATCATGGGTTTTTTCCATGCTATTTTTGTGATAGTGAATAAGTCTTATGAGATCTGATGGTTTTATAAATGGGAGTTATCCTGCATACACTTTTTTGCCTGCTGCCATGTAAGATGTACCTTTGCTCCTCCTTGTCTCCTGCCATGATTGTGAAGCCTCCCCAGCCATGTGGAACTGTGAATCAATTAAACCTCTCTTTCCTTATAAATTACCCAGTCTTGGGTATGTCTTTATTAGCAGTGTGAGAACAGACTCATACAGACGGTAATGTTGTATAGGATTGTTCAAGCATTTGTCATCACTGAATCCTTCAAATATGTAACTTGGGATCATCTGCTGACCAGAAATGACTTTGTTCAATAAAATACTCCTTGAGATAATGACATTTTCTATTTTTTACTGGTATGTAAATGTGAAATGCTGCTGTTATTAAAACAAGAGTTTAGAGCTAAGGTGTAATGAAGGTTTTGTTTGTTTGTTGGCTAATTTTTCCATATGGAAAATGATATGTAAATATAGCTTTCATAAAGATTTAGCAAAAGTGGAAAGCAAGAGAGGTAGAAAAGAGTTGATTCCATGAATGTAAAACAATGGCTTTTGATTTTTCACTGTGCCATCATCCCATTCAAATGTGCATGTGACCTGGTGTTGGAGAATGCTCAGGGGACAGGCCCAGGAGCTGCTTCCAACTACCATGTTTTTCCATCACAGGCTGCTGTGCTATGGCTGATGCTGCAGTTCCAGAGCAGGCTCCCTGCTGTGATTCCACTCATGAGATGTTTCCCAGCAGAGGAACTAGCCACAGTGAAAGAAGTGACCCCCATTTCCTGTTTCTGGGAAGGCTGCAGAACCAAGCTTTGAAGTGGATTGCCAGCCCAGTTCCAAGCTAGATGTCCAATCTACAAGCTAGATGTCAAAGGTCATACTGAATCTTTGATGCATGACAGAGGCTGATACTGGAAGCTTTGTAAAAGCAAATCTTCCTGGGTATCAAAGGAATTTAAGTCTGGTAATGTAGCAAAGTTTCCCAATATTCAAACACTGGCAGCATGTTTCCAAAAACAGGTAGCACAGTCTTCTTTTCACAACAAAAACTAAAGTTATAGTAGGATGCCAATGTATTTAAATAGCAGAGGCTGTAGAAGACAGCATATAAGGGGGCATTAGTCTATTACCCATAACATTGAGAGGAGGCCTGGTACAATGGTTAAACAAGTCCTGGGTTTGAATCTGTGCTCAACTCTCTGCAAATTGCATAATCTCTCTGAGCTTTAAATATTATTTCGAGATGTCTATTCATGTAAAATACCTAGGATGCTGCTTGGCACATGGTAATGAAAGACCCTAATGGAGGATAACTGGTATATAACAAAGACTGTCAGGTTTATTTCACTTAAAATTAGGAGCAAAACTTTATGGTGAATGACAAAAACAAGCTGCTAGCTGATAAACAAAACTGTAATTGGTAAAACTGCTTTATGTAAAAAGAAAATTCAGTCACAGTGACTCATACATGTAATCCCAGCACTTTGGGAAGTTGAGGTGGAAAGATTGCTTTAGCCCAGGAGTTTGAGACCAGCCTGGACAATATATATATATGTGTATATATACACACATATATAATATATATATTATACACACACACACACGCACACATGCACACATACATATATGTATAAATACATGTACACACATTTATTTATATATATTTACATTATTTGCATATGTATATTACTTTACTGTATATACATATATGTATATGTATAATGTATGTGTAAATATGTAATATATGTATATCATTTTACTTTATATATACATATATGTAAATATATAAATAATATGTGTAAATATGTAATATAAGTATATATAAAGTAAAATGATATACTTATATAAATAAAATAAAGTAAAACAATACAAATACATTTATTTTATAGCTAATTGGGCTTAAATTATAATTGCTTACAAATTCCTACTCCAGTCCTCTCTGTAGGTGGTTCAACCCTGGGCACAGGGAGCAGACATAAGCAGCAAACTGCCAGTGGTTTGTCTCAGAAAATAAGGAAACCCAATGAGAGGGAGAAAGATGGGGGAACAGCTGGTTGGTGGAGCAGTCAGAACACACACAACATTTATTGATTAAGTTTGCTGTCTTATATGGGCAAACCCCAAAACAACTACCATAGTAACATCAAAGGAAACTGATTATAGATTACCGTAAGAGGCATAATAATAATGAAAAAGCTGAAATACCGTGAGAATTACCAAAATGTGACACAGAGACAAGATGTGAGCACATGCTGTTGAAAATATGGTGCCAAAAGACTTGCTTGACACTGGGTTGCCACAAACCTTCAATTTGTAATAAATGCAACCTCTGCAAAGTACAGAAAAGCAAAGCACAATAAACGGATGCATTCCTGTACTTATGGGTAATTGTATTTTCAGAAAATCTGTTTTTGAAAAGAAAATGTTTTAAGTGAAATATTTTGCAAGAATTACAGAGCCCATCAGTGGCTTCAGAATATCTTACTGCTGTAGTTCAAAAATAATTCCCCCTTCCTTTCAATTTGGTAAGTGTGTGACTTAAAAACTTGTCACTCAAAAAAATTAAGAATTGAGCTAAAAGTCTATTCTTCACTCAATAATGAGAATGGAGCACTTAAATATACTTTTCTTCCTGATTATTCCTTGACCCTGTATGTCAGGGATGTGCACGTATGTGTTATGCAATGTGTTTTGTGCTAATGGCACATTAGCAGGAAGCAACCATACCTGCCACCAAGCAAGTCTCCTATTTCTGGTAGAAGTATGAGGTCTTGGAGAAGAAAATGTTGTGCCCTTCTATTCCAGAAACAAAAAACAAGGAAATGATGCAGAAGTCTCTCGGGGAGAGTATCTGCCAAGTTTCCATTTTATTTCTTGGTATGTAAAGAAATATTCAGTATCCCCTCTATATAAAATAAGAAAACCATGGTATATAATGATGTTTCCTATTTATATTGTGACTTTCAGAATGGTTTTGTAAATGCTCTTTTATTGAGTCTTCACAAATCTCCTGCAAAAATAAAATGTTAGGATTGGACTTATTCTTTTCATTTTTCAAACAAAGAAACTGAATTTGTGTACCCGTGATCAACAATAAGTGCTAAATCCAGAGTGAAACCTGAGTCTGGAAATTGCATGAGTTTTTTCCCAATTTATCTGTGGTGTACTAAAAAGATTAAAGGATTTAGAATCCAAACAACTGCATTTGAACCTTGGTTCTATCGAGAGCTCCCCATAAGACTGTTAGAAGGAAAAAAAATGCACAAGAAAGCACTTAACTATAAATCACTGCAAATGGCAGTTATTAAGTTTTTCTATCACGCTCTTCAAAATATAACAGATAAATATTAACTACTTGAAGGCAAGAGCCATTTTATCTACTTCTTTTCTGTTCATCACAGAACCTAACACAGTGCTGAAAATATGAGTGCTATTAATAAGAGATAAATAAATATATGCTGACTGAGAACAATTATGGGGTTACTAAGGTGCCAAAACATTTTAAAGAAAAATATGAATAAAACCTAAAGAAAGGGGAAAAGAAAATGAGACATTGAGAGTCGTGCAAGGTGAATTGCTAATGGAAAATGTCTCTGATCAGAAGCATTTTGCTTTGCTCAGTTGCTCATGCATTGCTAGCAGTGGTTTCAAGTACCTTGGAGTCAGGCAACTGCCACCACAAAAATGGTTTTGCATGCCTCTGTAGTCCCAGTTACTAGGGAGGCTGAGGTGGGAGAATCACTTGAGCTGAGTCAAGTCTGCAGTGAGGTCGAGTCTGCAGTGGTTGAGTCTGCAGTGAGCTATGATCCTGCTACTGCCCTCCAGTTTAGGCAACAAAGCAAGACCCTGTCTTGAAAAAAAAAAAAAGAAAAGAAAAATAGTTTTGAAAAAAATAGACTATAGTATCCTGGAACAAAGTGTCAAGTGCAGTAGTTTCTTATATTTACTTCCAGAAAGACTCAGATGTCACATATTAAATGTACAAAGTGTTTAAGAACCTGGAAGACAGTTCTTAATCACAGAAGTGGAAGAAATAATATGTCACCTCAGACATGACAGAGCAGGAGCATCACCATCTTGGACAAGCACCACCATTTTAAAGTTCCCCTCGATCAAAAAACCACCTAAATCCAAAGGGCATCAACCTAATGGTTAAGGTCAACATGACCATAAACCAAAAATGACATCTCCAACCAGAAACATTCCAACAGTAAGATAAACCCCTCCCAGACCAGAGACATACCAGCCCCGAGATAACCTCCCTTCTGGCCAGAGAGATGTCAGCCCCAAGATAACCTCCCCTCCTACCCGACATTCCAACCCTACAATAAATTTCTCCTCCACACAGAAACATTCCAAGCCTGTGATGAGCTCTCTTACCCTAAAACCCTTAACTACTCTTAGTCTGTGAGAGACAGTGTACCTAACTGAAACTGGCCAGAAGCCCCTCTCAGGTTTATTCTCCAAAATAAACCTGTCTTTGACTGTTGAGCTGCTTTCTGTGTTTCTCTCTTTTCCTTTAACTTTTACAAGATAAGTATATATTGCATATTAATGTCAATATATATGAGCCATTCATGGTGGCTGGTCATGATCTGCAGTACCTTCTCCGTGGATGTAGTGGTATTGCAAGTGGGCAGTTCACAGTCTCTAGTGGGAACTATAATAGTTTTCACTGAATGGATTTAGTTGAACTTCATATTTGCTATGTTTTTCTGTGTACTTCACTCCAGAGGGGAGGTCAGAAATTTCCTTGCTGTTGGTTTTTCCTGTTCCTAAGGAAACCTGAGGACCACAGATCAATCTTGAGAGCCAGATGGCAGTGATTTGAAGAAGGGATAGTGCTTGGCTACACACATACCCTGGGAGTCAGCATCCCTCCTACTTTTAGATTTGTTCTGCCTCTGCGTAGCCTGTGGTTTGGGTTAAGGACAGCAGTTTCTGCAATGAATTCTGACTCCCTAGGATAAAACACCATCTGGAAATTAATCAGCTAGGATATGAAAGAGGATCTGGCTGCTTTTAGGAAAGAGCACACACCTCAGAGTTTCTAGCGTTGGCCAATCACACACACACATGAAAGAACCAAATTAGAAAGGATGGAGGGAAATCTGGGTTTGCATTGGTTGATTTTTGGGCCCCCCATCTCCACAGACTGGACTCCACAGCCTGCCATTCCCCAGTAAACTCATCTCCAACCTCCACTTTTTCCCTTCCTTGGCATCTGCACTTTTCACTTTGCTAATTTCTAACCACGTGTAATACCCTCATTACGGCATTCCTATTCCCATTCTTGAACTGCCAATTACAGTAGGAGAAAAAATTTGAGCCCCAGTGATTGAGCTTACTCCAGTTACCGCCCATCACACTTTCTTCATGGGCACCCACATTGTCTTTACTCTTCCCTTGTTACAAACTCCTCTTTGCCAGGAGACCCTGGTGCTGGCCACATCTGTGCACATATACACACTCTCTCAATATGTACCTACTTACCATACTGAATGGCACTATGCTGCACTGGCCTGCCTTCACTTTATGTTCATCTCCCCAATTCAAAGTTTTCCCATATATTTACTCTCTAGATCTTATGTATGTTTCACTGAAGATGAACACTACCTTTCCAGCGCCCATGTGTTCATGAGTTTGCCCCATTTGCCTTCCCCTGGATTTGCTCCATTGCTTCTTCCTCTTCTGCCTTTCTCTTTATCCAGTCACTTATTCTTCACCAATCAGAACTTCTATCCTGTATTAAAGCACCAAGGACACAAAAATGAATAAATGATGGGCTCTACCTTTGAGGAGACACACAAACAAAAGTAAAATTCTAATTCAATGGGATTAGAGCTGTTTGAAAGGTACCAGAGAAGAAAGTAAGAAAGTTCACGTGCCTCATGTGTGGTTCTCAGAAACATGAAAAAGTAGTAGCACAGGGTATAATATGTGTGCTTAATATACACTATGTTTTTTAAAGATAGATCGGTGCTTGATCTGCAGTTGCTTCTCTTCTAGACTCCTTTCTCTTGCTGATATCTACAAACCCCATAAAAAAGCCTTTGCGATGTTGCTACCTCTCACTTTGTTGCTACCTCTCATTTTTTTTTTCTTTCTTTTCTGAGACAGAGTCTCCCTCTGTTGCCCAGGCTGGAGTGCAGTGGCGCAATCTTGGCTCACTGCAACCTCCGCATCCTGGGTTCAAACCATTCTTCCTGCCTCAGTCTCCCAAGTAGCTGGGATTACACGTGCGTGCCACCACACCCAGCTAATTTTTGTATTTTTTAGTAGAGACGGGGTTTCCCCATGTTGGGCAGGCTGGTATTGAACTCCTTGCCTCAGGTAATCCACCCACCTAGGCCTTCCAAAGTGCTGGGATTACAAGCGTGAGCCACCACACCTGGCCTCACTTCTTTCCTTTATCATCAGACTGTTTGAAAGTCTTCCTCGGCTAATCTTTCTCCTTGATCACTCATTTATTATAAAAATATGTGTGACCTTGAGTGAAATAGGAATCATCTCAGTATATGTATATAGATATACCTATATATACCTCTCTCTCTATATATATATACATATATATACACACACACACAATTAAATTCATTTTATAAATAAAATCTTCTGGATTGCCTATATTTCTGTGTATGTATGTATGTATAATTTTAGACCTATTTAGTGAAAACAACGAGAAAACATTCCTGTTCTTGTATTCTGAGGCTTCTCAGGACCTGCATTTCAGAAGCACTTTAATCAAATTTGGTCCTTTTAGGATCTGTGTGATCAACGAAGGATCATTTTTAGAGTTGTCAGACTCTCCAGAGTCACCATTAACCAAAGCCAATCCCTTGGTGGGGGTGATAAGAGTTTGTATCTGAATTTCCAGGACTGTCCTGGAATTGGATTTCCCTCTATGAGCCAGAGTCAGGTAACATTTGCTTAGGCACTTCTCCAGGTGAGTATAATGAACCATGGAAATAATCTTCCATATCACACTCATCAAAAGCAATACTATCTCTTTTTAATTTGAAGACATGTATTTATTTATTTATTCATTCATTCATTCATTCATTCATTCATTCATTCATTCATTCATTCATTTATTTTGAGACAGAGTCTCTCTGTTGCCCAGGCTGCAGTGCAGTGGTATGATCTTGGCTCACTGCAACCTTTGCTTCCTAGGTTCAAGTGATTCTCCTGCCTCAGCCTCCTGAGTAGCTGGGATACACTCATGTACCACCATGCCTGGCTAATTTTTTTTTTTTTGTATTTTTAGTAGAGATGGGGTTTCACCATGTTGGCCAGGTTGGTCTCAAACTCCTGACCTCAGATGATCCGCACGCCTTGGCCGCCCAAAGTGCTAGGATTACAGGCGTGAGCTACTGCACCTGACCTAATTCAAAGACTTTTAAATTAGGCTCCATTCTTGATATTGTGTAATACCTAATTCACAATTTTTTTATAACAAACTATAATGGCTAATGTGCTTTCCCTACCCTACAGATAGAGTATGATCTTGCTAGTTTATTTGGTTTTAAACTTTTATTTAGAAGTCATGTTGAATGTATGAATCGCAGTCACCACTTGAACTTCTACCGTATCAACTAAGAAATGTTTTGAAATGGGTAAGGTACATGAAGAAAATTTTATTAGAGATGTCTGGTTGTGTTAGATCATTCTAAAGCTTATTTCCATACTCTTCCTTATATTTTTCTATATATTCATGTTTCTAATTTAGTCTCATTTCTGAATTCTTTAACATATGACTATTCCATTCTTCCAAATTATTTTATTAACAGAATTGTTGGATTACTAAATGGTTGTCAATATTTAAGTTCTGTTACTGTTAATTGATCAGATAATAAACAAATGACTGGGGTGATAATTTCTGGTCATTTCATTTCTTCGTGGCTAGCAAATCTCAAAATACTGGCTTTGAAGGTATTTTTAAAAATCACACTATTAGAATGCCAAATATTACTAAAGTCTTCACTTTTTTCTTTGTCGTTTTCTCATTCAGTCTTTACAGAGACTGACAAAAATTACCAATGTGATTGTATTGCAAGTCATCAGGGCGAGGTGTTTCGAAAAGTTTTCAATTAGCAATAATCATGCCTCCCATTCCCCCAGGGTCTGCTGTCTGCTGTCAATACAATAATTTTATGTTTTATTTTTAGAGACAGGGTCTGACTCTTTCACCCAGGCTACAGCGCAGTGGCACTACCATAGCTATCACAGCTCACTGTAACCTCAAACCCCAACCACCCACAATCCAATAATTTTTACCAGTGATAATAGCTTCTTCTTTTAACACCCTTCCCAACTGTCTTCATCCCCTAGGTATGGAACAATCCAGAATTTAGAGCCAGGGGATCTAAGTTTGAATCTTCTAGTTCATGAATAAGACAGACATCAATCAATTTCCTTATGTCTAACATGGGGATAATAATATTGACCTCAAAGAGACGCTGTAAGGATTAAACATATGTGAAAAGAATAATACAAATGCTATGAATAATTAATACTTAATCTGCATGCTCTGGAGGGCCTTTAATGACTCACACATTGCAGAGAATTTCGGGTTCAGTGATAAGTAAATGGGAAGATATTTTTGGATATCTACAAAGTTTCCTACCTTTTTATGCAGAAGCAACCCTGTGCATTGAAAGACAACTGGCCGGGCACAGTGGCTCATGCCTGTAATCCCAGCACTTTGGGAGGCCGAGATAGGCGGATCGCGAGGTCAGGAAATCAAGGCCATCCTGAATAACACAGTGAAACCCCTTCTCTACTAAAACCACAAAAAATTAGCCAGGCATGGTGGCATGTACCCGTAGTCCCAGCTACTCGGGAGGCTGAGGTAGGAGAATCGCTTGAACCCGGGAGGCAGAGACTGCAGTGAGCCAAGATCACGCCACTGCACTCCAGCCTGGGCAACAGAGTGAAAAAAAAAAAAAAAAAAAAAAAGACAACCAACGGCCCGTCCTTAGGATGGCTACTATAAAAACAAGCAAACAAAATGCAAATCAAAAAATAACAAGTGTTGGTGAGAATGTAGAGCAATTGGAACACTTGTGCACTATTGGTGGGAATGTAAAGTGATGCAGCCACTATGGAAAATATTGTGGTGGTTCCTCAGAATATTAAAATAGAATTACCTTTTGCTCCAGCAATTCCACTCCTGGGAATATATCAAAAAGGACTGAAAATAGGGACTCGAAGAGATATTGGTACACCCAGGCTTACAGCAGCATTGATCACAATAGCCAAACAGTGAAAGAAAGCAACCTGTGTGTCCATTGACAAATGAATACGTACACAAAATGTGAGTCTGTATTTGAATGAATACCTAAAATGGAATATTATTCAGCCTTAAAAAGGAGGGAAATTCTGACAAATGCTACAACACTGATGAACCTTGAGGACATTATGTTAAATGAAATAAGCCAGTCCAAAAAATATATATATATACAGTGTGATTCCAGTAATATAAGGTTAGAGCAGTCAAATTCATAGAGACAGAAAGTAGAATGGTGGTTGCCAGGGGCTCGAGGGTAGAATGGAATGGGAGTTAGTGTTTAATGAGTACAGAGTTTCAGTTTTGCAAAAGAGTTCTGTGGATGGATGGCGGTGATGGTAGCACAATATGAATGCACTTAATAACACTAAACTGTAGACTTACAAATAGTTGAGATGGCAAATTTTATGTTATACGTATTTTACCACATCTTTAAAAGACAATCAACCAATCTGGCACATCAATTTACTCCATTTCTTATCTGTCTGTAAACAAAGTATCTAAACACCAAAGTCATGTGAATAGAATGTATTATTTTAGGCAACTTTTATAATAAGGCAAGTCTTCTATACATCCCATGCTCTATAAAGTATAACTGCATAAAAATTGCTTCTCACTGCTTGGGTCCACCTCTTATAAACAGTGCTACCTTGAGTTAGTTACTTAACCTCTCTTAGCCTTACTTTAGTCATCTGTAAAATGGAAATGCGAATTTTTTTCTAGTAGGCTTTTTTGTTTTTGTTTAAGACTGGGTCTTGCTGTGTTGTCCAGGTTGGAGTGCAGTGGCACAATCCTTAGCTCACTGCAGCCTCAAATTCCTGGGCTCAATTGATCCTCCTGCCTCAGCCTCCTGACGAGCTGGGACTACAGGTGTGTGCCACCACACCCTACTACATTTTGTTTGTTTGTTTTTGTAAAGATAGGATCTATGTTCTCTATGTTGCCGAGGCTGGTCTCAAACTCCTGACCTCAAATGATTTTCTTACCTCAGCCTCCCAAAGTGCTGGCATTATAGGTATGAACCACTGCACCCAGCCTACAGTAGGGTTCTTGTGAGGATTAAGTTAAATGATGTATGCAAAGGGCCTAGTAGACATATGGTACAGGGTTAGTGCTCAATATGCTTGTTTCTTTTTTCAGATAAACTCATCGAAATGACAATTAATTGTATCTTGACTGTCACAATAAAAACATTTCAGAAGGGCAAATGCATATGGAAGGGACGAGGGTAGTTCCACTCTTTTTCTTGAAGATGATGAGGACATGGCAACCTTGCAGCATACAGATGTACATTTCAGCCTCAGCTTCTCTTTGGCACCACAGGAGGCAATCATCCTCAATATTTATCCTCCCACCTATCACCCATCCAATCTGGACTCTGCCTAGTACCAACAATGGCAAAAGCCCGTATAACAAGAAGCTAAAATTATTTGCTATGATTTGCTTTGCCTGAAAGATGTCCCTGCATTTGTTTATAAGCATCATAGACCAAATGCTCAAAGGTGTAAATTTCTGTTGGGTTTGGCTGAAAAAGAAATGAGATGGTGACTCTGAAAACATGTTCTAACTTCTTTACAAAGGTGTATTTTTTTTTACATTTACTTAACTGGTTTTCCTGCTTTTCAAAGCTATCTTGTACAGAATCTAGTGCCCCCATTACACTAATTGGCAATGTAAATATTTTAACAAACTCTGTGGGATTACTTTACCTCAGCTTTAGGTGAATGTATAATTTAATGCCACCAAGATAACTTGCATCATCCCATCACTGGATGCTTCAGCATCAAATGAATTCATTATATGGCAAAGACTTTCGCAAAATTTTGAAATCAGAAGTTAGTTTGCAAAGGGGAAGACAAAGCTATGCCTTCGTTTCAGCCCCATGAACCCTCAAAAAGAAGGCAAATTGGGAGTTTTATTGCTATTTCCTTAAATCAAAGGGAACAAAATTCTTCCACGAATGCACATGTTCAGAACTCTTGACCTATTAATTAACTATTGCAATCATAGGGAAGGCTAATTGTATTGCTAATCACAA
Organism: Mandrillus leucophaeus; assembly: GCF_000951045.1. Lineage (NCBI taxonomy): Eukaryota > Metazoa > Chordata > Mammalia > Primates > Cercopithecidae > Mandrillus > Mandrillus leucophaeus. The sequence continues at coordinate 1,331,083 of NW_012107286.1, forward strand.
GTTCACCCTGAACCATGCTGCTCTAAAAATTCTATTTCATCATCATTAAATGACCTTTATGTAATTCCTTGATATCCTTCTTTGGTGTTGAAGGAAGTTTGCTTTGGAGTGAGATATGCAATAATTATTTTCTCCGTTGATTTCTCCCTCCTTTTTTCCTCTTCTTCCTCCTCCTGCCCCCAATGTGCAGTATTATGGAAGTTTTTGTCAAAGAAGGACTTTTTAGCAGTAATGAATTGACAAGGGAAAATGCAATTATTTTGTCAAATAGATTTTTTTCAGTAATTATATGATCCATCTTTAGTTGCTCCTATGATTCCTCATTGGAAGCGATGGATCAGGTTTGAAATCTGGGGCTGTTCTTCAGGGGTACCAGCCTGCCTTTCAGTGTTGATGAGATCAGTCATAGGAAATGTGATAGAGCTGGCTCAACCCAAGTTCCTCAGTGACAACGCTCTGTCCTGGTCTGGTAGAACTTGAGTCTGTGGCACTCCCCAGTGACAGAACCAGACCCCTTGGTGTGTTCCTGTTGAAAAGGAGCCAGGCAGTTGCTGTGTGTAGCTATTTTGCTACATTTAATCATCCACGTCAGGAAGACAAGGATTCATTTATATAATTCAGAATCTTCATTCAAGGAAAGAATATGGTTAGCAAAAAACAGTAGGTTCTCAGAAGCCATACTTGCAATTTTATTTGTATTCCCCCAGAAAACTTAATACCAGGTAATTAAAGTTAAAAATATATATTTTTAAGTGATATTGCTAGGGGAAATTTCTCCATCAGTCTTAATTTTGGCTGTCTCTGTCGGAAGAAGCACATAGTTCTAGTATGAGGATTTTCATGAAAGGGAATAATAGCTCAAAGTAGTAACTACTATTTATAGAGTCAATGAAGTGCCAAGCCCTTAAGTGTAATATTGTTTACCATCCTTAACCTTTCTGAACTTTGTTCTTCACATCTCGTTGAAGGGATTAATAATATCTACCTTGTTGAACAAATGAGAAACATCAAGGTTCCAAGAAATTAAAAGAATTATGCAAAATTCATGCACCTAGTGATTTTATGCTGGTGCAAAAGTAATTGTGGTTTTTGCCATTACTTTTAATACATTTAATAGAATGAATTGTAGTGATGACAAAGGCCACTCTCTTTCCATAGGCTATTAATTTTCTTGATTGAAATAGTTGGTATATTGGAAACACAAGGGAAAGAGTTTTGTAATAATAGCCCTGAAATTCTTCTGTGAGAAAATGATGGTAATTATAATAATGATGACACAACAGTAATAATTATAGCTAATATATAATAATTATGTATTATATGCCATGTAATGTCCTGAGCCCTTATAATGTTAATTTTATTTACTCCTCAAAATAATTCTGTGATGTAGACGGTATTAGTACTCACCATTTTCTAGAGAACTAAATCAAGGTGCAGAAACACTAAATGTTGTACTCATTGTAACATAGCTAGTAAGTAGTACAAGTGAGAGGTAAAATGAGAATAAATTTAATTAAATGTGTGTAGTAAATTTTTTTAAAACGCTATCTTAAAATAAGAGTTGAGTTTTGTGATGGTTAGTTTCATGTGCCAATTTGACTGGGCTAAACGGATACCCAGGTAGCTGGTAAAACATTATTCCTGGGTGTGTTTGTGAGAATGTCTCTGGAAGAAATGAACATTGGAATCAGTAGACTGAATAAAGAGACTGCCCTCACCAATGTGGGTGGGCACTATCCAGTCTATTAAGGTCTGCAAAGAACAAAGAGACAGAAGAAAGGTGAATTATCTCTCTTGTGTTGATCTGGGACACGCATGTTCTCTTGCCCTGGGACATCGGACATCATAGCTCCTGGTTCTTGGGTCTCAGAAGTCAGGACTTATACCACGGGCTCTCCTGGTTCTCAGGTCTTTGGGCTTAGACTGAAACTATACCACCAGTTCTCCACAGCAGATGGGGAGACTTCTCAGCCTCCAAAATTGCATGATCTAATTCCTTATAACAAATCCCTTTTTATATATCTACATATATTCTATTGGTTCTGTTTCTCTGGGGAATCCTGACTAATACACATTTCACAGGTGAAAAAGAAACAAAACTAAATAAACTCTATTGAAGTGTAACGACACAAAAGGAACTGCGTAACTACACTCGTTGGCTTTTGTAGCGTAGAAAGTAGTTCTGAAGTATTCTCACACATTTGCAGCACTTTTATAACCAAAGTAGTTTCATTCGATTTACCCACTTTTTCAAACTGATTCCCTGCCATACTTACCTCCTAGGGGTTTTCCACACTGGTAACATCCTGAATGTTTGTTTGCCTGGTTTTGCCTGAATATGTTCAGGATCTCCTAGAGGTTATCTGTATTATCACACTGTCAATAGGAGACAATAACCCAGTGCATTTTGGCCTGAAAATTCCTCACACCCTAGCATCTGATCATTCAAAGTTAATGGATGGTTCTGTACATACAAAAGTCATGTATAAGGTTTATGAAATACCTGTTAACTAATGGAAAACAAAAATTTTGCTCTGTATTTTCAGGTCACTTCCCTCCAAAATAGTTTTTACCTCCATCCTTTTTCCAACTCTACCATACTGTGACTATATCTACCTAGGAACACCCAAATCACTACTTAATTAAATTCGCAATTCAATCACTGAATGGTGACATTCTGCATGATGCTGATAAATTAAGAATATCCTCAAGGTTACTCTTGCATCAGAGCAGAAACCAGGGGTTGAGTGATGTTCACTCTTCCTTCTCAAGCAACTACAGGAAAAAGGGCTCTGCTACAGAGCGAATTCCCGAATGACTTCTGGAACCCTTCAGACTGGGAGGGAGTCATTCTAGTCAGCCACCAGAGGAAATAAAACTGTTTGGCTTCTCTTCTCCACCAACATCATGTCTATGTGTATATGAATGAAAATTGGTTAAAATGAACATCAAAGAGAGACTTGGATTTGTGGAACTCAAGAAGTAAACACTAGGAATCACAGTTTAGGAACAGAGGTAGTCTTCAGAGCAAATGTCATCAACAGGCTGAGGGTGTCACAAGGGATGAAGTGGAGAGGGGGCCATCAAGGGGAACAATGTTAATTGTGTTATATAAGCTCAGAATCCCCATGAGGGAGCTTCCAGCTCTTAATTCCTTCCTTCTATTCCTCTTCCACTTATTACAAGTGCTTGCAACATTTTAAATTCCTAAATTCTTGAGACAGCTCTGGTCAGAAGGTAAACTCTCACACCAGCCATACTTCCACTGGCTGGAGCAAAGAGGGAGTAAGGAGGGAATCCCTGGAGATCAGCGTGCTTCAGAGGAGACATTCCTCCTCCATGACACTCTGCCCCTGCTCCGTGGTTTCAAAGGAGCCTCTGTGCTCCACAGGCTCCATCCCCCAGCCTCGCCCCACACTCACATTCCTCTAGGGCCCAACTCTCACCTTCCCGGTGGACCCTGCCCTCCCCATCCTCCTGAAAATTGCAGCCTCCACCCTTTCACCCACTATTTATCCCCTTTCCCTGCTCTATTTATTTTCACATTCATCAACATCTAAAATACACTATATTTGCCGGGTGCGATGGCTCACGCCTGCAATCCCAGCACTTTGAAAGGCCAAGGCGGGAGGATTACTTGAGGTCAGGAGTTAGAGACCAGCCTGGCCAACATGGTGAAACCCCGTCTCTACTAAAAATACAAAAAAAAAAAAAAAATTAGCTGAGTGTGGTGGCATGCACCTGTAGTCCCAGCTACTTGGGAGGCTGAGGCAGGAGAATCGCTTGAACCCAGGAGGTGGAGGTTGTAGTGAGCCGAGAGTGTGCCACTGCACTCCAACCTGGGTGACAGAGCAAGACTCTGTCACAAAAAATAAATAAATTAATTGAATTAAAATAAAATGCAGTATATTTTACTTATTTGCTGATTTATTTTGTCTCCATGACTAGAACACAATTTGCCTAAAGGCAGAGATTTTTTACAATTTCTTGGGTTGTCATATTCCCTAGACTTAGAACAGCTGGCATACAAGAAGCTCTTGAGCCATATTTTTGAATGAATGAAATAAGAAATAACTTATTTTCTTAATTTTTTTTCTAGGTGCTGATCCTTTCCAAGCAAGATTCTACATCATTGGTATAAGGATGTCTTTGTTCCCTGCAGAAACTGAGTTGTGGTCCATGAGTATAAGCTTAACAATAGAGACTGTAGTGAATTGTATCTCTTTGTAGGACCATCACAGGTACCTTCCCAACTGAGTTTCCAGTAGCCCAAGCCCAACTGCCCTGATATTGATCAGAATGTGAGTGGAATGTCTGGGCAAGAGCATGTGCACAAAGAAAAACCAGGGCTCTCTTTGAGATCTTAGCTGTGCCACTACCTTGACATATGACATCAGGCAGGTGAATTAACCCCAAATGTCCTACTCCATAAAACAGGGAGTCGGAGTAAATGATGTTCAAATAACCTTTCATTCCCATGATTCCCCTAGCCTCCAATCCAATATACTCCACAAAGGAAAATGGAGGAGTATAAACATAGACTACTAGTACTGCTGTGATACAGAGGGCTTAAAAACAAACGAAAATAAGAAAAACTTACAGTAATATCAAATCTTTAAAAACCATGCTAGCTGTAAATATTTTGAAGAAAATATATCAAATACCTTCCTTTACTTCTTTTTATCTTTATTTTTAAAATTTTTTATTGTAGAGATGAGGTCTTGCTATGTTGCCCAGGCTGGTCTCAAACTCCTGGCCTCAAGGGATCTTCCTGCTCTGGCCTTCCAAAGGTGGCCCTGCAGCCTGCTGGCCTGAGCCACGGCACACATCCACTTTACTTTTTAAGGAGGTTTTTTTTTTTAATTCAGATGGGGTCTCACTCTGTCACCAAGACTGGAGTGCAGTTGCGTGATCTTGGCTCACTGCAACCTTCATCTCCCAGGCTCAAGCCATCCTCCCACCTCAGCCTCCCGAGTAGCTGGGACTACAGGCATGCACCACCGTGCCTGGATAAATTTTTGTATTTTTTGCTAGAGATGGGGTTTTGCCATGTTGCCCAGGCTGGTCTCGAACTTCTGAGCTCAAGTAATCTGCCTGTCTCAGCCTCCCAAATTGCTGGGATTAGCAGCTTGAGACGCAACTCCTGGCCTTAAAGAGGCTTTACACCCTACTTTGTTTTCTCAATACTTGCCCATTCTCTCTATCCCCAAAATGTGTGGATTATAAACTCGTCTTATTTATGGTCTTCATTAAGTTTTCTTGGAAAACACACCTTTCAGAATGAAACTACTTTTAATCTGCAGCTTTATTTCCAGTGAAGAATCCAAACCAAATATTTACATTCTAATAACAATTATTTGAAATGTTATTGTGTCAGTCATGAGATTCAATGGAAATATCTGATAATAAATGAATTTAGGTCCAGGTAAGAAATAAATAGCAAAAAAAAAAAAAAAATTAACTATACAGCAAATGAGACCTATTCTTTCATTCTATTCATTTTAGCACTGCCTGAAATGTACAGATCAGTAGGAAAATAAAGTCTATGCAGTAGGTGCTGTATGAAACAGTTGGCATGCACTTTACAAAAGTGTACATTTCAGTTAAATTATATGTGAAATTATACACTTCCTCCCTCCCACACAGTAACATAATGGCAAAACAATGACAAAAGTTCAAAATTAATAGAGAAACATCAAGCAGAGGCCACCGATAAGATCTTAACATGTGGAATATTTTACTAACAACTATGTGAGTCAAATCTTGGACTCCTGCCTGAATAGATATAAGATGATCATTTTGATGTACTTGAATGAGTAGTATGGATATGTGGATATTTCGAGGTCCTCATAGCTGCAAAACTGACAATGAAGGCACAACCAGCCAAAAGTGCCCAAAATAATAATCAAAAAAAAAATCAGAGCCATGTGTTCTAAAAAGTTAATAATGAAGATGGTCAGATGATTTAGATAAGTTTAGTAGTGAAAGAATGTGTAGGTTTTAACTGAATATCACTTATATTGGTAATCTTCCATCTTAGAGTATCAGCACATATAGAAAGCAATTTTCCAAACATTTTATAGTTATATATGGCAAAGACGGGATTCAAATTCAATGCCTAGAACAGTTGCAGCACCTAGAAGCACCCAGTAAATATTAATTGAGTAATGAATAAGAAATGGAGGGATGGATTCCTTAAAAGTGGTCTACTACATCCATCATGCTAACTCTGGCAAATGCATTTTCCTATGAAAAGAACAGTCAAGTATATCACAACTAAGATGATAGTGGTTCAGTAAGCATAAAAGGGAGTGGGAATTCAGTGTGGATACAGAGAAGAAAGAAAGGTCCTAAGAAAGTCTCTAGGACACAGGAAGGCTGAAGCCCATTCTTGGCCCATCACTGGGAAGCGAGTTCCAGCGTGTTTAGAACATTTGAAGCATCATGTTTTCATCCTTGATAGCTCTGTGAGAATCAAACTCTAATTTGAGCATTTACAGAGGTGGTAACTTTTGGAATTTATTGTGATAAAGAGGTGATTACTAAGATGGTGGCCTTTGAGAAATCATTGATTACTTGCTTCAGTTCCTTATTAGTAAATAGAGACACCTACCTTACAAGTATTTCCATTAAAGAGGGACATTGTGCATACACAATTAAATAATGCACTAAAAGAAAGTTTGCACTTTTAAAAGAGAGAACTTTTAGACCTACAGGCGATTTACTTTTTTTTCTTGCCTGGGAGGGTCACCACCCAGTCATAATTATAAATGCATGGAGTCTTCCTACAAGGGGTGTGAGTAATACATGCAATGATTTGACTTATTATAAAGTGGAGAGGGCAAAGCAGTAGAAAAATCAGGAAACATCTAGAATACTCTAGGATGGTGAAGGGCTAAATTAAGGCAATATCAGCAGAATAGACAGATAAGGCTAAATTTGAGAACTAATTTGATTGGGCTGCAATTCATGCACAAATATCACAAGGTAGGGTTTCTGAAGCTCAGAAAGCAGGAATGAGCAATCTTTCTTCCATTAATTGGTCTCCCAGATCACTGGGTCACTTGTGCTGGGCTCACTGATGAGATGCCATTAGCCTACAAGGTGGAGGTTTGCTCCTGGCAAGTGCATTCATTTCTCTCTCTCTCTCTCTCTCTCTCTCTCTTTCTCTCTCTGTCTCTGTCTCTCTTTTTTTTCTTTTGAGATGGAGTCTCGCTTTGTCATCCAGTGCAGAAGCGCGATCTCCGCTCACTGAGATTGCTCCACCTCCCCAGCCTCCTGAGTAGCTGGGATTACAGGCATGAGTCGCCTTGCTTGGCCCAGTTCTGCTTTCTCTGAGCCTTTTTGACAAGAACTAGATGGGTAGGTTAAAACTGGAATGAGGTGGGCCTGTGGCATGCACCTGTAGTCCCAGCTACTCAGGAGATTGAGATGGGAGGATCTCTTGCACCCAGGAGTTTGAGATCAGCCTGAGCAGCAGCATAAGGAAAAAAAAAGTTGATATTGCCAGGTGTAAGATGAACAGGACATCATGCTTCTTCCAAGGGCAGGCTATGCTGTGAAATGTCAACAACAGTCCCCTTTTTTGAGTGACTACTTCTTTCTAACTCATTGGAAAATCTTGCTTCCTATGCTCATAGACTACCAGAAAATTTGATTTTTGAAATTATGTCACTAAGAATGAAATCTCCCATAATTGCTTGTAGGATCTAACTCACTTTGACAACAGAGACATGGCCCCGATTTACAACTCAAGTACAGAGCTTCACATAAGGAGTTTCCTAAGACAGCATTCCACATTTATCCATAGAAACAGAACCCTTGGTCACAGCCCAAACCTCATGTTGACCCCTTACTCCCAGCTCTGCTTTGCTTTGAGCCTATCACAACTTCACTTCATGGTTTCTCTAGTGTGTAGTATCTCCACTGTAACATTGAGTCAGTGAACTTGACTTTGTGGGACTGTAGGTTTTGTTCTTGATGGTCTTAGGCTGGTGGGATTGGACACACTATTCTATTCCGTGTTAATGTAATTCTTTTCATTATTATAGCATAATTACATGTTTCTTTTTCCATTGTCTTATCTATCAAAAGGTTCTTGGGGCCAGAGGCAGTGGCTCACGCCAGTAATCCCAGCACTTTGGGAGGCTGAGGTGGGTGGATCCCAAGATCAGGAAATCGAGACCATCTTGCCCAACATAGTGAAACCCTGTCTCTACTAAAAATACAAAAATTAGCAGGGCATGGTGTCAGACACCTGTAGTCTCAGCTACTCGGGAGGCTGAGGCAGGAGAATCAATTGAACCTGGGAGGTGGAGGTTGCAGTGAGCCGAAATCATGCTACTGCACTCCAGACTGGCAACAGAGTGAGACTCCATCTCAAAGAAAAAAAAAAGGGTTCTCAATGTTTTGGTCTTAAAACCCTCCTTTATCTACACTCTCAAAAAGTTTTGAGGACTCCAAAGAACTTTTATGTTATAGCAATTAAAACAGAGAAATTTTAAAAATATATTTCACTAGTAAGCTCATTACATGTTAACATGAATAGCGTATTTTTAAATGAAAAATACCTGTATTTTCCAAAACCAAAAAAGTTTAACGGTAAGACTGGCATTATTTTATATTCTTGCACATTTCTTTAATGTCTGGCATAATAGAAGACGTTATCAGTTTCTGCATTCAATCTGTGTGATATCACATATTATAGAGCCACTAGAAAACTTCATCATAAATTCATTTTAAAAATGGTAGATAAAAAGGAGTGGAAAAAAGTCTTATTGCTATTATTAAAGCAATTTTGATCCTGTGAACCTCCTGAAATGGTTTCAGAGACCGCCCCCGACCCCCAACAAATTTCCCCTAGACCACACTCTGAGAGCCACTGGACTTAGCTCTTCTAGCTTCTGTAGTTTTCATATGAATTCTAGAATATATTTGTCTCTTAATTTGGGAGGTAGTAATTATGTGTTTAACATCTTGTCTTCTCACTTAGGATTCCTGTGTCTTTCCAATTATAAGTAGTCTCTCAAGAATCCTGCATTTTTAAAATTTTCCCACTTTTCTCCTATATTTCTCATTTTTTATCATTCTTAGTTATTTCGTGTTCTTTCATGTTTCTGTTGTGAACGGGATCTATTTTTCTATTGTATTTTAATTGGGTATTGTTTATCTCTGTTGTGATCGTGACTTTATTGTGTATGTGAGCACTCAGTTGCTCTGTTTAATTCTTAAAATCTCCCAGGTATGTCCAAATGGCCCTAATTATGTTGAATAATATATGTGCTGTGATCCGTTTTCTGATGAAATAACTTCTTGAAAATTTGAAGCTGTTCATATATGTTAGGCTATTGATTCAATATCATCCCTATTAAAAATCCACTGTTCAATTTCTAAATTTCTTTTTTGAGATGGAGTCTCGCTCTGTCGCCCAGACTAGAGTGCAGTGGTGTAATCTCGGCTCACTGCAAGCTCTGCCTCCCGGGTTCACGCCATTCTCCTGCCTCAGCCTCCCAAGTAGCTGGAACTACAGGGGCCTGCCACCATGCCCAGCGAATTTTTTGTATTTTTTAGTAGAGACGGGGTTTTACTGTGTTAGCCAGGATGGTCTCGATCTCTTGACCTCGTGATCCGCCCGCCTCCGCCTCCCAAAGTGCTGGGATTACAGGCGTGAGCCACCGCGCCCGGCCCAATTTCTAAATTTTAAAGCTACTTTAAGAGGAAGGGTCTTGAATATACCGAATGACCTTTTGAAATAGATTTTTTAAATCACATTTTTTTCCTAAGATACACATTGATTAGGATTAGATGATCTCTCTTTGGTCTCTTCTGTAATTCTCATTTAGATAACATGAAAGATAGACTCATTGAGATAATTAACAGAATCAAAGGATGTTTTGGTTGTAGTTCTCACCTGTTGAATGGATGAAGGTATAGCAATACTCAAAATGTCCCTAGAGACTGTTCAAGAGAATCTGGCCATCAGGGTCCCCCCAAGTGAGCCCTGTGTGACAGGAGACCACAGATGGTCTGGAAAGGATTGCAAAGGACCAGGTAGAGTGTTGGTGACTAACGGGCTGCCTCCTGAGGGCAGAAGTTCCTGCCTTTGACTTCAGCCCCAGCCCTAACCTCCTTATCAGTCTGCAAAACGGAACTGGACCCTAGGAGCGATCTCATTAGCCACTATCACTCTTGGACCTGAAACCCATTACCTTCTCCGGGTCCGGGCCCCTCGCAGTGTGGGGAAGTTCCTGGGAGGAAGATACCACAAGGGGCCGGGAGCAGAATTTGCTCCAGGCACTGGGCCAGTCCGTGAGGGCTCCTGGATCCGGGGGCTCCACTCCCTTCTCGCCGGGCTCCCGGCCAAGGAGGCGCGGCCGCAGTCCCGGGAAGCCCCTCGGCAGCCAGCCAAGGGCCCTCCGAGGATCTGGATGGCGCGGATGGCGCGGCCTCCACCTGCGGGCGGTGGGGAGCGCGGCGAGAGGAAAAGTATTCCCCGCGCGCCGGCATAAGGCGCGCCCTCGGTCCGGCATAAGGCGCGCCCTCGGTCCGGCAGGCCCGGGTCAGATCCTCCCGCCGACCTTCGGCCCGCCCCCTGCAGGCGGCCCAGTTCCTCCCCGGCTCGGCTGCCCCTGCCCGGCCCTAGAGGGAGCGCCTGTAGCCAGCGCCCGGAGAAAGGAGTAAGGCGGCGCGCGGCTTTCCGCCCAGGTACGGGTCGGAGCAGCCCCGGGGACTGGCGTGGGGCGGCTGCGGGTTGCTGGGTTAGCGCGGCGCTGGAGGCGGCCCCGCTTCCTTGGACTCCGGGGCTTGAGGGGCCGGCCCAGGGCTCCCTGAGCGCGAGGCCGCCGCCACCGCCCGCTCACCCAGGTCAGACCCGGAGGACCTGTGTGTGTGTCGGGGCCTGGGGTGAGAGAAGGGACTCGAGGGGAAAAGTGGAGCGGGAAACAGAGAAGGGGAACGTGAGGCTTGAACTGGATGGGAGAGCTCGAGGGGAGAAGGAGAGGGATGAATTTGAGGGGGAAACGGGGGCGGGGGGTGAACTCGAGGGGGAGCCAGGAGGAGGGAACGGGAAGGGTGAACGTGAGGGGTGGACTTGAGGGAAGATCTTGTGGGTGAACCCGAGGAGGGAACGCAAGGGGATAGTGAGGGGGAATCTCGAGGAGGGAACAGGAGGGGTGAACGTGATGGGGAAACAGGAGGAGGGAACGGGAAGGGTGGCGTGAGGGGTGAAGGAAGATCTTGAAGTGTGAACTTGGGAAAGAAACTTAAGGGGAGAACCTCGAAGAGTAACGAGGGGCGAGAACTCAGGGGGACTTCAGGGGGACTGGAGGGAGGAGGCGCCGGGTCTGGCGGAGTCGCCTCGGAGACCTGTGGCGCTCTCGGACTTGGCGGCGCCGCCCACAGGTGGTGCTGGGTGGCCCGTCCCTGAGGGAACTGCGTCCTGGGTGATTTCTCGGAACAAGCAGGTGGATGGAGCTGGGGTCCCTGCAACCCCAAATGCGTCTGTAAAGGAGTTTTCCTTTTAAGGAGAAAGAGCAGACAAGAAAAGTATGATCATTATTGAGAAATAGAGAAACCTACCAGAAGAAGGATGTCCTTTCAACTCTGCTCACCGACAGCTCTGTTCTGTTCTCCAAGTAGTTGCTAATTCGCACCTTGCTCCTATCCCCCTTCCAGAAAAAATTTTTCGTTATTATCGTTAGAATGGAAATTGGCCATAAGCCTTGAAATAACTGTTGTAATGCCACTGAACCCTATACACTAAGCGTTTTTGAAAACTCAAAGAATCTTCATGGATTTTCTGGTTGTTTCTAGTTTTCTTGGTGAATTAACTAATTGTACAGGTGCACTTAAGGCCTCTTAAGCATTTTTATAATTCACACGGATCTGGTAGCCGGAGAGTTGTTTAATGCCAGCACATGAAATGAGGGGCTCTGAATTCCTTGTTCACTGTGTAGAAGTGCGAAAAGTTAGTTACTGAGGAATAAACTATTTGTCTTGCCCTTCTACCTAGAAGTTTCTAAGTTCAACTTCTGGTTATTTCCCCCAGATCCTGAATGTTTACTCCCATAAAGCCATGATCTTTTTGTTTTGGGTTACAGGCCCAGGGCCCCGGTGCAGCCTGGACACAGTATTCAAGGTCTTGGCGTCTGAGCATTATTATGCCTTATTTTCAAGCTTTGTTAACGGTAGGTGATAAAATTGAGAAGTGTTCTGGATTTGCCAGAACCTAAGTGCCAAGTTTTGATAGATAAATGGGGGTGCATGTTATTCTTGCCATATTGATTTTTATTACATTATAAAAGATAATTATTTCAAAATGGGAAAATTTACAGACGCGTAAGCTTTCAAAGATAACATGGGCTTTATGAATATATTGATGGGATGTCTAGCATGTGAAAAATTACATTCATTTGTCTTAGTCCTTTAAAATTATTATCTGGGGACGAAAATGCAAACTAAAAGATTGAATTTGGTAATCTTTAATATCAACTTAGTATATGTGTGTATATATACATATATTACAATTTGGTCATGTCACATAATTTGGTAGCATCATCTTGTCCTTTTTCGACTACATCTTTACACGCTAAATTTTTGCATTTATTCTTTGAAAAATAATTTTCTCTGTCAAATCCAAAATATTTGAAGGTCCATTATTTGCTACAAGTGGTTTTGATAAATATTTGGAGGCTGAAATACCCTTTAGAACGTATAGTTCTTTTATATAAATCATATAAAGTTTGTAAAATGTTTATTATGTAAATAATTTCTGCAGTGTTATTTGCAACTGCGTTTTCTTTTTCTTTTTACAGACAAGGATCCTTTCATTAGTTTTGTCTGGGAATTGATAATTTGAATGATTGTACCTAACAAACTCCCTTCCCCTAGTAATAGGAAACAAACTCAGTTATTCATCAGAGGGTAAATAGAAGATTTCTGATAAGCTTTCAAATTGATTCACAGATGATCGCTTACTACTTTGCTGACACATAGGGAGTTAGGAACCTCAAGTTGGGAAGCATTACTCTTTTGAACTAAAATCATCTGTCATTGGACACTTAATTTCTACCATGAACTTAAACATTATGACCTTAAAAGCTTTCTAATCTTTAGTTTTCTTTTCTGAAAATACGGGTTACAATAATGCTTTTCTAAAGAACTTCTCCTGAGAATTAAATGACATACTGCATGTAAAATTTTAAGCACAGTAGGTACCTGGAATATGGTACGCAGTTAAAAAAAAGAAAACTAGTCACTGTTAATATCCATTTTTCCTAATATCTGAGGGTGATTAGACACTGTGGATATGTTTATATTTATAGGTCATTTCTTGATAAAAAATGCAGAACCTCACATAAAAGTAGTATGCTGATAGTTTCAAGCCTGAATTTGGCCTTCAAAAGTGTTTCTTTGGGTCAGCTCAGTACTTTAAAATAATTGATTTACTTACCAATATTTTCAAATTAGTTAATTTTGTGTAAGTTCCTGGAGTCCTGGCTTCTCCTGAAAAAATGGAGGACCAGGCAAGACAGCTCTTGCAACTGTTCATAGCAGAAGCCAGGAGGAGTTGCCCACTTTGGATGGAGTATACAGTCTCCACTTTGCCACGTTGCTGTCATCCTCTGCCTTTATTTCATCAAGACCTGCTTCGCTCATGTATTTCACCTCCCTCACCCCCGCAGACATTTGACTTTGTGACTTCTGACTCTGGAAATATCCGTTACTAACTTGAACAGTTCGTTGTGTGGCTCACACAATAACTTAACTGTCATCCTTTGAAAAGGAGAATAATCCTATATTGCAACTTACAAAGCAGTTACTCATAAAACTCAGGTGATACTTATATCAACTCTGAGAATTTGTTCAGACATGCATTATTATCCCATTTTACAGCTGTGGACATTGACTTACACGTTTATACTAAAACTTAAAATAATGATCTGGTGACTTAAAGTTTTTGAGGGGCTCACCTTTTAAAGATAGAGATTTTTTTAAAGGAAATTATAGCCTTTCTTTTGGTTCTAGCATTTATTTTAAGCAAGTACTTTAATCCCCATAACTATCACGGGAGAAAATGAATGGTGGAGAACTGAATACATGTACAAAAGTATATAAGTAGATTTTGTATTTTCCTCTCTGCAAAACATTTTAAAGCAAATTGAAGGGAACAAAACATTGGTTATGACTCATTCAAAACAGAGCATACATATAACTGGACAAGGTCTGTTTTAAACTATACTTTACTGTTGTTGGAAAGCTGGAAAGAATGTGTGTCCGGTTCATCTGGTCTGTAATTAAGCTAGACCAGATTTCTGTGACCAGTTAAGCTAGACCAATTCCTGTGTTTTAGTGTTCTGTAAGAAAAGAGACACCTGAAATTTGTTTGGTGATTCAGACTGGTGTTTTACATGGCAAGTTTAGTTTTTTGTAGGTTTCTTTGAACCAGGAGGGCTTTGTTTTATTATTTTCATGATCATCCCAGGAGAATAATCTATAGAATAAATTAAAATCAGGGATATTGCATTTACAGGTGTAGTAACTGTGTATAGTCCTGCTGATGTGTGACTATGTATGAGAGAAGTTCAAACCAGTCTGATAGAGGCTGAGGGAAAGCATCTAGGCAAAGACAACAGCAGGTCCTGGGACAGAAAAGGGTTTAACAATGTTCTAAGTCCCATCAGAAGGCAATTGAGGCAGAAGTCACTGAGAGTGGTGAGAACACGGGAAAGTCAGAAATGGCCAGATCATTCAGGGTCTGGAGAACTTGGTAAAGAATGTGGATTTTGAGGGATTTTTAGCAGGAAAATCAGATGATCTGATTTCTATGTTGACATCATCCTGGCTACTCTGTGGAAAGAGACAAAATTCTATAGCTGGCCAGCTGAAACTCCGGTGTGTTTCTTCCATCATAGGCAGGAACTTCTTTTGAATCTGATGTAATCCTTATGTGATGCAGTGTAAGCAGCTTGATAGAAGTGGGTCCATAAAGGGAAGGATCTGTGAATAATATTCTACAGAATATACATGATGAATGTTTATAAAAGTGAAACTCGTGATATTCAAATATTGCTTGGTTTTGAGTAAAGCTATATGCTGCCTTCTTATCGTGTTCTATATCAATGAGGCAACTTGTATTTTCATTAAAAAATGGTGCCTCTATGTATTTTGGAAAGTTAATGACTAAATTTATTGATATTTGCATTATATTAGAAAAGAAAATGTGCCTATGTTCACTTATGAAGCAGTTACTACTAAGGTGGGTTTCTAACCTCTTCTACCAATGGATTTGGTCATTACATGTGAAGTATTATGAGATACAGAGCTTGGAGAGAATGGGTTTTTGTTTAACTTATGTACTCTCCTTAGAGGTTATATGAGTAAAGAATTAAGTGTTTGGAGTTCAAATATGAAGGCCCATGAATGCAATCATTTCAAGAAAAATAGCTTTTATTTTTCTATTTTTTTCCTTCTGTAATATTTCTAGGAAATTGTCCATCCAATCTGTTTTTAGATTTATTAATATAAAATTATCTTTTTAGTCTCTGCTCTAATTTGTTAGTCTTTTCGTACTTAATGTTACACATCTGTACCTTCTTTCTTGCTTGTTTTTTCTTGATCAATCTTGACAAGGATCTCCCTATTTTAAAAAAATCACCTTTAAAGAACTATTATATTTATGAATCCCCTAGTCTGTCTTTCTCTTTTCCTGTAATGTTTTTCTTTAATTTATACCCTTCTTCTCTCCCCTTTTTCTACTTTCATTGGTTTTATATAATTTTAGCTTTTCTTCCTTTCTAATGTGAAATTTGAGGCTATATATTTTCCTCTGTGCACTGCTTTAGTTGCTGGTTTCTATTTCTACTGCTTTTTCTTTATTTTATGTTTCCTTTATTCTCCTTTCCTGAATTTTTTAATTGAATGGCTTTTGTAAAGTCAGGTTTTTTTCCCTTTCATATTTTGGAGACTATACACGGTAATTTGAGATTCTACTATTACAAGTATTTGACATATATATTTTTCTTTTAAAGTCTAAAGTTATTTCTAACTGCTTCCTGAACTATAGAGGAACTTAGAACATTTTAAATCCTATCACGTTTCCACTTTTGATTATTACTGTTCAGCCTTGTCCAACATAGCCCATTATTGTATCCTACTATTAGTGTTAGTTTAGATACAACATAAAGTTTCTTTGCTGTTTTCAGTAATTTAGACCTTTCTTGCAGGATCATTGTCATTTTTGAAGCATATCCTTTAGAAGTGCTCTTTCTCAGGGGTCAGTGGTGTTAAACTTTTTTTTTTTTTTCTGAAAAATACCTTTATTTTGCCTTTCATCTTGAAAGATAATTTTATGGGTACTTTTGTTAATTTCAGATTAGCAATTATTTTCTTTCAGTGTTTTGAATATATTATGCTACTGTCTTCTTTTGAAAAATCAGCAATCATTCCAATTATTTTCCTCTGTATGTAATAACTCTTTTCTATCCGGTTGACTTTAAGAGCTTCTTATTGTCTTTGTTGCTGTATAGTTTCATTGTGGTGCATATAAGTGTGAATTTCTTTTTATTTATCTTATTCGAATTTTCCTGAATTGGAGTGTTCATAACTTTCATCTATTTTGGAACCCTCTCAGTCATTATTGGTTGTCTTTTCTCCATTCTCTTATTTTCTCCTCAGATTCTGATTAGATTTGTATTAGGCTGAATCAGTCAAGAAAACAGAGTTAATGCCATATAGTTCAACAGAAGGAATTTAATATGGAGAATTAGTGACAAATGTTTGTCACATCTGAAAGCCAAATAGGGGATAGTGAGGCAATTTAAAAGTTAACAGTGGCAAAAAACTGTTGTCACTTCCCAGGCTGCAGGAGGTAGTCTTAGCAGAAGCCAGAATCTGAGGCTATCTAGAACCCCGGCGGTTTCTGTCCTACAGGAACAGCGACCATAGAGAGCCACAGCAACTGATGGAGACATCACCATAGAAAGCAAAGAAGGCAGAGGAAAAATATTTTGATTTCTCCCTTCTCCCTACTTGGGACTCATTGGCAGAATTTCTCAGGGCAGGAAGCCAGTTGGACAAGGAGTGTAGGAAATATGGTTTTGAGATGTCACTTCCCAAGATTCAGGAGATGGATGATTATGCATGGATGTCAGAGCAGCCTGACCATCCCATTCTCCTCTCCATATCTTTTAACCTGGTTTTCACATTTTTCTATGATTTTGACCCCCTGCATTACATTCTCGGTAATTATATTGCTGTGGTAAAAGATACATTACATAAAATTTTCCTTTCAAACTATTTTTAAATGTGCAGTTCCGTGGCATTAAGTACAGTCACATTGTTGCCCAACCATTAACACCATCCATCCCCAGAAATTTTTTATTTTCCCAAACGGAAACTCTGCATTCAACAATAGTTCCTGTTCTCTCTTTCCTCAGCTGCTAGCAACCACAATTCTACTTTTTGTCTTTGAATTTGACTATTCTAGACACCTCATATGAGTGGAATCGTGTATTTCCCTTAGCGACTGGCTTACGTTGCTCAACATAAGGTCTTCTAGGCTCATCCATCTCATCCATGTTGTATTATGTGTCAAGTTTCCTTCCTTTTTAAGGCTGAATAATATTTCTTTTCTTTTTTCTTTCTTTCTTTCTTTTTGATTTTTTTTAGACAGAGTCTCTCTCTGTCGTACAGGCTGTAATGCAGTGGCACGATCTCAGCTCACTGCCACCTCTGCCTCCTGGGTTCAAGTGATTGCCTCTGCCTCACCTCCCGAGTACCTGGGACTACAGGCATGTGCCATCACACCTGGCTGATTTTTATATTTTTATTAGAGATGGGGTTTCACCATGTTGGCCAGGTTGGTCTTGAACTCCTGACCTCAAGTGATCCACCTGCCTTGGCCTCCCAAAGTGCTGGGATTACAGGCGTGAGCCACCGCGTCCAGCCAAATAATATTTCATTTGTAGGTGTATACAGCATTTTGTTATCCATCTGTCAGTGGACATGTAGGTTGTTTCTGTCTTTGGCTATTGTGAATAATACTGCCATTAACATGGGTGTACAAATATCTCTTTAAGCCTTTGATTGAATTCTTTGGCTTATATTCAAGAGATGAAATTTTTATCCTATGGTAAGTCTATATTTATTTTTGTGAAGAATTGCCGTACTATTTTCCACAGCAGCTGCAATATATTCCTGCTAGCAATGCACAAGAGTTCCAATTTCTCTACAACATTAATAACACTGAAATCTCTTTCTGGGTTTCTTTTTTCTAAATAATAACTTATAATGAGCATGAAGTGGTATCTCATTGTGACTTTTTGATTTGCGTTTTCCTAATTATTAGGATGTTGTACATCATTTCATATGCTCATTGACCATTTGTATATATTATTTGGAGAAACTTCTAATCAAATCCTTTGCTCATTTTTTAATTGGGTAGGTTTTTTTTTGAGTGGTGGGAGTTATTTATATATTCTGTATGTTAACCCTTTATCAAAGATATGATTTGCAAATGTTTTTTCTCATTGTGAAGATTGTCTTTTCACTTTGTTGTTGATGTTTTGTACATCCCTTGATATCCAGAAGTTGTGGTTCTTACCAAGTCCAATTTATGTATTTTTTCTCTTCTGCTTGTGCTTTTGGTGTCATAGCCAAGAAATCATTGCCAAATTCATTTTCATGAAGCTTTTCCCATATGTTTTCTTCTAAGTGTTTTATTATTTTAGCTATTATGTTTGAGTCTTTGATCTA
Organism: Mandrillus leucophaeus; assembly: GCF_000951045.1. Taxonomy (NCBI): domain Eukaryota; kingdom Metazoa; phylum Chordata; class Mammalia; order Primates; family Cercopithecidae; genus Mandrillus; species Mandrillus leucophaeus. The sequence goes on from NW_012107286.1 coordinate 1,349,836, forward strand.
TTTTGAGTTAATTTTTGTATGTGATCTAACAGTAATGTTCTTTTGCATGTGGATATCCAGTTTTCCCACCACCACTTGTTAACAAGACTGTTTTTTCCCTATTGTTGGAAATCATTTGACTATATTTCTGGGCTCTCTATTTCACTCTATTTGTCTATATGTACCAGTACCACAATGATTTGATTACTGTAGCATCGTAGTAAGTTTTGAAATCAGGAAGTATAAAACCTCCAACTTTGTTCTTCTTTACAAGATTACTGGAGATCCTTTGAGATTCCACGTGAGTTTTAGGATGTTTTTATTTCTATATCTGCAAAAAAAATCATTGGGATTTTGATAACAATTGCATTGAATTTATAGATCACTTTGGGAAATATTGACATTTAACCAATATAAAATCTTCCAATCCATGAACACAGGTATCTTTCCATTTATTTGTGTGTTCTTTAATTTCTTTCAGCAATGTTTGTAGTTTTCAATACACAAGTCTTTCATCTTCTTGGTTAAGTTTATTCCTAAGTATTTTATTCTTTTTGATTCTATTGTAGATGAAATTATTTTCCTAATTTCTTCTGGTTGTTCATTGTTAGTATACAGAAAAACAACAGATTTTTGCATGTTGATTTTGTATCCTGCAGCTTCGCTGAATTCATTAATTAGTTCTAACGTGTGTGTGTGTGTGTGTGTGTGTGTATGTGTGTATGTGTGTGTGTGATTCTTTAGGATTTGGTACATATAAGATCAAATAGTCTGTGAACAGAGATAATTTTAATTCTTTCTTTCCAGTCTGAATGCTTTTATTTATGTTTCTTGCCTGATTGCTCTGACTGGGATTTCCAGTAATATGTTGAATAGAAATGGTAAAAGTGGGCATTTTTGTTTTGTTCCTGATCTTAGGGAAGAAGCTTTTAGTCTTGCACCATTGAATATAATGTTAGCTATGGGCTTTTTACAAATGGTTATTATGTCAAGGTAGTCTTTTTCTGTTCTTAGTTTGTTGAGTGTTTTTATTTTGAAAGGGTGAATTTTGTCAAATGCTTTTGCTGCATCAACTTAAATGATCATGTGTTTTTTCCCCTTTCTTCTGTTAAAATGGCATATTACACTGGTTGATTTTCATATGTTGAATAATTTTTGTAGTCCAGAATAATTCTCCATTGGTCATGGTGTATGATCCTTTTAACATGCTGTTGAAGTTAGTTTGCCTGTATTTTGAGGATTTTTGCATCAATCTTCACAGATATATTCATCTCCAGTTTTCTTCTCTTGTAGCGCCACTGTCTGGTTTTGGTGTCAGGATAATGCTGGCCTCATAGAATGAGTTAGGAAGTGTTCCCTCTTTTTAACATTTTTAGAAGAGTTTGAGAAGGATTGTTGTTAATTATTCTTTAAATGTTTGGTAGAATTCACCAGTGAAGTGATCTGGTCCTGAGATTTTGTTGTTGTTGTGGTAGAGAAGTTTTTGATTACTAATTCAATCTCTTTTATAAGTGATACCTCTATTCAGATTTTCTACCTCATCATGATTCAGTCTTGGTGAGTTGTGTGTTTCTAGGAATTTGTCTATTTCATCTAGTTTATCCAATTTATTAGCATACAAATGTTAACAGTACTCTCGTCTAATCATTTTTGTTTCTCTGAAATTGGTAATAATTTTCCCTCTTTGATTTCTTGTTTTAGTTATTTATGTCCTCTCTTCTAGTAAATCTGCTTAAAGGTTTGTCAATTTTGTTGATCCTTTTGAAGAATCAACTCATGGTTTTGTTGATTTTCTCTACATTTTTGTTCTCTATTTTATATATGTCTGCTGCATCTTCATTATTTTCTAGTGTTTTTTGTTTTTGTTTTTGTTTTACCACCTTTAGGTTCAATTTGCTACTCTTATTCTTGTTCCTTGAAGTGTAAAGTTACATCATTGATTTCATATTTTTCTTCCTTTTTTAAATTTAAGCTTTTAGAGCAACAAATTTATCTCTTAGCAGTACTTTCACTGGATTCTGTAAGTTTTGCTATGTTGTATTTTTATTTTCATTTGATTCAAGATATTTTTGGTTTTCTCTTGTAATTTCTTCTATAACTTATTGGTTGTTTAATAGTGTACTGCTTAATTTCTACGTATTTGTGGATTTTCCAGTCTTCTAGTTTCATTGCATTTTGATCAGAAAGGATGTTTAGCATGTTTTCAGTCCCTTTAAAATCATTAAGGCTTGTAATGCACAAACACATAGTCTATAATGAAGAATGTTCCTGTGCACTTGAGAAAAATGTGCATTCTGTCATTGTTGGGTACAGCGTTTTGTATATGTCTGTTAAATCCAGTTGGTCTATAGTGTTGATCGTGTCCTTTATTTCTGATTTTCTGTCTCATTGTTCTGCCCATTATTGTGGATATTGAAATCTTCTACTATTATTGTAGAGCTGTCTCTTTTCCCCTTTAGTTCTGTCAATGTTTGTTCATATATTTTAGAGCTCTAAATTTTGGTACATGTATGTGTATAATTGTTATGTATACTAGGCAAATTGACCATTTTATCATTATCCCATTTTCTTTGTCTCTTGTAAGAGTTTATGACTTGAAGTCTTTTATAGATAGCATATAGTTGCATCAGGTGTGTTTCTTTCTAAAATTCATTCTGCCAGTCTCTTTTTTGATTGGAGAATTTAATCTATTTACATTTAAGACACCAATAGAGAAGAACTTACCATTATCATTTTTTGGTTGTTTTTTGATGTTATAACATTTTTGTTACTCATTTCCTCTAGTATTATCTCCCTTGTATTTAGTGTATATTTTGTAATGACATGTTTTGATTCTTTTCTTATTTTCTTTGTGGCTACCATGGGTATATACTGAAATTATAGCAACTTATTTTAAACTGATAACCAACTTAACTCAATTACTTATAAAAATTCTACTGCTTTACAGCTCTGCCCCCACACTTTGTTATTGATGTCACAAATTACATTTTACAAATTGTAGATATATAAAATAGATTAACATAGATTTATAACTATTTTTATGCATTTGTGTTTGAAATTAAAGATAAAAAAGTGGCATTAACTACAATTACAGTACTACTGGGTTTTATAATTTTCAATGTAATTACTTTTACTGGAGAACTTTACATTTTCATAAGACTTCAAGATATTGTCTAGCATCCATTCATTTCAACCTGAAGGGCTCCATTTGGCATTTCTTGTAGGGCAGATGGAGTGGTAATGAACTCCATCCATTTTTGTTTATCTGGGAACAAAAATTAATTTTGTTCTCTTTTTTGAAGGATAGTTTTCCAGATATAGAATTCTCAGTTGACAGGTTTTTTATCTTTCAGCACTTTAAGCTGCCTTCTAGCTTGCAAGAGTTCTGCTGAGAAATTCACTGATAATCTTGAGAGTCCCTTGTATGTAATAAATTGCTTTTCTCTTGCTGCTTTTAAGTTTCCTTTTTTTTTTTTTTTTTTGTCTTTGTCTTTTCACAGCTTGATTATAATGTCTGGGCTTGGGTTTCTTTGGATTTGCCTTCCAATTCAGGGAGCCTCTTGAATTTCCAGATACATGACTTTCCTTAAATTTGTGAAGTTTTTGGCCATTATTTCTTCAAATAAGCTCACTTCCCCTTTCCCTTTCTCTTCTCCTTCTTGAGCTCTCATAATGTATATATTGTTCTTGTTGGTGACGTTCTGTATGTCCCTTAGGCTCTGTTTATTTTCCTTCATTCTTTTTTCTCTCTGCCCTTCAGATGATAATTACAAGTAATTTGTCTTCAAGTTCACTGATATTTTCTTCTGTTTATTAGAGTCTGCTCTTGAACTCCTTTAGTAAGATTTTTCAATTCAGTTATTTTATTTTTTATATCCAGAATTTCCATTTGGTTGTGTTTAATAAATTTATCTGATTTTGTACAGTCTGTCTTATTATAGATACTTTCACATGTTCCCTCTATCTCTATTCTCTGAAAACAAAATTGCGTAAAATGGTATTATTTCTTTTTTTCTTCTTCTTTTTTTTTTGAGACTGAGTTTTGCTCTTGTTGCCCAGGCTGGAGTGCAATGCCACGATCTTGGCTCACTGCAACCTCCACCTCCCAGTTTCAAGCGATTCTCCTGCCTCAGCCTCCCGAGTAGCTGGGATTACAGGCATGTACCACCATACCCGGCTAATTTGGTATGTTTAGTAGAGATAGGGTTTCTCCATGTTGGTCAGGCGGGTCTCAAACTCCTGACCTCAGGTGATCCACCTTGGCCTCCCAAAATGCTGAGATTGCAGGCGTGAGCTGCCGTGCCTGGCAAAGATGGTATTATTTCTTTAAAAAATATTTGATAAAATTGATTGTTGAAATCATTTGAAAATTTTCTATGTATTCTTTTCTATTCGTTTCTACTTAATATTCATCAAATATTTATGGACTGTCTACTATGTGTCAGGCATGTTTTTAAAGTCTTTGAAGTGCATCAGTGAAAAAACAGGATAAACATTTCAGGCCTCAAGGGGCTTACATTCTGGTAGTGGAGAAAACAAATAAAACATAATTATAGGAAATTATGGAGAGTGTTAGGAGGTGATAAGTGTTATCAAAATGCAACAGGGTAAGTGAGACAAGGAGTTGGGAGGCAGGATGGGATGTAGGAAGTCAGATTGGAATTTTAATTAAGATGATCAGGGTGGGACTTACTGGGGACGTGAAGGCTGATGTAAGACTTGAAGGAAGTGGCGGCGTGAACCATGTCAATATCTGGAGAAAGAGCATTCTAGGCAGAGGGAACACAGATAACCCAGTGGGAGATCAGCCCTGCTGTGTTTTAGAATGAGAATGAAGCCAATTTGGTTATTTTATTAAAGAAGAATTAAGTGCATGTTTACAAAAACAAGCAGAATAATTGTTGAGATGAATCTGAAGATCCTCAAGTAAGATACATTTTTCATTGTATTATGACCAATTTTTCTATCTTAAAAAAACCCAGAAGCTCAATATATAATAAATCTATTCAAAAAGATGAGTATTCATTTTAAAAATGTAGCTTTGCGAGTACCTTTTCAGAATTATGGTAAATGCACGTATCAAAATATGTTAAATATATATGTTGAAAATAATTGTTTGGCTTACATGATCATATAACTAAGAACTTAATTATATGTTTTAATTTTATAGGCTCGAGAATTACTTTTAATTTTGTGCATGCTAAAGGATTAGGGAAAATATACAAACATTTTTATGTCAAGTGCAATTTACTGTAGTTATTAAGTAATTAGTTGTTTACTAGCTGTGACATTCTGTTTCATTCTTAAAGAATAAACAACTTTGTATGGTAAAAGTATAGTTTAGCAGTCAGGAGACTTGATTCTAGCTTAATTCTAGCCTCATTATTTTGAAGCAGTCATTTTAAATGGCTTCATTTTACCTATGTGTTGGGAGTTTTGTTCATCTGCTTTATATGGAACATAGCTAGGTATATTCTGTTTCCAAAATGCCTCGTTTTTGTCATTTTGTGATTATTGCTTTATAATGTTTTATACTGTATTGATACACTGCTTTAAATATTTGATTGAGAATTGTTAAAGAAAAAATTGCATTTTAAACAAATGCCTGCTTATTTTTAGTGTCCAGCTCAAATCTTTTCCTGACCACTTTAGAATTTTCTCTGATTCTTTTCCTGATCACTTCAGAATTAATTGCTTTTCACCTGGGCTATTATAGTACTTTATTCATATTATTATTTATCACTTTTCATAATATGTTATAGTTATATGTTTATTAATCTATCCATGAGTTTTCTATCTTTGTATTTCCAAAACTCATAAAAGTACTTTGCATATATTTGTTGTTCATTCATTTTTTCATTTAATTCTTACATCTGTGTATTGAAAAATCAACAATTAACTCCTAAGAGTTAATATATCAGAAATGAAGACTGTGTTCAATAACATTCCTGCTTGAAAGGCAGTATTCCATGTAATGAATGTTTCTGTTGCTTGACAACTCCTATTTCAGACCTTTAACAAGGTTTAATTTGGTCTTTTGGTCTAACGTTTATGTTATAGAGATGGCATAAATGCTTATTTGCATGACTCAAGTAGATGTAAGAAGTAGTGATTTTGTCACTGATTATGAAATTGTTAAAGAGGATGATTATTACTGATTACCTCTTTGCATTTTGGATCAAAGGCATGAATTTCATAAAGATTAAGTGTTCTAAGAACTATTCAGAAGTGTGTTTTTATATAGTAATACAATTTTTAGCATGCATTCATAACCATTTACTAGATAATGTGCCCTTAAGTATAATGAATCAGAATGTGCTCTTATTGTGTTTTGGATTTTCATATTTTCAGTTCTCCCTAAACCTTATTTCTCTTCCTAACTTAAAAAAATGTAGTTTTTGAAGAACTCTATTTATTCATTTATTCAACAGCTATATATTTAACATTTACTGTATGTTCCAGGAACAGAGTTAGGCCAAATCGATTATTAGATTTGGAAGTGAACAAGATAGATTAGGTCTCCGCTGTCAGAATTAACAATGAACAAATAAACATTTGCCCATTTAGTCAACATTTATTGATTGCCTATCATGTGCTAGGCATTGTTTTGGGAATTGTGGATACAGTCACAAAGTAACAGAGCCCATACCTCATGTAGCTTACGTTCTAATGAAAGAATAACAGCATAAGTGGAGAAGGCTAACTTTATAATGGTTCGTCAAGGAGGGCCTAAGAAATTGACATTTGAACTGAGATCTACGGGACAAGAAGGAACCAAAGGAAAAGACTATTTGAGGACAAATAGCAATTACCCTGGATAGCAATGAACTTACTACATTTGATGCACATTGGTTTGTAGCTTTTGAGGTCAGAATATTAAGGATTTAGTATTCCTTCCATTTTTTCAATTAATTATGAAGTACAGGCATCATTTGTAAAGTTTGGTAGGAAAGAGTAAACGGCAAAGAGGGAAAAATTTGTGGAGAAACAAATTTGAGGAAAGATATCACTGTGAAATAGTAACTCCAGAGAACAGGGAATATACAAACAATAGAAGTGCTGTAGGGCTGCTGGGCAGAGTTGACAGTGTAATTGTCAGTTTGTTATCCTCAATTTTAGGTGAAACTAGTCAACATGGTTGTATTGTTTTCTCAGTTATGGGCACAGATGTGAAGAAGATGTAGTATTTAACCAGAGTTGTTTTCACCCTCCAGGAGAATATGATGGAAAAAGGGAGGAACAAGAGTGTTTAGAGCCTTTGTAAAGATGTCACAATAATACAAGGCTTTAGAGTCTATCCTGGGGAAGGAGAAATGTGAGTAGGGAGTGAAAAATTAAGAGGGTTGATGGGCTTAAAGAAAGTTGAGGATCAGTGGATTGGTGATGTGAATAAAGCTGAAAGTTGTGAGTGTGGCCAGACATGTGAATTTCATGGGCTAATATGGAATATTGATATATATTGAAAAGAGTGTAGTTTGTATAGATAATTGAAATAATGTGATGGCTACCAGAAGTGCTAAGAGCACTTTCCTTTCTTTTATTATCCTCACCCTTTTTTGCAGTTTTATAGAAATGGTGTAATATAATATAGGGAGAATATAAAAAAGAGCATCACTTGGAAGTCAAGAAAATGTAAAATGTCCTTTATAAAGTCACTTGATCTCATTGACCTATTCTTTTAATTAACTGACAAATCAATTAATTATTTCAGCAGTGTGCCAGGTGTTGGACATACAGTGATGATATCAGATACATAAATGTTATCTAATTTACAATCACAATAATGGTACCAGTGATGATATTGGATACTGATATTATTGATAATATTGATAATGATATCAACAAATGACCTCATTGGCCATATTCTTTAATTAATCGGTCTATCATTTCAGCCCTTGCAGTTGCTGGGCATACAGTAATGATGTCAGATAACAGCAGTGCAGAGTGCTGCTGGAGTACTGAGGTGGGGCATGCAACCCAGATGGAGTGGAGAGCAGTCACACTTGTATGAAGTGGTATCTAAGCTGAGATCTGAAAAATAAGTAGGTTTTGCAATTTAGCAAAGAAGTCACAGGCAGATGGGGTCAGGAATAGTGTATATTAAGGTCTTCAAGAAAGAAATGCCTTGAGGTATCCAGAGTAGCTGAATCATAGTGTATGAGAGAAGAGGCTGGAACATTAAGCAAAGGCCATATTTTAAAGAATTTGGTAGGTTATGTTAAGGAAATTTCATCCTAAAAGCCATGTAGAGTACCCATTGTTGAGTTTTGCATAGAGAAGTGACATAAAACATGATCACTTATAAAGTGCAAGATCTGCTTAAATGAGGAAGTTGAATTTTATCTTCTCTAAGGTTCATTCAAAAATTATTTGATTTGTTGTGATACCGAAGTATAAAGAAGAAAATCAAAATTACATAAATGTCTCTTATTTTAATTTAAAAAGAATTAACAGCAATTAATAAGAGACTAGATTGGACATAGAAATAAAGCCCTGTTTACAAAGCATTATTAAATTCATATTAATGTTTGCAAATGAGAATTGAAATTCAAATTTCCTATGACTCTGAAATACGTTTGGTTACTGTTGAATATTTTCTATCATATCAGTGAAAATATTCGCTAATTTCCCATGGGTTTGTGTGTGCCATTTGATATCCTCAATCAAATGTAGATGAAACTGTACTTCTTATCTCCAGGTATTTAAACCTTTGAGATGTTTCCATTAATTGGAAAAACAATCATCTTTGATAACTTTCCTGATCCTTCTGATACGTGGGAAATCACTGAGACAATTGGCAAAGGAACTTATGGGAAAGTTTTTAAAGTATTGAATAAGAAAAATGGCCAAAAAGCAGCAGTCAAAATTCTTGATCCAATTCACGTAAGTCATATTTTTTCCTTCTAATTAGCTTTACTTTTATCTGTATGAAACACTTAAAAAGACTGTAAGTATTTTATCTTGATTTATTCATCACAATAGCAGTCTAAAACAGGTTACAATTTGAAGATAAAGGTGAAGGAAAAGTCTACTTATTTGCTTTTCCAAGTTTCTGTGCTTACTATATGTAATAAGGCACAATAAGTACTTGATGAATAATTGCATAAGCACACAAAAAATGCAGCTCTCAATCGACAATGTTATTGAAGTTGACTCAATGTTATTTTAGACATGAAAAATTGTAAAGATACAAACTCAGGGGTCTACAAGTAATCCTAAAATGGCATCTTAACCATATCTTCTTTTCATCCTGTGTTTATTTAGGCTTCAGGAAATATTTCTCTTAGGCCAAACTAAAGAAGACTTTTTAAAATTAAATTTATTTCAGAGAAGGAAAATTAAGTTTCAGGTTTGCTTAAATGTTTCCAAAGCAAACATGGTGTGGATTTATAATCAGGGCAAAGTTCCTTATTGTGAAGAATTAAATTTCATGTTCAACTCTGCCAGTCTCTGCTTACAGGAGGCCACAATAGGGGCCCCCATTTGCTTTTTTTTTTTTTTTTAAGTAGCAGTTGTAATAGGCAAAACTGCCAAACCTTTTTTCTGTTTTAAGACCATGAGACTACTGAGATTGTATTTTCTGGTAATGAGAGCTGGCAGTTTCAGAATATCTTCAGGTTGCTGGTAGACACCTTTCTCTCCCATAGCACATGGGAGAGCCAGAATGAGCTTAGTCATCAGATGCTCCTCAAACATCTATTGAAAGCAACTTCTCCAATTAAGAGACTTTTGCACACATGATGGGAGCATAGCATGATGAAAATGATGAAATGTGTATAGAGAGGGCATCAGAGTCCTAGGTCCTTGTTACAGCTCATCTACTACTTGTGAGATGCTGCAAAAGGTCTTGTTCGTCTTAGGGTTGCTGTTCCTTTTTTTTTTTTTTTTTTTTGATAGTTTATTTCTGCTAAACCCATTATAACTACACTCCTCCATATTATTTTGAGCAGAGGAGAAAGGTAGGGGAGGTGTATTTTAAAGTAATAAATTAAATACACTGGAGGAAAAAAAAATCAGACTCAGTATGCCCAGGCTTAACTGTTGCTGAATGTTTCACATTCTCTTGGAAACTTCTAAGCATTTAAACTGAAGGAACAGAGGTACAAATTAAGTTCTACCAAAGTGACTATACCTCTCTTTCCTCTAGCCTTTGCATTAGGAATTCAGGTGTATGGCAGCAAGAGAAAGAAATTCAGTCCAATACCATTGTCTGGCCCATGGTGTATCTCTTTTTTAATGGAGAACAAATGGCTTATAATCCATGTAACCACTATTCTTTCATAATTTACTCATGTATGTTATACCTACAAACCTTATAAGTCATATTCAGTACTATTTAATGAAATACTGATTTTATAACTATTATACTTAATTTATCCTTTTGCTTTCATTCTTGTCACAGTACATATACATTTTTCTAATAATTATTTATTTACTCTTCTTTCATCTTGTCACAAGTCAAATAAAAAAGATTTATAGCCAAGAGATTATAATCTTAAATAAATTTAAATGCATCCAAACATCTTGCAAAGATTTGCTTATTTTAAATTAAAGGAGTCTTACTATTACATATTTTTAATCAGTCATTTTATTTTCAAGAGAGGAGCTGAATGAATAAGATGAGAATGTAGCAGGCTTGGCGTCTATATCTGGATTTTACACTAAGCAGCTCTGACTCCAACTTCTCAGGGCTTAACTTTATGCCTCTAAAATTAGAGTTCAGATTTAAATTTCTACCTCTGTGATTCTATGATTCTATAATAAAATAACATAAGCATTAAATGTCACTGTAAAAGCAATATTAATTAAGCTTTCTTTTATTTATTACTCTGAATTGTTTCATATATATGTGATTTTCTAGAAATATGACTAAGTGGCTGTCTTCCATTCTTATTGATAAGATAGCAACCTGTTCTTCTTTTGCTGAATGGACCTTTAGATCATTAAAGGTTTTGTGCAATCTTTTATAACTTAACTCTATTTGAGTTTTTTGGAAAAGTGGGAATTTATTGTTTGTATGACTGAGTTTTGGATAGCTTCTAAATGTCCTGTTTTCCAAAGAAACAAAATGAACCAGATTTCCAGTCCTAAAATTTACTATTTCAGATCAATGGCTTTGCCGTTGTAACAAAGTTAATAATACAAAAAAGCAAAATCATCTGGAGTAGCTCTCGATAGATGTTTACTTATAATTGCATATAAAAATAACATTTTATTTATCCATTTTAAAATTTGATGAAATTGATATAACTTGAGATTCACTTGATTATCATGAAAATCACAATCTCTCCCCTTAAATAATGTAATGAGAAATTACAGTACATAATACTAAGCACAGTAAAAACTATTATGACCTTGATATAATCAAATTCTATATTTGGTATTCTATAATCTGTTTCTTTGACATTACTCATGTTTTTCTCACAGTTCTATTCTTACGACTTTTTGAAACTAGGATATTGATGAAGAGATTGAAGCAGAGTATAACATCTTAAAAGCACTTTCTGATCACCGTAATGTGGTCAGATTCTATGGGATATACTTTAAGAAGGATAAAGTAAATGGAGACAAGCTGTGGTTGGTTCTTGAGGTACGTGTTTCAGCATTATTTGTATGGGTGGAAACTTAGAGTATGGTTCTGAAATGACTTATTATACTATTTATGTAACATTGATATCATAAAAACAATTCTGGTAAGTTCCTGACCAGCCATGAATGTTGTGCCTAGTTTTGGCCTTGCCGTCTTGGAAACATCAAAAAATTGAAGGAAAGCCACAAAGACTAGTAAATGTTAAAAGGAAATTACTCCGCAACAAAAGACTAAAGAAACTGAGATTATTTTTCCCATGGGAAAAAAAAAATTAAAAGGGATTTCATTATAATATTTATTTATTCATCTATATTTTGTTTCATTAACATGTGATGAACCTCTGTGCCAGGTGCTAAGATACAAGAAAATTAATGTTAAGTGAGGCTTCATTAGGCAAAAATAGTGAGCTATGATTTTCTTTTTCTGTCCTTATTGAATGCTAATGACTTGAGCTACAGAACCAGGTATTTATATTTACAGGGAAGAGAACTTACTTAAAATGGTGTTGATACTGAATAAGTTGCTAAAGGGAATCTGTAGAGTCTGCCCTTTCCAGTCATGAGAGTAGTTTTTCTTACACTGGAGCAATCCTCTCTAAGGCAGGAGTACTAGCAGGTCCCACACTAAGGTGATTGCCAGTCCCAGAAAAATTCCGTTTTTCTGATTTTCATTGAACATTATTCAAGTGCAGTAAACATTATTTCTAATAAAATCTATTAGAATTTTTTAAAATCGCTTTTATCAAATTCAGGGACAGTAGATACCTTTATCTGACAACTATAACAGCATATATTTATTGTGTTCATCATTGTTTTATTAGCATTTGAGTATTTTATTTGTTTTTGAATGTTCCATTGCTTTTCCTGAAGTGGCATTGTCTTAGTCTATTTGTGCTGCTATAACAAAAATCCACACACTGGGTAACTCATAAAGAACAGAAATTTATTCCTCACAGTTTTGGAGGCTGGAAGTCCAAGATCCAGGAACCAGCAGGTTCACTTCTCTGGTGAGGCCTGTTCACTTCCAAGATGGCACCTTGTTGCTACATGCCCTGGAAAGAAGAAATGCTGTGTTCTCACATGGCAGAGGGCAGAAGGCAAGAGAGCCCAACACTGTGTGGAGCCTCTTTTTAATAAGGATCTTAAAACCCCATTCATGAGGAAGAAGCCCTCATGGCCTGATTACCTCTTAAAGGTCCCACCTCTTAATAATATCACGTTCACCATTAAGTTTCAACATATGAATTTTGGAGGGGACACAGCCAAAGTGTAATAGGCACAATAATCATAAATAAATTATATTAAGACTTTATATTCATATTTTTCTACTATGTTTTTTTTTTTTTTTGAAATGGAGTCTTGCTGTGTTGCCCAGGCTGGAGTGCAGTGGCACGATCTCAATTCACTGCAACCTTCACCTCCTGAGTTCAAGCGATTCTTGAGCCTCAGTCTCCCAAGTAGCTGGGATTACAGTCACATGCCACCATGCCCAGCTAATTTTTTTAGTTTTGTATTTTTAGTAGAGACAGTGTTTCACCGTATTGGCCAGGCTGGTCTGAAACTCCTGATCTCAAGTGATCCACCTGCCTCAACCTCCCAAAGTGCTGGGATTACAGGTGTGAGACACTGCGCCTGGCCTCCATTATGGTTTTTAAATGATTCTACAAATAATAGATGATCATTGTGGAAAATATTTGAACCTATAAAAATTCTTAAATTTAACGTATTTGCTTCATTTTTTGTATGTTTTTTTCTTTAAAAATATTTTAAGTTCAGGAGTACATTTGCAGGTTTGTTATATAGGTAAACTTGTGTCACAGGGATTTGTTTTACAGATTATTTCATCATCAAGGTGTTAAGCCTAGTTCCCATTAGTTATTTTTCCTGATCCTCACCATCTTCCCACCGTCTACCATCAGGTATCTGTTGTTCCTCTCTTCGTGTCCATGTGTTCTCATGATTTAGCTCCACTTATAGGTGAGAACATGTGACATTTGGTTTTCTGTTCCTGAGATAGTTTGCTAAGGATAATGGCCTCTGGCTCCAATCATGCTCCTGCAAAGGACATGATCTCAGTCTTTTATATGGCTGCATAGTATTCCATGGTGTATGTGTACCACATTTTCTTTATTCAGTCTGCCATTGATGGGTATTGATGTGGTTTTGCTGTGTCCCCACCCAAACCTCATCTTAAATTCCCATGTGTTGCAGAAGGGACCCAGTGGGAGGTAATTGAATCATGGGGGCAGGTCTTTCCTATGATGTTCTCGTGATGGTGAATAAGTCTCATGAGATCTGATGATTTTATAAGGGGGTGTTTCCCTGTGCAAGCTCTCTCCTTGCCTGCTGCCATCCATGTAAGATGTGACTTGCTCCCCCTTGCCTTCCACCATGATTGTGAGACCTCCCCAGCCATGTGGAACTGTAAGTCCATTAAACCTCTTTCTTTTGTAAATTGTCCAGTCTCTGGTATGTCTTTATCAGCAGTGTGAAAATGGACTAATACGGGCATGTAGGTTGATTTCATGTTTTTGCTGTTGTGAATAGTGCTACAATGAACATACATGTGCCTGTGTCTTTGTGGTAGAACAATTTCTATTTCTTTGGGTATATACCCAGTAATGCAATAGATAGCTGGGTTGAATGATAGTTCTGTTTTTAGTTCTTTGAGGAATTATCACACTGTTTTCCACAATGGCTAAACTAATTTACACTCCCACCAACAGCATATAAGCATTCTCTTTTCTCTGAAACCTCACCAATACCTGTTATTTTTTGATTTTTTAAAAATAGCCATTCTGACTGGTGTGAGATGGTGTCTCATTGCGGTTTTGATTTTCATTTCTCTAGTGATCAGTGATGTTGAGCTTTTTTCACATACTGTTGGCTACATGTATGTCTTCTTTTGAAAAGAATCTGTTCATGTTCTTTGCCCACTTTTTAATAAGGTTGTTTGTTTTTGCCTTCTAAACGTAAGTTCCTTACAGATGCTGGATATTAGACCTTTGTCAGATGCATAGTTTGCAAACATCTTTTCCTGTTCTGTAGGCTGACTGTTTACTCTGTTGATGGTTTCTTTTGCTGTACAGAAGCTCTTTAGTTTAATAAGATTTCATTGGTCAAGTTTTGCTTTTGTTGATATTGCTTTTGGAGTCTTCATCATGAAATCTGTGCTGGTTCCTGTGTCCAGAATGGATGATATTGCCTAGGTTGTCTTCCAAGGTTTTTATAATTTTGGGTTTTACAGTTAAATCTTTAATCCATCTTGAGTTGATTTTTGTATATAGTGTAAGGAAGGGGTTCTGTTTCAGTCTTCTGCGTATGGCTAGCCAGTTGTTCCAGCACCATTTATTGAATAGAAAATCCTTTCCCCATTGGTTGTTTTTGTCAGCTTTGTCAAAGATCAGATAGTTTCAAGTGTGTGGACTTATTTCTGGGCTTTCTATTCTGTTCCATTGGTCTGTGTATCTGTTTTTGTACCAGTACCATGCTGTTTTGTTTACTGTAGCCCTGTAGTATAGTTTGAAGTCGGGTAGTGTAATGCTTCCAGCTTTGTTTTTCTGCTTAGGATTACCTTGGCTGTTTAGATTCCTTTTTGGTTCCACATGAATTTTAAAATAGTTTTTTTCTAGATCTGTGAAGAATGTCATTGGTAGTTTGATAAGAATAGCATTGAATCTATAAATTGCTTTGGGGAAGCATGGCCATTTAAATGATATTGATTCTTCCTATCCATGAGCATGGAATGTTTTTCCATTTGTTTGTGTCATATGATTTCTTTGAGCAGTATTTTGCAGCTTTCATTGTGGAGATCTTTCACTTCCCTGGTTAGCTGTATTTCTAGGTATTTTATTCATTTTGTGGCAATTGTGACTGGGATTGTTTTTTATTTGGTTCTCAGTTTAACTGTTTTTGGTGTATAGGAATGCTAGTAATTTTTGTACATTGATTTTGTATCTTGAGATCTTGCTGAAGTTGTTTATCAGCTTAAGAAGTTTTGGGGCCAAGACAATGGAGTTTTCTAGATATAGAATCATGTCGTCTGCAAACAGGGATTGTTTGCCTTCCTCTCTTCCTATTTGGATGCCCTTTATTTCTTTCTGTTGCTTGATTGCTCTGGCTAGGACTTCCAATACTGTGTTGAATAGGAGTGTATGTTTTTTGTATGTTTCAATATTTTGACAATATTACTTATGAAATTATCCTATATTTTTACTTAATGTAACTTCAGATAGTTTTAATCATTGTTATGTTTTTCAAAGTAAATACATTCACTTGAGTAATAAAAAAAAAAGATCATTTCGAAAGGTTGATAAGATAAAGCAATGAAAACATAGATCCAGTTTAGTGGTGCCACCTTCTCCTGAGCAGGTCCACACTTTTGACATGTTGTGATTGCTGTATCTAGAAAAGTATGGCTGAGCTTCTATACTGCCTTATTTAGAAATCCATGCTCTTAATTTTGGCAATATTGTTCATTACACTTTTGGAGCTCTTCATCTTCCCACTCTTGTTTGGAGAACTGCCATGTGTCTGACCTCTTTGATGTCTCTCTGATGCCCACCTTGATGGAACCACTGGTTCCTAAATCCCTTGGCCTCCTCTTTCCAAGTTTCTTTCTCTGTTTGGCACATCATGTAGTAATTTGTGCCTCTCCCAGATTACCCATTTTACTGATGCCACCAAATCTTGAATCCCTCCAGTTCAGTGTCAGCAGGGAACAAAATTTCGAGTCTCTTAACCTGTGTGTGTGTGTGTGTGTGTGTACTGCTCAGGCAGGCTTCTGAATGTTAATATTTTGTATATGTGATAAGAGGGTTTCAAGTCCTTTGATTACAGACTTCCAAATGACCACTTGCTTTCTGCCCTGCTCCTCTAAACTGCTTCTCCACCTCTACTATTCCCTAGCACTATCTGGGTTAATCTGTTCAGGTGACTGCAAAAGAACCACACAAAGTATCTTAGTTTGTGGCTTCCTCTTCATTGCTAAATCAGTTACCACTTGCTTATCTGCTTTCCATATTGCAAAATTTATTGAATTTTTTTGCTCAGTGCTTTCCTTTTTTCTTTGTGATTATAATATTTTATTCCTTTTGTAGCATTTTAATGGAGATTCATGAGTAAGAGGAAATAAATTTATATATTTCATCTGCCACCTTTATGGTCCGGAGCCTTTCAAAATGTAAAAAAGTATTTTCAAAAATCTTTCGTCGCCTGTAATCCCAGCACTTTGGGAGGCCAAGACGGGCGGATCACGAGGTCAGGAGATCGAGACCATCCTGGCTGACACGGTGAAACCCCGTCTCTACTAAAAAATACAAAAACTTAGCCAGGCGAGGTGGCGGGCACCTGTAGTCCCAGCTACTCGGGAGGCTGAGGCAGGAGAATGGCGTAAACCCGGGAGGCGGAGCTTTCAGTGAGCTGAGATCCAGCCACTGCACTCCAGCCTGGGCGACAGAGCGAGACTCTGTCTCGAAAAAAAAAAAAAAAAAAATCTTTCGTCATCTGATGCTATATATTATTTTACAAAATTAAATAGCCATGTGTGTCCTTTAAAAATAGACAATTTATCTATGATTTCAATATTACAGTTGACCCTAACTTTTAATTATTAGGGATGACAATCTCCCATGCACTGAGAAATCGAGGTATAAATTTTGACACCCCCTAAAACTTAACTACTAATAGCTTACTGTTGACCTGAAGCCTTACTGATGACATAAACAGTCAATTAATGCATAGTTTTATGTCATAGGTGTTATATACTATATTCTTACAATAAAATAAGCTATAGAAAAGAAAATGTTATTAAGAAAATCATGAGGAAGAGCAAATATTTTTACTGTTCATTAAGTGGAAGTGGATCATCATCTTCATCCTCATCATCTTCACATGGAATAGTCTCAGGCGGAGGAAGAATAGGAGTGGTTGGTCTTGCTGTCTCAGGGGTGGCGCAGGTGGAAGAAAATTAACATATAAGTGAACCCACACAGTTCAAACCCTTGTTGTTTAAGGGTCAACTGCATTTTTTATTTCTGTAGTTTAAGATAGCTTTGTATTTTTAGTGAAATCACATATAAAAGCAAAGCTAAACTTTTACTCATCTAAAGGTAGTTACCAAGTAATAGAATGTAAACTATCAACCTAAACCATTTTGCCTTACATTAATGGATAATTTTAGAGTTTAATTCTTGTTTGTGTTTGCATATTTGAGAAGTACTGCTATACAAAAGCCTTGATGTAACCTTGAATATAATTTGTTTATATCCTTCAAAACATTTTCAATAATGCATTTTTAATTTTTCTTCCATATATAGAATCATTGGCAGATGTGCATTTAAGTGGAGATTCAGGTATTCTGTCTAATATAGGCCTAAATGGACAACAAAATAAAGTATAAATCTTTTCCCAGAGCTTAAAAATATTGAATGAGATCATTCATTGTCATAATGCCTATTAAATCCCTATTCTAATATCTTGGCATTTCTCAGTATTATCACCTGGAATTAGGGGGCATTTGGAAACTCCCAATGTTAGTTAAATGTTTTATGTGAGAGCAGATTGATTAAAATGAGTTGGATTGATTAAAATGTTTTGGGAATATTGTATAAGTAAAGCAGCATCCAGATATAATGAATCAGTAGAGTCGTTACAATTTCTTTGAATTTTGTCCTTATAATTTATTATCAGATAGAGACATTGGAAATAGCTCTAAATGGCTTAGAAAAAAAATGAATTTAGTTTAATAAAATGGTATATACAAAATCTGATCTACTTGAACTTACAAAGTGGGGGAAAAAAAAGTCTAAGGAAAGCAAGAAGTTGGCAAACTGTATATAAGATAATTGATTTGCATATGTAAATTAGACTAATCACATATACACATAAGTGGCTAGATGTACAATTACCTGATTTATAAACATGAATGGTACAGGTGCTGCTTTAGAGGCACTTTCAGAAAACTGGCTTGTGGCATCAATACTTTGTACTATAACATGACTGCTAATTATACCTCTTTTTGTAATAAAGTCCATTTAAATTATTTTGCATGAGGATACCAAAAGAGGGGCAGTGACTGTGATGTTACCCAGAGAGTCATGTTAACGGTGCTAGGCTTTTAATGTGAATCTACATAAAGAAGGTGTGTACTGGAGGGGATGTATTAGAGCAATAAGTGACTGTCCTCATTCTAAGCCTGGTGTGTGTGAATGGCCATACTAGCCTAGAGAAACCCCTGCAAGATGCTTTTCACAATGAAAAACCATTTTACTTATATTTCAATCCAGAATTGAAATCCTAAGAATAATGATGTGCCAAATCTTGCTCGGCAGTCTGTTTTCTCTAGTTACAATTTTAAAATTGTTTCTTTTGCTTTTTGATATGATTTTTCTCTTTTATTTATTTTACTTTCATTTTGTTATTTTAGAAGTTTTTGAGCATGAATGATATACAAGGCTCTATTTAGGAGTTATTTTCATCTTAATTCTCTGCATGTTTATTTTTAGAATCTAAATGGTACCCAGGTTTAGTACAAGGGCACTAGTTGCTGGCCCTCTGAAATTCCAGTTATACACTTGAAGTTTTATGCTGTGGAAACTGATTTAGTTTTTTATAGAACATCTATGGGGACTTTTGTTGTCATTCAATATTTGAGGTTTTCCTAATGATGTAGACATAAAGAGAGAACCAATGTTTTCTGTTTGTTTCTATCTATGCCTCATTTTGAAATACCTTATGTATATTCCCTTCTGCCTATAGCTATCACATCTCTTGACTGACTTGTTTAGTGAAATGTAAATACCTCTTTTGACTGTGTACTGCCTTTTACCCCTGATGTCTACTGTTGGGGATCAGTATCAAGCGGGGAGGGGAGCTGGGAAGATGAGGGCTGGGCTATGATTCTTCAAATGCTTCCTGCCTGAACCAGGAGACCGTAAAACAGAATCAGAATTGAGTTAAATCAGTCTCATATAAGGCATTTGCTATTGATGGACACAAAGGGGAGAACTGAGATTTAATTGTAATTTTTCCCTTCTTGGTTGGATGAACAACCAGGTTTTAAGTAGGTAAGGAAATCTGGGCTTCTCTCTCAGGAGCTGTTGGCTTAGTGTGCCTTCAGCCATAATGAATCCAAAATTCAGAGTTAGGACATCTTTCTGTTAAAAGACTCTTTCCCTCATAATCCAATCTTAGCTATAATTGCTCCTTTCACAGTGGTGCTACAGACTGCATTCTATTATTCATCTGAATTGGTCCTGATTTGTTCATTCTTAATAGTGACATTACTTTTTCTTATTGCTCCCCAATTATAGCAATTTTTCTCTTTGAAATTATATCCTTTTCAGGAGACTAAAGACTGCCAATTACAGGTGGTATTTCAAAGCATGAAAATTCAGTAAATAGTCATAAAGCTTTTCAAATGCACATTTTCGGTCATCAGAGTGGTTTTTATAGACATAAATACTACTTTCATGTGTCGTGCATTATTGGTTATTCTGGTTTTATACTTACATCTAGTTAGTAATATCAGGCCTGCCTTGAGGAAAGGAAATTGATAGAAAGAAGATAAGTAATAATGAATGTGAGCTTTCTATTTGTTCAGCTATTAACTCTTTAATGCTACTGCCCTGGAGATAACATGTACACAGAGGGAATATAAAGCCTTTGCAGGATATGTTTGTGAGCGGTCAGAAGAAACAGGGCAGGAGTGAGAAGCTGGGCTGCTGAGTTCCTTAGATAGCACAGAATTGTTCCTTCTTTCATTTGGCAGTTCACAATTGCAGTGGAGCAGCAGAGTCACAGTGTGATTCCTTTTATGTTCTTAAGGCTGGAACCACCATTCCCAGCTCTCATATAAAAGGCTATTATTTGGTGTACTTGCAATAGAACAGACAGCCAATTACCTAGAGTTGTTTCATTTTTTGTTTGTTTGTTTAAAGGGCAGAATAGAAAAATGGCCTAAATGTACTTCTTTGTACTCTTCTAACTTAGGAAATATGTAAATAATATATATAACTCTTATGTGTCTTTCCTAATTGTACTTCAGTGCTGGAAAAAGCATCTTCTTTGAATAGGCATGCACGTTTATAGTGTTACTTCAGAGGTAAGAAAATATGAGGTGACCAGTGATGTCTTGCTATTTAATAAATTAATAGATTTTTATTGTGCATATTAAAATATTTCTGCTCGTAAGTTATTTTTTCTGTGATCATAGATTTCTTGTTGATTGCATTACTAGTGTGTTATGGTGTTCTCCCTAGATTTTTAAAGCATTTTAGGGTGAAGTAAGTGTTCTATATTTTGATTTACTGGTTACATGATTATATGTAATTACTAAAGTACATCAAACTGCATACCTAAAAGAGCCAATTATATTATACGTGAATAATACCTTTAAAATACTTCTAGTTTACATGTTAGAAAAGGAATGTGAACTTTTTGCACACTACAAAAGTACACATTAGAAAATGTCTATTAGGTGGTAGTCCCAGTTTTTATTAATATTTTATTAGTGTTTTATTGGAATCCAGAATTTGGTACATTAGTATGTTTCATTGAAATTAAGATGAGCATATCACACTTTGTATATACAAACAAGCGAAAAGAAAACTAATAAAAACTCGCCTTAGCTTTGTCCCCTGCTTTTTAACTTTTTTTTTGTTTCTATTTATGTCTTATTGTACTGACTGTGTCTTGAAAAGTCGTTGCAGTCATTATTTTTGATTGGTTCATCATTTGGTCTTTCTACATAGGATAAGAGTACTTTATACACCACAGTCATAGTGTTATAATATTCTGTGTTTCTCTGTGTACTACTATTACCAGTAAGTTTTGTACCATAAGATGATTATTTATTGCTTATTAATGTTGTTTTCTTTCTGACTGAAGAACTCCCTTTAGCATTTCATGTAGGACGGGTTTGGTATTGATGAAATCCTTCAACTTTTATTTGTCTGGCAAAGTCTTTATTTCTCCTTCATGTTTGAAGGATATTTTCACTGGATATACTATTCCGGGGTAAAAGATTTTTTTTTTTTCCTTCAGCACTTTAAATATGTCATGCAGCTGGCCCGTAAGGTTTCCACTGAAAAGTTGCCACCAGAGGTATTGAACCTCATTGTTTGCTATTTATTTCTTTTCTCTTGCTGCTTTTAGGATCCTTACTTTGTCCCTGATTTGGAAGTCTGATTGTTAAATGCCTTGAGGTAGTCTTCTTTGGTTTAAATCTGCTTGGTGTTCTATAATCTTCTTGCAGTTGGATATTGATATCTTTCTCTAGGTTTAGGAAGTTCTCTATTATTGTTCCTTTGAATAAACATTCTACACCTGTTTCTCTTCCTCCTCTTTAAGGCCAATAGCTCTTAGGTTTGCCCTTTTGAGGCTATTTTCTTTTGAGGTGTGCTTCATTGCTTTTTATTCTTTTTTCTTTTGTCTCCTCTGACTGTATGTTTTCAAATAGCCTGTCTTCAAGCTCACTTACTCTTTCTTCTGCTTGATTCGTATGTTATAAAAGGACTCTGATGCATTCTTCAGTATGCCAATTGCATTTTTCAGCTCCATAATTTCTGCTTGATTCTTTTAAATTATTTCATTCTCTTTATTACATTTATCTAATAGAATTCTGAATTCCTTCTCTGTGTTATCTTGAATTTATTTGGGTTTCCTCAACACAGCTATTTTGAATTCTCTGTCTGAAAGGTTACATATCTCTGTTTCTCCAGGACTGGTCCCTGGTGCCTTATTTAGTTCATTTGGTAAGATCATGTTTTCCTGGATGGTGCTGATGCTAGTAGATGTTCTTCGGTATCTGGGCATTGAAGGGTTAGGTATTTTATTGTGGTCTTCACTGTCTGGGCTTATTTGTAGCCATCCTTCTTGGGAAGGCTTTCCAGATATTTGAAAAGACTTGGGTATTGTGATCTAATCCATGTCTACTTTAGGGGGCACCCCAGTCTCAGTAATGCTGTGGTCGTTGCAGGCTCATAGAGTTGCCGCCTTGATGGTCTTGGACAAAATTGAGGAGAATTCTCTGGATTACCAGCCAGAGATCCTTGTTCTCTTCCTTTTCTCCCAAACATACAGAGTCTCTGTCTCTCTTCGGAGCCACCTAAAGCTGGAAGTGGAGTGACACAATACCCCTATGGCCACCATCACTATGACTATGCTGGGTCAGACCTGAAGCCAGCACAGTGCTGGGTCTCACCCAAGGCTTGCTGTAACCACTCCCTGGCTACTGCCTATGTTTATTCAAGGCCCTGGGACTCTACAATCAGCAGGTGGCAAAGCCAGCCAGGCCTGTGTCCTCTTCAGGAATATGAGATCTCCCCAGCCCCAGGTGGGCCCAGAAGTGCCATCTGAGAGTCAGGGACTAGAGTCAAAAACCTTGGAAGTCTACCTGGTGTTATAGCTGCTGAGCTGACACTCATACCACAAAAGGAAGTCCTTCTCACTCTTCCCTCACCTTTCCAAAGGCAGAGGAGCCTCACCCTGTAGCCACCACCATCCCAGGCCATGAGGAGTACTTCCAGACTACCTCTGATGTTCTCTTAAGGCACAAGTGCTCCTCATTTAGCTTGTGGTGAATGCTGCCTGGCCTATGACTCACCCTTCAGGGCAATTGGCTCCCTCTGGCCTGGGGCAGGTCCAGAAATGCTGTCCAAGAATCAAGTCCTTGAATTCTAGATCCCAAGAGCCCGCCTGGTGCTCTGCCCTCCTGTTGTGGTGTTGGTACCTAAGGTGCAAGACAAAGTCCCCTTTGCTTTTCCCTCTGCTTTTCTCAGGCAGAAGGAGTTTGCCCCATAGCCACCACAGCTGGCAGTGTGCTGAGGCTCACCTGAAGCCAGCAAGTCTCAGAGGCTTACCCAAAGCCCTTGATGTAGTACCTGGGTATTGCTGCCAGTTATTCAGGATCTGAGGGCTCTTTAGTTAGCAGGTGATGAATGCTGCCAGCCCTGGGTCTTTTCCTTCATGGCAACAGATTCCCTTCTGGCCCAGAGTGTTTTTAGAAATGTCATCTGGGAGCTGGGGCCTGGAACGGGGGCCTCATGATTCTGACTGGTGTCTTACCCTGCTGTGGCTGACCTGGTACCCAAGATGCAAGACAAAGTCCTTTCCACTATGCCTTCTTCTCTCCTCAAGGGGAAGGGAGGGATTTCTTTTGGAGCCTTGAGCTGTGCAGCCTGGGGCTAAGGGACAGGTGATGCCAGCACTCCCTTGGCTGCCCCAGCTGGTGTCTCAGTTGGTTGCATGACCCCCAAGTCCACTGTCTCTGGGCCCTAGTTCAGCACTAGGACTTGCTTATGATTTGTAGTCCTCATGGCCTAGGTTGCTTTTCAAGTTTACTTGAATACATAGAGTGCAAACCTGCAAACCTCTGTAGTGAGGTTTGCAGGCACTCAAGTTCAGACTGCTGGAATTGGCAGTTCCCCTCTGGCTAGGCTGAGTTTAAATGCTCCCTCTGTGGGTGGGCGTCAGTTGAGTTTACTCTACTTTTCCTTTCTGCTCTAACAGGACAGTACTGAGTTCAGTGCCTCACAATTGCTGTGTTCTCCCTCCTGCAGCACCCAGAGAAGCTCTGGGCACCACCCATTGGCTGCCGGGGTTGGGAAGGGGTGGTGTAGGTAATTCAGAACGCTTTTTTTTTTTTTTTCCCTCTCTCTCTCTCTTCAGTGCCTCTTTCAGCAATATGAAGTTGAAACCAGATACTATGGGTGGTCACCTGTTTTTTGGTTCTTAAGAAGGTGGGTTTTTTCTGTGTACATAGTTATTAACTTGATGTCCTTGTGGGGGGCGGGTGGGACTGGGACAATGGGTGGAACTTTCTATTCTGCCATCTTGCCCATACTCCCTGGTTTCTAAACCCTGAAGGCACAATACACTTTGAAGAGATACCTTCCATAGCATGTGAAAAGATGACCTCTGTCATTTTATTATGTGTGTGGGTGTATGTGTGTACGTAAGTTTACAGAACTAAAGTTTATCCATCTAGTCATTTATTTATTCTATAAATAGTAATCTCTTACTCTGCACCAGCCATTTTGTTAGGTCTCAATATTCAATAGAGAACAAGACACTCTGCCCTCATGGAGCTTGCTGTCTAGTGGTGGAAAAAGACAATTTAAAGCTAAATTTAAAAGTAGTTATTTGTGTTTATTAGTGCTATGAAGAATATAAAAGGGGACATTAATAGGATAGGAAAGAGAAAACCTTTTATGAAAAAAGTAGTCAAAGAAGTACTATGTGAGGAGGTAGCATTTTAATCTGCTACCTGAAAACAAACAAACGAAAAAAACGGAAGAGTTTTAATACCTTTATTCTTTGAAATAGCCTCCAAACTACTCTCATGATAGGAATCACACTATCTTGAACCCCCTGCAGCAAAAACTCCAAGAATGGGATCTTGGAAACTGTAGTTTTCTAAACAAGCCCAAAGGTGATTCCTTTTTGTTATTATTATTATTTTTGAGACAGAGTCTCGCTCTGTTACCCAGGCTGAAGTGCAGTGGCGCAATCTCGGCTCACTGCAAGCTCCGCCTCCCGAGTTCACGCCATTCTTCTGCCTCAGCCTCCCGAGTAACTGGGACTACAGACGCCTGCCACCACGCCTGGCTAGTTTTTTTTTTGTTTTTTATTTTTTGTTTTTAGTGGAGGCAGGGTTTCACTATGTTAGCCAGGATGGTCTCGATCTCCTGACCTCGTAATCTGCCCGCCTTGGCCTCCCAAAGTGCTGGGATTACAGGTGTGAGCCACCGTGCCCGGCCAAAGGTGATTCTTATGAAAGGAAAGCCCAGGAAACTCTATCAGAGGTTCTCAAATCATAGTATACATAAGAAAACATTCTGGGACTTCTGCTTCTGGCCATGACAGACCAGGTATTGGCATGTTGTTGTACCACAAACAATTAGAAAGCTGTACAAAATGTGTTTTTAAAAACACAACGCTTTCTAAATATTAGAAAAGAGACTTAGGACTGTGACACTGATAAAAGGAAATAAATAAGGCAAACACTACAATTACTTCGTCGTTATTCTTAGAGGCAGTTTCCAGAGCACAGGCAGAAGGAAGCAGTTCCCAAGGAGATCAGAACAGCTCTTGCTGAACTGAAGAAATTGGAAAGGCAGAGTGATTGGACTGTGCAGAGAATAGGAATTTAGGCAGAAAAAAAGCTCTGAAAATCTGTATAAAGATTATCTATACAATCTAAATAAATACATAAAAATGTTTAACTGAAAACCTAGGTAGATATATGTAGAGTAGGACTTCAGGCAGTTGGGCAAAGAACAATTACAAGAGAAAGAATCAATGTAGGGCTGTAATCCACACAACTACTGAAGTTAGTGCAGGATTGAGAGATGCTTGAGTTTTTACCAACCAAAATAGGGAAACTTCACTGAACACCTGAGACATTTAATAGAGGCCCTCCAGAAAGGTTATACATTAGAGGAAGGGCTAAACTAGCCCTGGAATAAGAGCTACCTGAGAAGTTCAAGTTGATCCACAAGTAATTAACTGCTTGCCAGAGCAAAATTCAACGTTTATTAATAGAAGACAGCAAAATCTACAATTCAATAATGTAACACTAAGGATATCCAGCTCCAATATGAGATCACTAGATATGTGAAGATTCAGGAACATGCAGCCCATTATCAGAAGAAAAATCAGTCAATAGAGTCAGACCCAGAAGTAACAGAGATGTTGAAATTAGCTGGTTTGTACTGTAAAACAGTTATAAATATGTTCAGTGATTTAAAGAAAAACATGAACATAATGTTGAAAGAAATGGAATATAGAAAAAAGAACTGAATAGAACGTCTAAAACTTAAAAATACAGTATATATGATGACAGATTCGTAAGAATCAGGTTTAACAGCACATTAGATATATGGGAGAAAAGATCAGTAAACTTGAAGGCAGGAAAATGTAAACTGTTCAGACTGAAGCATAGTTATCAAAATAAGGCTGGAGAGAAAAGTCTCTGTGACCTATGAGACATTACCTAGTAGTCTAACCTATATGTCATTGCATCCTGAGAATGGCAGGTGTAGGAGGTGGAGGATATCATATTTAAGTAACGGCTGAAATTTTTCTAAATTTGCTGAGCACTAAGAAGCTCAAGAAGGTCAAAAATCACCCAAGTATGAGAAAGAAAACCACACGAAGGTATGTCATCATCTAAATGCTGATAACTAATAAGAAGGATTATAAAAGCAGCAACAGAAAAAAGACACATTACATTTAGGGGTCGTAGATAAGAATGGCCGCTGGTTTGTCATCAAATGCAATGGAATGACATATTTGAAGGATTAAAAGAAAAGTCCTCTCAATTTTGAATTCTGTACCCAGTGAAAATGTTATTCATAAATAAAGACAAAATAAAAACAGACATTTTTGTCAAATGAAAAAATGAAGAATTTACTGCCAGAGACCTGCACAATAAAAAAATGTCAAAGAACATTTTTCAGGCTGAAGGAAAATGATTCCAGGTGAAAAGTCATTCCTACCAAAAGGAATAAAAGTCACCATCAGTGGTAAATATAGGGCAAATATGAAACTTTTGATTTTATACTTTTTATGTCTTCGAAAGAAAAACCACTTTTTAGAACTACAATTATAACTCTATATTATGAGGTTATAACCTGTGTATATAGCAAAGGGACAGTGGAGGAAAATTGGAAGTATAACAGTTTACCCTTACCTGAGGTTTTGCTTTTCACAGTTTCAGTCACCTGTGGTCAACCACTGTTTGAAAATATTAAATGGGAAATTCCAGAAATAAACAACTCACGTTTTCAGTTTTGTGCCTCTCTGAGTAGCATGATGAAATCTCATGTGGTCCTGCTCCATCCCACTCAGGATGTGAATTATCTTCTTGTACAGCATATCTATGTTATATATGCTACCTTCCCATTAGTCACTTAGTAGCCATCTGGGTTATCAGATAGATTGTCATAGTACTGCATAGCATAGTCATATGTATGTTGTATATGCTACCTGCCCATTAGTCACTTAGTAGCCATCTGGGTTATCAGATTGTCATAGTATTATAGTGCTCATGTTCAGGTAACCCTTATTTTACTTAATAATGGCCCCAGAATGCAGGAGTAGTGTTGCTGGAATGTTGTTATAATTGTTCTGTTTTACTAGTAGTTATCATCTCTTACTGTACCTAGTTTATAAGTTAAACTTTATATGTATAGCAAAAAGCATAGTATATATAGGGTGCAGTACTATCTGTGGTTTTGGGTATCCACTGAAGGTCTTGGAACATATATAATCCATTGATAATGGGGGACTAGTGTTTACAATTAAAGTGTCTTATATGTGAAGTGGTATATTATTTTAATGTAGATAGTGATAACTTAAAGATGCATATTGTAAAACCTAAAGCAGTCAGTAAAAAAATAAAATGAGGAAGTATAGCTAATAAGCTAGTGGAGGACAAAATAGAATACTAAAAATATTCAACCCCAAAAAAGTAGGAAAATAGGAAAAGAGAACAAAAAAAGACAAATAGAAACAAATAGAGCAATATGGTAAACTTAAACCCACTTACATTTATAATTACATTAAGCATATATGATTTAGGCTATACAGTTTAAAGGCAGAAATTATCAGACTGGATTGTAATACCCAACTACAAACACACTTTAAATAGAAACATACAGATAGATAGATTGAGAGTAAGGAGATGGAAAAGCTGTACATTGAAAACATTCATTTTATATAAGTTGGAATGGCTGTTTTAATATAAGACAAGGTAACTTCCAGACAAGCAGTATAATCAGAGACAGATGACATTTCATAATGATAAAAAGTTCAATTCATCAAGAGGAGAAAACATTTTTTAGTTTGTGTGTGCTTAATAACAAAGCTTTAAAATTATATGACTTAAAAACTAAGAGAAATGAAAAAAAAAGTAATATCCTGAATATTAAATGGAAATTTCAAAATCATTTCCTGAGTAATTTAGAAAACAAGAAGAAAATTACTTGAGAATACATAAAACTTAAATATTCTGGGCCATAAGACAAATATCAACGAGTTTAAAAGAGTCAAAATCATCAAAGAGTATTATCTGACCATAATGGAATTAAATTAAAATCCACAAAATAAAAATGTAGGAAAAACTATCAAATACCTGGGTATTAGATTACACACCTCAAAAACAAACTTTAGGTCAGAGAGGAAATCAAAAGAAAAATGTGAAAATATTTTGAATGGAATAATGGAAATGCAACATATCAAATTTGTAGAATGCATTTAAGCAGTGCCTAGAAGGGCATTTGCACCTCCCTGTAATGTATATTAGAAAAAAAAAAGATTTAATATCAGTTATATAGATTTTTGCCTTAAGAAGTTAATAAAATTGAAGCAGATTAAACCCAATATAACCTAAATGAAAGAAGTAATAAAGATAATAGTAGAAATCACTTTAATAAAATATAAGCAAAAATCATAGAATGAAAGGAAGAGTCGTCTCTTAGTAAAGGTCAGTAATAATCTCTTTAGACAGAACCAGAGAAAAGTATGAAAATACATATTATTTATATTAAGTATCAAATAGGGAAAATTATTGAATTTATAGACATTCAAATGATATTAATGAAATATGAACAACTTTATATTGATAAATTTGGTTATTTAGTATCTTGGGTCTTTCTGGAAAGACATGAGTTGTATAACTGATATGAAAAGAAATAGTAAATACAAATAGTTTATATTAATAAAAGAAACTTAGTAATTAAAACCCTTTCCACAAAGAAAATACCAAGCCCAATGACTTTACTGGTGAATTCTGTCAAATATTTATACTAACTTAATTCTGGAGAGATATAGAAATATTATTACTCTAGCTCTATTCCCTTTTCCTCATTTTCATGCTGTATTGTTATACATATTGTATCAGTAAATAGTACAACAGTGCATTTTTAAAATATATATTTTAAAGAAAGGGAGAAGAAAGAAGAACAAGTATTTAATTGTAGTTTGTTATTTTTCTTATTTAATGTTTCCAGTTCTTTTAGTTTGTTCCTGTGAATTTGAGTTCCTGCCCAGTGTGATTATTTCAGTACGGCTTTGCTCCAACCCACCTCTCTTATGCAATTGTTAAATATGTCACATTTCTATATATTGTAGGCCTAACAATACAATCGTATGCCTAATGTTTTATACAATTGCTTTTTAAATAAGTTAAGAGAAAAAGGAAGAAATATGCATTTACAGTGGATCTTCATTTTTCTCTAATAAAATAATTACCATTACTAGTGCTCTTTGTTTTCTTGTGTAGATCCAGATCACTATGTGAGATCACTTACTTTCATTCTAAAAAATTTCCTTTAGTATTTCTGATAAGTTGGTTCTGCTAACAATGAGTTCTGTCAATTTTGTTTACCTGGCAATGTCTTCATTTCCCCTTTATTTTTGAGAGAGTTTTGCTGAGTATGATAATCTTACTGAGGTATTTTTTTCCTTTAGCAACTTGAATATGTCATCTCTCTGCCTGCTGGCCTACATAGTTTCTGATGAAAAGTCAATTGTTAACATTATTAGTTCCCTAATATATGACAATTCATTTTTCTTCTGTTAATTTCAAGATTTTCCTTTTATTATAGGCTTTCAACCTTTCTACTATTATGTGACTGGCTTGGACCTCTTTGCATTTATCTTTTTTTGTTTGTGTGTTTGTTTGAAGACAGAGTCTCACTCTGTCACCCAGGCTGGAGTGCAGTGGTGCAGTCTTGGCTTACTGCAAATTCCACCTCCCAGGTTCAAGCAATTCTCCTGCCTCAGCCTCCCGAGTAGCTGGGACTACATGCATTTATCCTATTTGAATTCATCGAGCTACCTGAATGTATAAATGAATGCTTCTCATTAAATTGGAAAATTATCAGCCATTACTTCTTCAAAGATTTTTCTTCTGCTGCTTTTTCTCTCTCCTGTCTACTCATACTGTCATTACATGTATGCTTATATTTCTCTGAGACTGTTCATTTACCTTCAGTCCTTCTTGTTTTTTTCATATTTTGTAATCCCAATTCAAATCTGTTGAGTCCCTCTAGTGAAATTTTCATTTCTATTGTTGTACTTTTTAAATCTGTAATTTTCACTTGGTTCTTTTTTTAGGAGTGATGGTGTTCTCTCTATTTATATTCCATATTTGATGAGACATTACCATCAAACCTTTCTTTGCTACTTTAAGCATGATTTCCTCTAGTTCTTTAAATATATTTTTATCTTTGCTTTGGAATATTTGTCCACTAAGTCCAATGACTGGGCCCGCTCACAAGCCCTTCTTTTTCTCATGTGTATGGATGATATTTTCCTGTTTTTTTGCATGTCTAATTTTTTGTTGTTGTTGAAAATTGGAAATTTCAGAAAATTTGCTTAAATTGTTATAAGAAGTCTTCATACTAAGTCCCCTGGATGGGGAACTTGTTGTTTGCCTGTTTGTTTAGTGACTTGGCTGGACTATTTTTGTAAAATCTATTTTCCCCATCTATGAAGCCTTTGATGTCACTCTTCAGCAAGCGCAGCTTAGGGCATATGCACAATCACCCTGCAATAACAGTGGTTTTAACGGGGCTTTTCCATGACTGTTTCATTCCCTGATCTTTCTATTAAGCTGTCTGTTGGTGCCATCGCAGTTATTAGGCTCCATGAGTTGTCAGCTGATTGCTCCGTTGTTTCCAGCAGTGTCTTGGGGCATGGATTGTTTCACAATCTGATTCAATTAAGTTGCAGCCTCCTTACAGGAGTACTTTTTGTGGCTAGTTTTGAGGTTCATTTTGATTCCAGGAGAGTTCTTCTTAGCTGTTTCTTTTTAAAAATTTTATTTGCTAATTCTGTGAAGAATGTCAATGTAGTTTAATGGGAATAGCATTGAATATATAAATTATTTTGGGCAGTATGGCCATTTTCATGATATTGGTTCTTTCTATCCATGAGGATGGAATAGTTTTCCATTTGTTTAGGTCCTCTCTTATTTCCTTGAGCAGTGGTTTATAATTGTCCTTGAAGAGGTCCTTCACATCCTTGTCAACTGTATTGCTAGGTATTTTATTCTCTTTGTAGCAATCGTGAATGGGAATTCATTCATGATTTGCCACTCTGCTTGTTTATTGTTGGTGTATAGGAATGCTTGTGATTTTTGCACATTGATTTTGTATACTAAAACTTTGCTGAAGTTGTTTATCAGCTTAAGGAGTTTTTGGGCTGAGACAGTGGGGTTTTCTAAATATAGAATCATGTCATCAGCAAACAGAGACAATTTGACTTCCTCTCTTCCTATTCAAATACCCTTTATTTCTTTCTCTTGCCTGATTGCCCTGGCCAGAACTTCCAATACTATGTTGAAAAGGAGTGGTGAGAGAGGGCATCCTCATCAAGTGCTGGTTTTCAAAGGGAATGCTTCCAGTTTTTGCTCATTTAGTATGATATTGGGTATGGGTTTGTCATAAATGGCCTTTATTATTTTGATATGTGCTCCATCAATACCTAGTTTATAGAGTTTTTAATATGAGGGGATGTTGAATTTGCAGTAACCAAACCAGCATGGTACGGGTACCAAAACAGACATATAGATCAATGGAACATAACAGACACCTAAGAAATAACACCACACATGTATAACCATCTGATATTTGACCAACCTGACAAAAACAAGCAATTGGGAAAGGATTCCCTATTTAATAAATGGTATTGGGACAACTGGCTAGCCATATGCAGAAGACTGAAACTGGACCCCTTCCTTATACCTTATAAAAAAATTAATGCAAGATGGATTAAAGACTTAAATGTAAAACCAAAAACCATAAAAACCCTAGAAGACAACTTAGGCAATACCATTCAGGACGTAGGCATGGGCAAAGATTTCATGACGAAAACACCAAAAGCAATTGCAACAAAAGCCCAAATCGACAAATGGGATCTAATTAAACTAAAGAGCTTCTGCGCAGCAAAAGAAACTATCGTCAGAGTCAACAGGCAGCCTACAGAATGAGAAAAAATTTTTGCAATCTACCCATCCAACAAAGGACTAATATCCAGAATCTACAAGACACTGAAAAAAATTTACAGGGAAAAAAACAAAAACCATCAAAAAGTGGGCAAACGATATGAACAGACACTTCTGAAAAGAAGACATTTATGTGGCCAATAAACATATGAAAAAAGCTCAACATCTTTGATCATTAGAGAAATACAAGTCAAAACCATAATGAGATACCATCTCACACCAGTCAGAATGATATTTATTAAAAAGTCAAGAAACAGTAGATGCTGGGGAGTCTGTGGAGAAATAGGAATGCTTTTATACTGTTAGTGGGAATGTAAATTAGTTCAACCATTGTGGAAGACAGTGTGGCAATTCCTCAAGGATCTAGAACCAGAAATACCACTTGACCCAGCAATCCCATTACTGGGTATATACCCCAAGGAATATAAATCATTCTACTATAAAGACACATACACACATATGTTTATTCCTGCACTATTTACAATAGCAAAGACATGGAACCAACCCAAATGCCCGTCAGTGATAGACTGGATAAAGAAAATGTGATATGTATACGCCATGGAATACTATGCAGCCATACAAAAGGAATGAGATCATTTCCCTTGCAGGGACATGGATGACACTGAAAGCTATCATCCTTAGCAAATTAACACAGGAACAGAAAACCAAACACCATATGTTCTCACTCATAAGTAGGAGTTAAGCAATGAGAACACATGGACATAGGGAGGGGAACAAGAAACACCAGGGCCTGTCGGGGGGTGGGGTTGGGGGTTGAGGGGAGGGAGAGCATTAGGGTAAATACTTAATGCATGCAGGGCTTAACACCTACATGACAGGTTGATAGGTGAGGCAAACCACCATGGTACATGTATACCTATGTAACAAACCTGCACGTTCTGCACATGTATCCTGGAACTTAAAGTGAAATATTTTTAAAAAATGTATAAATTCCAAAAAAAATTATATTTGCTAAGCTATCCAGCCTATGGTTAGCTTGTTGCTGTCATGGAGTTATCAGCCTCAGTGTAATTATCAAAATCTCACTCTTGTTAAGAGTACTCTTAGGCTTTAATTTTCCCACACTGTCTCCCAAATACAGTCAGGACCACTGAGGAGAGCTTTGGAATTCTTTGTTCTTAGGACCTGCCTCTCCTTCTGGGCAAACTCTCTGAGCCACTGTTCAGGAGCTGGCAGCAGAGACAGGGGTCAACATCTCTTAAAGTGACACCTTGCTTCACACTGAACTGGCTGGGGATGTTTGAGGGAGAAGATGGCTCAAGTGCCACAGACTCCTATAGTTCCAACTGAGATTGTGTTATGATCTTGAATGTTTCTTCATTTACTCTGTGCCCTTATGACCTTATTGACACGTGCCCAACTTATCCCATCATGGCTGGGGACTTAGTTTTTAAAGTTTCTCTAGGGTCTACTTGGCCAAGAGAGGGTCTGTTCAGTTGTCTGGGATGCTTAGGATTTTACTTCTATTTCTCAACAATGTTGAAAGAAGACAAAGGCATCACAAAAAAATTGAGTCTGACATTCCACATGAACTCATATGTAAAGTACTTCACAGAGTATTAACAAATAAAATCTAGCACTGTATAAAAATATTAATACATCATGACTGAATGGAGTTTATTTCCAGAGTGAGTGCAAGTTTGTTAAAACATTAAAATGCATTTGTTAAAACATTAAAAATTCTCTGCACCACAATTGCATTAACAGAATCAAAGTGGAAAAAAATCATGAAAGACATGCCGAAATTCACTACCCATATGTGATAAAACACTGTCAGCACACTAGGAATAGTGGGAATTTTATCTAATAAAGCATACCCATCCAGTTTAAAAGTAGTAAGCAAGAACTTTGGACATTGTACAATGCCATATACATAAAATACGTTCAACATCTTTAGTCTTTGGGGAAATTTAAATTAAAACCACAATGAAATGCAGTTATACATTTGCTAAAATGGCTAAAATTAAAACACTGATAGTACTGAGTATTGGTGAGGTGGCAGAGCCAACTGGACTCTTATACACTGCTTATGGCAGTGTAAAACAGTTCAGTTACTTTGGAAACATACAGCAGTGTCTTATAACGTGACACATACACCTACCACATGATGCAGAAGTTTCACGTGTAAGTATTTGCTAAAGATTAGTGTTTCCAAAAGACTCAAGCATGAATATTGATAGCACTTTTATAATGAGCAAAGTGAAAACAGGAATGAATATTAGAAAAACAGAGTTTCTGCTTTTGTAGCCTCACACAGAATATAGTCAGACTAAGCTAATGGCCTTAAAACATTCTTAGAATAAACAAAAAACAATTGAAAAACAACAAAGCCAAAAATGCCAACTATAGAAATTAGCAATCCTTTTTCAGAAATTTGAGTAAAAATCTCATGTCCTCTCCTAAAGACAGAATACATTCAGAGAACTTACAAAGGCTGTCTTTGGAAGTTAGCTGCAATGATCTGTTTATATAACATACTTTTTGATTTAGTTTCGTTTTGAAATGTTTGGCTGCAGCCAGGGTAGAAAATTCATTTTCAGTGCTGCTCTGTTATTTAATTAGTGTAGCTCTGGTGTAGGAAAATTATACTTCAATTTTGTTTGATTAAAGAACACTAAGGTCTATTTTAGCATTCTGTTGCAAAGCTATACATAATTATTTTTCATTCTACTATTATAAAATCCCCTTTTTAGTCTATCTTGGTGATTTAAAAATTGCATAGGCTAAATACGACATAATTCATTCACCTGGATGCAATTGTTTTTAAAGGGAAACAAGGTCATTTTTATTTTTTATTATCTGTTGCCTAATTACACAGTATTTGCTTTTCATTTAAGATATTTTAATTCTTCATATTTATTTTTTAAAACTCACATTTCAGTTTGAATATTATCTTATTACTTTTCTTTATATAAGAAGGATATTTTATGCTAGTTGAAGAAAAGTATATTTCACAAAAGACCATATTTGAAATTTCACTAATTCTAAATGAAGAATTAGAGAGTTCATGGTATGTTCATATTTGGAGGTTCTTTAGGAAGATTTTCAGATACAAAGTAATTTGTGGTATATTGATATTTAGTTATCAACAGTCTGTTTAATAATTTCCATCTTTGTCTATTCACTTCCTCCTGCAATTTCTTTTCCATTTTAATCAAACTTCTTGAAGTTTCATTCAGAAAACTTTTTCTGTTCTGAAAACTAAACCACTGATCCTACTTTGGTAACAGAGAAATAAATTCCCTGTATGAAACAGGTACAAGAGGGGATGGGCAGGGTTCAAGGGAAGGGGATTATTAAGAACTTCAGTTTCTCCTGGCCAGGTTCATGTGAGCCTCACCTAGTGGTTTCCCTAACAGCAGATAAAGCCATAGTCAAGCAGATAAACCGATATATATTCAAAGCAAAACGATTGAGGAAATATTTGATTTAAAAAATTTTGTCATTTGTGATTTTCTGTCCCTAATCTCTTAAAAATTAAAATAAGTCAGGTGTATTTTTTCTCAGTGTAACTTAAATGAATGAATGAATAAAACTTGTGTGTTTCATATTTTGTAAAATGAGAATTTTGTGACTTTGAAGAGTCTAGATTTACATTGATTAACTTACTGAGCCATAAATACTAGATGTTAACAAACCTTAGTATGTGTTCTTTACAAAATAGATGCACTAAAGAGAAAAGCATTTCTCCTTTCTCTTTGTCCACCATCTCACTTCCACTTCCAGATAGAAATATCCAAAAGTATCACATAGAAGAGTCTCAGTATTTCGGGGAGACAGGAGTGGTGAGGTTCTGTTTCTGATATCAGTGTTGCTATCTCTTTGCAATTGTATATAGTTTTTTTGTTATTTACTACCAAATCTCTGGCTTCTAATGTGAATTATTTTTTATAACATGTATAGCAAAACGATATAGCAGAAGACATAAAGGAAATAAGGCTTTTAATATTTTCAAATATACTGTGTGATTTATAAGTAAAATTTGAATATCTTGTTTTAATAATGTATTCTATTCCTTTCATATGTTAAATTTAGAGAATGATTTTGAGTTTGTTTTTATTTAAGTGACTTTTATCTGGAAAAATTAAGTGGCTATGTTTATTGGAATAGGAATGATGTATTAGTCCATTTTCACACTGCTGATAAAGACATACCTGAGACTGGGCAATTTATAAAAGAAAGGGGTTTAATTGTACTTACACTTGGCTGGGGAAGCCTCACAATCATGGCAGAAGTCAAGGAGGAGCAAGTCACATCTTACATGGATGGCAGCAGGCAAAGAGAGGAGTGCTTGTGCAGGGAAACTCCCCTTTTTATAACCATCAAATCTCGTGAGACTTATTCACTATCAGGAGAAAAGCACAGGAAAGACCTGCCCTCATGATTCAGTTACCTCCCACCAGGTCTCTCCCACAACACATGAGAATTGAAGATGAGATTTGGGTGGGGAAATAGCCAAACGATATCAAATTAAGTCATATACCACCTAAAATTGTACATTATTATTTCTATAAAATACTTAGCTAATATAAATGAGACTATAAGAATATTACAGAATATACAGAATTATAGATCCTATGTAGGAAATTACTGTCTTAGTTGAATTGCTCAGATAACTAATAACATCTTAAGGGAATTCATCAGGTGAAATTCAAGCCAGAAAACAAATTTCATGGGGAGAATTTGTTTATATGCTTTAGATTTCTATATTTATATTTTCAGAAAGATTTGTGTATTTTATCCCTTTGATGTGGTACTATTGTTGCTAGTGGTAATGGTGGGTCATATTTTTGGTATGTGCAGACTATTATTATGGCCTCTTGTCTACTACTTCATTGTCTGGAAATGTTTGATTGTAATTTTTTTCCATATTGTTTGCTTAGATCTGTAAAATAGAGGATTATGAAATCATTTTTTTGGTCACCACTAATTTTTCCTGGAGTTCTTAGAGAATTGGTATTCATGTCTTTCACCTCACATTCTAGTGTGACTTTAACTGGTCTTTCTTTCTGAAGAGAGCCACTCGTTCCATTTTAGTGTACAATCAATTGTGAGGGTGTATCTCCTGCACTACAAGCCAAATCAATGGCTTCTATAGAATTAGAGTACAGTATTTGCAGTTATTAGAGTGAATAGCATTGTTTCTTTTTTAACTATTAAAAATGTCCTGCTTTTGTTTTAATATATATACTTGTTTTTAAAAATCTAGTAAGTTTAAGTAGTTGTAGTAAGAAAATGATTTAATCACCATCTTACCAGGGTCACAAAATATTGTCTTAGTTTGGAGAAAAGCTTTTCTTGTGAGTATTACAAAAAAACCCCCAAAAAAACAAAAAAACAGAAAACAGTGAACATACAGAAAAAGTTGATAAATTTGAATCACCCATCCTACCCTCCCAAGTGTACTTCTGTGTTCCAGAAGACATCATAACCAAAGAAAACATACCAAAACAATCTGTAGAAAAGTGTTGTCAACATATATGATAGCAGATTTAATATTCTCTTTAAAACCTTTTATTTTTTCCCTTTTGACTCAATGTTGTCAGTCTCTCTGTGAAATTCTATAGTACTTTGCACATAATTCTTTTACCACATAACTATGATTCAAGACCTGACATATAATCTAGGTCATTGTGTTTTTCCCTCTAATGAGGGGCTTTTCAGCCTTGGCACTGTTGACATTTTGGCTTAGATAAATGTTTGTTATGGAGCCTTTTCCTGTGCACTGTTGTATGTTTAGCAGCATTCCTGGCCTCTAGATGCCAATAGCAGTTTCACAGCCTTGACAATAAAACATATTTTCAAACATTGTGAAGTGTCTGCTGGTTATAAAATCTCCCCCAGGCAAAACAAACAAAAAACAAGGAAAGGCCAGGCGTGGTGGCTCACACCTGTAATCCCAGCACTATGGGAGGCCGAGGTGGGCAGATCACGAGGTTAGGAGATCGAGACCACCCTGGCTAACACAGTGAAACCCCGTCTCTACTAAAAAATACAAAAAATTAGCCGGGTGTGGTGGCGTGTGCCTGTAGTCCCAGCTACTCCGTAGGCTGAGGCAGGAGAATGGGGTGAACCTGGAAGGCGGAGCTTGCAGTGAGCCAAGATCGAGCCACTGCACTCCAGCCTGGGTGAAAAACCCACATAATGGTTATAAAATCTCCTCCAGGCAAAACAAACAAACAGCAATAAGAACAACAAAAAACCCTCACTATTCTGATTGTATTTTAAGCCTCTTGAGAAAAGAAGCCGTCCTAGTCATCTTTGATGCACTTGAGCACCTACTCAATGTTTTGCATATAGTAACAATTCAATAAATACTTGTTGATTTTAAAGGAATAAATTATGATTCTTCTAAAGTCCATTTTCTTAATCAAAAGTATTACATTATGAAAACATTTATATATAAATGTGTCAATACCTCACTTGTGTAAAAATGTATTGGTTATAAAATTCAGTCATGAGTAGAATGATTTCATTCTGGAGAATACATTCTAGGGGGACTTCATTTGTATTGAACTTGGATTAATTTTGTGTGCTTCATATTATTTCAGGTCTTTTTTGTATATTCTTGGTGTTGGCAACTATATTTTTAAAACAAATTGATAGACTTTATATTTTGAGCAGTTTTAGTTTTGCAGAAAAATTGAGCAGAAAGTAAAGAGCTACATAAACTTGATCTTGCACTAGTGTGGTACATTTGTTACAACTGAGCCAAGGATGATATATTATTGTTAACCAAAATCCATAGTTTACATTAGGGTTTCCTAGTGTTATACATTTTATGGATTTTGACAACTGTATGATGATCTGTATCAATCATTACAGTATCACATAGAGTAGATTCACTGCCCTAAAAATTGTCTGTGCTGTACCTATTCATCCCTCCCTCTCCCCTGAACCCCTAGCAATTACTAATCTTTTTATTATCTCCACTTTTGCTTTTTCCAGAGTGTTATATAATTGGAATCACACAGTATGTAGCCTTTTCAGATTGCCTTCTTTCACTCAGCAGTATGTATTTAACGTTTCCCCATTCTTGGTGTTTGCAACTAGATTTTAAACACAATTCAGAGTTGTATCTCCTGTTTCTTGGACACTTATCACTAATAGAAAAGTGTACTGTAATAATTTGACATCCATATACCAACCATATCATACATCACACTAGATACAAAAATTAAGTCAAAAAGGATCACAGACCTACCTGTATGTAAAAGTGAAAACTATAAAGTTCCTAAGGAAATTATAGGAGAAAAACTTTGTGACTTTGAATTAGGAAAAAAAAATTTAGACATAAAAAAGCACATTTTATAAATTTGTTTTAAATGATCAGTTTGGAGCTTCTGCTCTTCAAAAGACACTTAAAATAAAAGGACAAGCCACAGGGTGGGAGAAAATACTTCCAAAACATCTATTATGATAAAGGACTTATATCCAGAATATATAAAAAGCTCTCAAAACTCAACAATGAGAAAGTAAATAAGCAGTGAAAAAATGAACAAAAAATTGGATGTTTCGCCAGAGAAAATATATGGATGGCAAATAAGTACATGAAAAGATGGTCAATGTTATTAGTCATTAGGAAAAATCTACTCTAAAATCACAATGAGATACTGCTATCATTTAGAATGACTTTAGCAGGATTAAGATGGTGGATAGGAGGCAAGACTAACTTGCAGCTCCTACTCAAGACAGACAGAGCAGTGTGTAAAGACTCACATCATGAACTTTTGCTCCAAGAACTACCTACCACAGGAACATACTGGGAAATCTGAGATATTTTGAAGGAACTGGATCACCTCTTCAGGTTTCCTGAGATGCCAAAAAACTGTGAGTCTGCTTGCTTTCTCAATGGGGAGGCTCGTAGTCTGGGGCAAGCTCTCAGCCCTGGTTACCAGCTGGCTGGAAATAGACTGGGTGCTGTTGGTGGGGCACGGTGGGAGTGAGACTGGTCTTTAGGACTGCAGGCTGTGTGGGAGCTGGGTGAGGCCTGTGCATGCCAGCTTACCCCCACTTTACTGGTGACCTGTGTGACTCAGCAGAGGCAGACATAATCTCCCTGGGAATATAACTCCACTGGACTGGGAACTACATCGTCATCCCCCACAGCAGCCACAGCGAGCCCCACCCAAGGAGAGGGTGAGCTCAGACACACCTATCCCTGCCCCTACCTGGTGGTCTTTCTCTACCCACTCTGGTAGCCAAAGACTAAGGTCTTGGAAGACAAAAACTCTTGGAAGCTCTATGGCCCTGCTTACCACCTAAGAAAACTGAATACCTACCCAGGTGTCCCTAGAGCAAGTTTGCATGCTCTCTATAGGATTGCAGCTGATGTGCTATTGAAAGCACCACCTCCTGGC
Source organism: Mandrillus leucophaeus (assembly GCF_000951045.1). Taxonomy (NCBI): domain Eukaryota; kingdom Metazoa; phylum Chordata; class Mammalia; order Primates; family Cercopithecidae; genus Mandrillus; species Mandrillus leucophaeus. The sequence goes on from NW_012107286.1 coordinate 1,390,798, forward strand.
TGGAGGCCAACCAAGACAAAACCAGTGCACTGAACAAAAACACAACCAAAGACCTTCACTAAGCCCACTTCACTCCCCTGCTACCTCCACCAGTGCAGGTATTGGTATCCACAGCTGCAAGACCTGAAGACGGATCACATTACAGGACTCTTTGCAGACACTCCCCAGTACTAACCCAGAGCCTGGTGGCTCTACTGGGTGGCTGGAAACAGAAGAGCAAAACCAATAACTACAGTTGGGATCTTAAAAAGCCCCATTCCTAGTGAAATGGAGAGAACACAGTATCAAGGGAGCACCCTGTGGGACAAAAAAATCTGAACAGCAGCCCCTAAGTCCCAGATCTTCCCTCTGACATAGACTACTCAAATGAGAAGGAACCAGAAAAACGATTCTAGTAATATGACAAAACAAGATTCTTTGTCACCTCCAAAAGATCATACCAGTACACCAGCAATGAACCCAAACCAAGATGAAATCTCTGAATTGCCAGAAAAAGAATTCGGAAGGTCAAATTTTAAGCTCATCAAGGAGGCACCAGAGATAGGTGAAGTCTAACTTAAAGAAATTAAAAACATGATACAGGATATGAAAGGAAAATTCTTCAGTGAAATGTTAAATAGATAACATAAATAAAAAACAATCACAGCTTCTGGAAATCAAGGACACAATTAGAGAAATGCAAAATTCACTTGAAAGTCTCAGCAATAGAATTGAACAAGCAGAAGAAAGAACGTCAGAGCTTGAAAACAAGGCTTTTTAATTAATCCAATCAATCAAAAACAAAGAAAAACGAATTTTTTTTTTTTTTT
>NW_012107286.1:1391823-1393530 GCF_000951045.1 Mandrillus leucophaeus
TACAGGTATGAACCACCATGCTCGGCCAGAAAAATGAATTTTGAAAAGTGAATAAAGCCTCCAAGAAATTTGGGACTATGTTAAATATCCAGACCTAAGAATAATTGGTGCTCCTGAGGAAGAAGAGAAATCTAAAAGTTTGGAAAACATATTTGAGGGAATAATTGAGGAAAACTTCCCAGCCTTGCTAAAGATCTAGCAAATATATCCAAATACAAGAAGCTCAAACAACACCTGGGAAATTCATCGCAAAACATCATTGCCTAGGCATATAGTCATCAGGTTATCTAAAGTCAAGACAAAGGAAAGAATCTTAAGAGCTGTGAGGCAAAAACATCTGGTAACCTATAAAAGAAAACATATCAGATTAACAGCAGATTTCTCAGCAGAAACCCTACAAGCTCAAAGGGATTGAGGTCCAATTTTTAACTTCCTTAAACAAAACAATTATCGGCCTAGAATTTTGTATCCAGAGAAACTAAGCTTCATAAATTAAGGAAAGAAGGTCTTTTCCAGACAAACAAATGCTGAGAGAATTCACCACTACCAAGCCAGCACTACAAGAACTGGTAAAAGGAGCTCTAAATCTTGAAAGAGATCCTCCAAATACAATGAAATAGAATCTCCTTAAAGCATAAATCTCATAGAACCTATATAAAAATAACACAATGAAAAAGAATCAAGGTATTCAGGCAACAAATAGCATGATGAATAGAATAGTACCTCACATCTCAGTACTAGCATTGAATGTAAATGGCCTAAATACTCCACTTAAATGATACAGAGTAACAGAATGGATAAGAATTTACCAACCAAGTTTCTACTGTCTTCAGAAGACTCACCTAACACATGAGAACTCACATAAACTTAAGGTAAAGGGGCCAGGTTTTTCACAGGCTACATAAATAACACACCTAGTCAAACCAATCCCCTGGGCCCTATGCAAACCAGACACCACCTCCTCCAGCCTCCTGATATAATAAACTACCTTTCTACCTCACACAGGGTTTCTTTTTGTTCCAAGCCCCCTTCCCTTGTCTCTGTACAGGGAAGCTGTTCTCTTCCTCTTTCTTGCCCATTAAACTTTTCGCTCCTTAAAACCACTCCACATGTGTCTGTGTCCTATGAGCACAAAACCAAAAACCCTGGTGTTCCTCCAGTCATCAAAGCCATATCAAGACCACAGTGGAATAAAATTGGAAATCAACTCCAAAAGGAACCCTCAAAATCTTGCAAATACATGGAAATTAAATAACCTGCTCCTAAATGATCACTGGTCAACAATGAAATCAAGATGGAAATTAAAAAATTCTTTGAACTGAACAATAATAGTGACACAACCTATCAAAAACTCTGGGATACAGCAAAAGCGGTGCTAAGAGGAAAGTTCATAGCATTAAATCCCTACATCAGAAAGTCTGAGGCTGGGCTTGGTGGCTCATGCCTGTAATCCCAGCACTTTGTGAAGCGGAGGCAGGCAGATTGCCTGAGCTCAGGAGTTTGCAGCCAGCCTGGGCAACACGGTGAAACCACGTTTCTACTAAAATTCAAAAAATTAGCTGGGCATGACGGTGTGTGACTGTAGTCCCAGCTACTTGGGAGACTGAGGCAGGAGAATTGCTTGAACCCGAGAGGCAGAGGTTGCAGTGAGCTGAGATCATGCCACTGCACTCCAGCCTGAGTGACAAAGCAGGACTCCGTCTCAAA
>NW_012107286.1:1393580-1405397 GCF_000951045.1 Mandrillus leucophaeus
AAAAAAAAAAAAAAAAAACTTCTGAAAGAGCACAAATATATACAATCTAAAGTCACACCTCACAGAACTGGAGAAGCAAAAACAATCCAAACCCAAACCCAGCAGAAGAAAAGAAATAATGAAGATTAGAATAGAACTAAATGGAACTGAAACAAACAAAAAATACAACAGACAAATGAAATAAAAAGCTGGTTAGACAAAGATTAACCAAGAAAAGAAGACAGAAGATACAAATAAGCTCAATTGAAAACAAAATGGGAGATATTACAACTGATACCAGAGAAATACAAAAGATTTTTCAAGGATACTGTGAACACCTTTGAACACATAAACCAGAAAATCTAGAGAAGATGGATAAATTCCTGGAAATATAACCCTCCTAGATTAAACCAGGAAGATATAGAATCTCTGACAGACTAATAACAAGCAGTGAGATTAAAATGGTAATAAAAAAAATTGCCAACCAAGAAAAGTCCAGGATCAGACAGATTCACAGCTGAATTCTATCAGACATTCAAAGAAGAATTCGTATCAATCCTATTGATACTATTCCAAAAGATAGAGAAAGAGGGAATTCCCCTAAATCATTCTATGAAGCCAGTATCATCAATCCTACCCAAAACCAGGGTAGGACATAACAAAAAAAGAAAACTGCAGACCAGTAGAAAACTACATGTCCCTGATGCACATAGATGCAAAAATCCTCAACAAAATACTAGCAAACTGAATCCAACAGCATATCAAAACAATAATTCGCCATGATCAAGTGGGTTTTATACCAGGGATCCAGGGATAGTTTAACATATGTAAGTCAACAAATGTGACACACTACATAAACAGAATTAAAAATAATAATTACATGATCATCTCAATAGATGCAGAAAAAGCATTTGACAAAATCCAGCATCGCTTTATGATTAAACCCCTCAGGAAAATTGGCATAGAAAGGAAATACCTTAAGGTAATAAAAACCATCAATGACAAACTCACAGACAACATTATACTGAACAGGGTAAAGTTGAAAGCATTCCCCCTGAGAACTGGAACAAGACAAGGATGCCCACTTTCACCACGTCTATTCAACATAGTACTAGAATTCCTTGCCAGAGCAATCAGTCAAGAGAAAGAAATAAAGAACATTCAAATCAGTAAAGAGGAAGTCAAACTGTCACTCTTTGCTGATTATATGATCTTATACTTAGAAAAATCCTAAAGACTCATCCAAAAATCTCCTACAACTGGTAAATGAATTCAGCAAAATTTCAGGAAACAAAATTGATGTACACAAATCAGTGGCTCTGCTATATGCCAACAGCACCTAAGCTGAGAATCAAATCAATAACTCAACGTCTTTCACAATAGCTGCAAAAATAAATAAATAAGCTATTTAGGAATATATCCAACCAAGGATGTGAAAGACCTCTTACAAGGAAAACTACAAAGCAGTACTGAAAGAAATCACAGATGACACAAAAAAGTGGAAACACAACCGATGCTCATGGATATGTAGAATCAATATTGTGAAAATGACTATACTGCCAAAAGCAATCCACAAATTCAATGCAATTTCCATCAAAATACCACTATCATTCTTCACAGAACTAGAAAAAACAATCGTGAAATTCATATGGAACCAAAAAAGAGCCCAAATAGCCAAAGCAACGCTAAGCAAAAAGAATAAATCTGGAGGCATCACATTACCCAACTTCACACTACACTATCGGCCATAGTCACCAAAACAGCATGGTACTTATATAAAAACAGGCACATAGACCAATGGAACAGAATAGAGAACCTAGAAATAAAGCCAAATACCACAGCCAATTGATCTTCAACAAAGCAAACAAAAACATGAAGTGGGGAAAGGATACTCTATTCAACAAATGGTGCTGGAATAATTGGCAAGCCACATATGGAAGAATGAAACTGGATTCTCATCTCTTACCTTCCACAAAAATCAACTCAAGATGGATCAAAGACTTAAATCTAAGACTTGAATCCATAAAGATTCTAGAAAATAATATGGGAAAAACCCTTTTAGACATTGGCTTAGGCAAAGACTTCATGACCAAGAACCCAAAAACAAATACAACAAAAACAAAGATAGATGGAACTTAATTAAACTAAAAAGCTTCTGCACAGCAAAATAAATAATCACTAGAGTTAAAAGACAACCCACATAGTGAGAGAAAATCTTCAAAATCTGTATATCTGATGAAGAACTAATATCCAGGATCTACAAAGAACTCAAACAAATCAGCAAGAAAAAAAAAAAATCCCATCAAAAAGTGGGCTAAAGACGTGAATAGACAGTTCTCAAAAGAAGATACACAAGTGGTCAAAAAGCATATGAAAAAATGCTCAACATCACTAATTATCAGAGAAATGCAAATCAAAACCACAATGGAAACCACCTCACTCCTTCAAGAATGGCCATAATCAAAAACTCAAAAAATAATAGATGTTTATGTGGAAGCAGTGAAAAGGGAACACTTTTACACTCCCATCAACACCACTATGGAACCACTATGGAAAACAGTGTAGAGATTCCTTAAAGAACTAAAAGTATATCTACCATTTGATCCAGCAATCCCGCTACTAGGTATCTACCCAGAGGAAAAGAAATCATTATATGAAGAAGATACTTGTACACACATGTTCATAGCAGCACAATTTGCAATTGCAAAAACATGGAACCAGCCCAAATGCCCATCAATGAAGAGGTGGATAAAGAAAATGTGAGATATATATATACACATATATATACATGTGTATATATATATGATTGAATAGTACTCAGCCATAAAAAGGAATGAAATAATGGCATTCACAGCAACCTGGATGGAATTGGAGACGATTATTCTACATTATTCTAAGTGAAGTAACTCAGGAATGGAAAACCAAACATCATGTGTTCTCACTCATATGTGGAGCTAAGCTATGAGGACACAAAGGCGTAAGAATGATACACTGGACATTGGGGACTCGGGGAAAAGTGTGGGTGGGTGGTGAGGGATAAAAGACAGCACATTGTGTACAGTGTACACAGCTCGGATGATAGGCACACCAAAATCTCAGAAATCACCACTAAAGAACTTATTCATGTGACCAAACACTACCTGTTCCATAAAAACCTATTGAAATTTTAAAAAATTTAAATAAAAATAAAATAAGTAAAATAAATAAATAAATAGAATGGCTTTAACAAAACACCTCACAATGTCAAGTGCTGATGAAGATATGGAACAACTAGAACTCTGATACACTGCTAGAGGGGCTACAGATGGTGTAACCATAGCCGCCATGGGAAACAGTCTGACTGATGCAGAGACAGTTAAATATGTAACCCATAGGATTCAGCAGTTTCCTCTCTTTGTATTTACCCAAGAGAAATGAAAACTTATATTCACATCAAAATCTGCACGTGAATGTTCATAGCAGTTTCACTTATAATTGCCAAAAACAATTCAAATGCCTTTCAGTTTTATAAATGAATAAACAGTGGTACATCCATTCAGTGGAATACTCAGCATTTAAAAAAAAGGAATTAAAAAACATTAAAACAGCATTTAGAAAAAGAATGTGCAACACAGATGAATCTGAAATGCATTATGCTAAGTCAAAGAAGCCAAATATTTACTCTTGTATTAACATGATAGTCAATTGCAGAAAGTACAGCCAAATAGAGGCCAGACTTTGGAGAAATAGGAAGATAAATTTAGTCTCCCTACAGTGCTTTCTAGAAGTTTAAAAAGCAGCCCTAAAACTTGTGGTTTTTGTGGTTTTTTTTTTTTAACTTTTTTTTTTAGAGACAGTGTCTCACTCTGTCACCTAGATGGATGCAGTAGCTCATTGCAGCCTTGAACTCATAGGCTTGTGCAGTCCTGCCTCAGCCTACCAAATAGCTGAACCTCAGCTATGTGCCACTATGCCTGGCTAATTTTTATAAAAAATTATTTTAGAGACAGGGGTCTTCCTGTGTTGCCCAGGCTGGTCTCTAACTCCTAGCCTCAAGTGATCCTTTCACCTTGGCCTGCTAAAGGGCTGGATTACAGATGTGAGCCACTGCATGCAGCCAAACTTAGTTTTTTGACTTTTTTTTTTTTTTTAATAAGCAGCTTGCAGTTTAAAAGATACAATTTCTTTTCAATCAATTGTGAGTACTTTTGTGAGCCAGTAGCACTAGGCCACAGTGGAGCCAGTCTGACCTTTTATTCTGCTTCCGGGGCAGCAACACTCTTTTGTTTATGCAGCTAAAAGGGTATTACCCTTCCTGATACATAAAAAAATGCAAATCTTGAGTGCTAGGCTGCACATACTCCTGTATAACCTGAAAGAAGTCTTCTTTGAATGAAGAAAAACACCAATTATAAATGTGCCTCAGTTTTTTCATCTTTAACATGAAGATGATATTACCTACTTCAGACTGTGGTGAGGTTTAGAGATAATCATGTAAACAGATTAGAAATGTGCCTGGCACAAAGTAAGTATGCAATTCATCTTAACTATTATTATCTAATCCACAATGTACCAAAAGCGTTCAGGCCTCCAATAAAACCTAATCACCACATTAGAAAAATTGCATGAGAAAATTTACTCAGTTTTTCAATTTTCTTTCACCTTCTGACTTGGGTTAGAAGAGAGTCAGCGAAATGATGGTTTTTTTAGTTCCCAAGCAGGTGGGAAAGGAGGAGGCCCAGTACGTCAGGGTGATGGGCGGGGAAACCACAGACAGAAAGGAGCCCTGGGACGTTTGGCAAGGCTGAAGGCAAAGGCTAAAGTATTAGGTATTGGAGGATCAAGGATTTGTGGGGTCAGTGCTTCACTGGGACGTTCCCTTGTTCCAGGGCCATTCATCTAGTTATCTTCCCTTTTCTGTTAATATTTGCTGCTAATATCAGTGTTTCTCTGTTCTGCAAACACACAGCTCTTTAGAAAGTTTTCTGTGGGATTTAATGTTACCTAACTTTGGAGAACTGAGATGTGGAGAACTCCCCTACCATGTTCCTTCCTCTTGTTTTTCTATGGGCGTTCTCCCTGTTTTGGGGGTGAGGAGGGGAAGGAGGATACTAAAGCACGTATGGGTACATGATATTCTAGATAATTTTCTAAGATATTATTTGTAATACTTACTGTAATAATAATGTATCCTGAAATCTTTTCAATTTTTAAATTAATGTACATACAAAATAGTATATAACTGTGTTTTGAGATGACAATCTATTGCATTATTGATTACACTATCAGAAATCAATAATGCATTTAAGCCCTAGATCCTAAAATTTGAGAATGATTTGTAGAATCATAATTCTTATCCTTGAATTTGAAAATCAAGCCCAGTGCGTCTCCAAATTATCTTCTAAAAATTAATTCATGTGAAAATTGTGTTCTAGGAATTAATTTTACACAAGTATAAGTTTATATATTCATTTTATTTATGAAACCAAAAAAATAATGGCATTAATCATTTGAAACAGAACATTGGAACACTTTTAAAAATGTTTTGGAAAACCTTTTCTAGAAGGAACATAAAATGTCACATGTATTTTAATAGCCATCTTAAAATATTCTTGTTTAGCTGTGCAATGGAGGATCAGTGACTGACCTTGTGAAAGGATTTCTGAAGAGGGGTGAAAGAATGAGTGAGCCTCTAATTGCCTATATTTTACATGAAGCACTAATGGTAAGGCAATTTAAATTGTTTGTGCATTAATTATGAAGCAGTTCCAGTTAAAAAAAATGCAGATCCTATTTTTAGAAAAATGTCACTAGTTATACTACATTAGTATTTATTGATGCAAGAATATGTGCAAAATGTTACATGTTCAGCATAGCTAATTCTTTTTTTCCACTACAAATCTACTCTCATTGTACCAACAGGATCCTGAATTCTGACCTCTTAAGTGTATTTCTGAGACTGTGATAGTGATGAAGGTAGAAAACTAATAATAGGGTTTTTTGGCCATTACCTTAAATAAGTATATGAAATAGTTTCTTCCATTGAAACTCACACATTTGTAATATATTTGCTAAGAACTAAGGAACATGCTTTGATTTTGTGAATTTTTATATAATTCAAACTGGAAATTATGTTCTTTGATGTGAGTAACTCAGTGTGAAACATTTGAGTGTCTGAATGTTAATTTTATTATGTGTTTCCTATTGATTTTGTACAAGTACATCATCTGAAAATTTTTGTTGTTTGATGCTTTTGTTAAGAGTCATTATATATTTCTCATCGGCTAGGGACTTCAACATTTGCATAACAACAAAACTATCCACAGAGATGTGAAAGGAAATAACATTCTATTGACCACTGAAGGTGGAGTGAAACTAGTAGATTTTGGTAAGTTTTGTTTAAACTGCATGAGTTTTAACTGCATGATGAACTAGTATGGTATGATTTGATCTTTTTCAAATGACCTTCCTTTCTAGGTATTGAAAATAGAGGAAAAATCAGTAATATCTTATTGAGGTAAGAAGTGCAGAGATAATTTGGCAAATGAGAGATTCCCAGAATAAAGGGTGACTTCTTTCAAGTCAGCTAGTTTGTGCTCATGTAACATCAGTGTAGTAACATGCGTAGTTGATCCTCTAAAACAGACAGCATCTCACATGATGACTGTAAGCCTATAATGACAATCTCATGGCTCCTACTAGTGATTGCTTTGCAAATGGCCATATATCCAAATCAAGGATTTTGAGATGTGAGGGGAAATTTTCATTATCATCTGGGAGTATTTCCTCCCTCCTAAGGAGAAAGAGGAAAAGATGGTCTCTTTCTTCCTCAGGACCCTTGCGTATCACATAGTGATGCCGGAAACTGCTACAGTTACCTGTGACTAAGATGCTCTGTCCTGAGCAGAAAGCCAACTCTGAGAAAGGCAGAGCTGAGACAGGGGAAGAATGGGGGTGTTTGATAACATAATTGAGCCACTAAGTCAATCAACTTTGGGGGCTGCCTTATCTCTGGACCTTTTGTTATGTGAGATAATAAATAAATAAATTTCCATATTTACTAAACTTTCTTGTGAGAGTGGATGACAGTAATCCTGAAGATGTCTCAGTATCCTTCAGTCATTCTCCTTCCCTTTTGCACTGTAGTTGGGTAAGGTATCCCTCCTTGTGCTTCTGTAACCTGTGTATACTTCCATGTTTGCATGTATCATATAGAATTATAATTATACATTTGGTGTTTATAGATAAAGATACTTAGAAATATAGGTGGACAGACAGGGTCTTTGAGAAGTGGGACTCTGTCTTAGTCTATTTCGTAGACCTAATGCTTTGAGTATAGAAGTCCACTGAGTGTTAGTTGAATGAGTGAATCTTCTTTCATTTTGCATTTTGGAAACTAAAGCTCAGCAAGTTAATGGGTTAATTTTTAAAATTTCTTTAATATCCAAGTAATTTGGCTTAGCCCAGGAATGAATTTCAGAGCATCTAGAGAGGAATGGATGAATAGTGTATCCTCAAACATGCATGTGCATGTGCTTTGATTTTCTCACCTGTGCTTTTGAAAACTACTGAGCAGCAGTAAATTTGTGAATTCCTGATTAAAAACTGGGTTGCAGCTAGTCTTTGTTTCTGGTTGAATTCAGAGCCTTGAGCAATCTGTCTGGGTTAGTGTACTAACAAGGGCTTCTGCTTGAAATTACAACAACTCATTCTTCACTGCTCCACAGGAGGGGCCATTATTCTCTCCAGGAAATCATTTTGGCTATACTCTAAGACAGACTCAAATGGAGAACTTGCTATTTAACTTGGGATCTCACAATTCCCCTCCTCTAAAAAATCGATATAGTAAGCATAGCGTAGGTTGAAAATTGTTAAAACAAGTGTCAATAAACAACTTTTTAGCTGTTAAAGAAAAATTTGGTAAACCAGAAGCTTTGAGAAATGTAAATTCCCATGATTTCCTCCAAAATAAACTAGATTAAAAACATATACTTAGACAACAAATAAGGCAACCTTTTATATGATTTTGTTGTTGTTTTTTTTGAGATGGAGTCTCACCTCTGTTGCCCAGGCTGGAGTGCAGTGGCGCGATCTCGGCTCACTGCAAGGTCCACCTCCCGGGTTCACACCATTCTCCTGCCTCAGCCTACCAAGTAGCTGGGACTACAGGTGCCTGCCACCACGCTTGGCTAATTTTTTTGTATTTCTTAGCAGAGACGGGGTTTCACTGTGCTAGCCAGGATGGTCTCGATCTCCTGTCCTCGTGGTCCACCCGCCTCGGCCTTCCCAAAGTGCTGGGATTACAGGCGTGAGCCACTGCACCCGGCCTTTATATGATATCTTTTTAAAACATCATAAATTGGAGTAGTTAACAAAATGAGAGCTTTGATCTTACGTTATTTGATTTATAGATTTTCGGCAATACTTAGAAAAGAGGGCCAGTTGCTTATGAAATGCATTCCTGGTGTCTGACACCAAAATATTATTAATTACATATAAGATAGTGCTTATAATATTTCTGTTCTCCACAGTAAGAGGACATGGATTCAGTTTGCCTATGGTGATTAGTAGGTTGCTGTGTGAATTAAAACCTGAGGATGGTAGGGGTTAGGGGTGTAAGTTTATATTGAAACTTCTTGAGTGCAGAAAGAACAAGATGTGGTAAACCACAACCTGCAGAATCAAACTGAAAATCAATGTCCTCATTTTATTTTTAAATCAAATATTCAGAGAAAGCTACAGCTGGGAGTAAAGGATTTTAGAATCAATTTTATTTGAATCTATCACTTCATAATTATACTATCAGCTCATTATTGGGTACTGAAGATCTTAGATGACCGTCAGGCACCTCATACTCAGAATGTCCAAAATGGAGCTGTACCACCTCATCTGTCCCTAGAAATCTGCTACATATAAAGAGTTTCTTGTCTTAGAAAGTCGCCTGCATCTACTCGTTGCACAAGATGAAAATCTTAAGCTCATCCTCGAGTCTTCCCTTATTTTCACCTCCCACTTACATAACTTAGTCATAAAACTTGTCTCTCTGTCAGATATCCCCAGATTCCATCTTTACTGTTCCTGCCCTAGTTCTAGCCCTCATCTCTTGCCTGGGCTCCTGCAGTTATACTTTACTGAACTTGCTGCAACCTAATCTTCTTCTCTTCCTTCCACTCCTTTCTCCACATGGGGGATCCTTTCAAAAAACACATCTGATCCTGCCACTACCTTGTTCAGTATCCCCATCCCTTGGGGAAAGCTTTTCCTTCTGATCCTCCGTGCGGGCACACAGTAAACAAGTAATGAGTAATAACTTCTTTATATCTCTTGGTGCTAATTAGGTACCCTCTCTTCCTGTTACCTATTAGTCAGGTCGGCGTCTTTCACTACCTTAAATGCGCCATAATCTTTCCCAGTCAGAGCTCTTATACTTGTAACTTGGAAAGTACTTTGAAATTTATTGATGTGCTTTTTCTTTTTTTCCTGCCTGATAACATGATCTTCACCCCAGTGTGCCTGAGGCATCACTCTGTTTGGCAGCGGGAAAATATTAACATTTATTCTAGAAGAAATGCAAATTGCAAAAAAAAAAAAAAAATGACTGAGGTAACAGTTTTTAGCATTCAAAAATAGGAATTTATAGCAAGGCTATCTCTTGAGGAAAGCCTATCTCCTGAGGAGAGTCTGTCTAAATTGCTTTACCTTCTCTTTAGCATATGGAGAGTGAGTTTTCAGGGATACACCATAGGGTTTTTCATAAGTGAGGATAGAAAGAAGGGAGAAACCTTTTCCAATTCTAGGGTCGTTGTGGAAAGATGAAACAAGGTGAGGCAGGGCAGTGAGATGAGTTTTTTCTTTTTCTTTTTTTGAAACAGAGTTTCACTCTGTTGCCCAGGCTGGAGTGTAGGAGATGAGCTTTTAAAAAGATGACAAGGGCAGGAAGGAGCTCTTACCTTCTGTATTAGTCCGTTCTCACACTGCTATAACGAACTACCTGAGACTGGGTAACTTATAAAGAAAAGAGATTTAATTGACTCACAGTTCCACAAGCTGGGCACAAGGCATGGCTGGGGAGGCTTCGGGAAACTTACAATCATGGCAGGAGGGCAAAGACGAAGCCGGCGCATCTTACCATGGTGGCAGGAGAGAGAGAGTGAGGGGGGAAGGGCTACACGCTTTTAAACAAGCACATCTCGTGAGAACTCATTATCACGACAACAGCAAGGGGAAGTCTGCCCCATGAACCAATCATCTCCTACCAGGTCCCTCCCTCAACACTGGAAATTACAATTTGATATGACATTTGGGTGGGGACACAGAACCAAACCACATCACCCTCACACTTTCTACCGCTGTCACTCAGCATTCCTGAGGAAGCCACTCAGAATCTGCCGCATTCCTGTCTGGGGTGAGCCACATCATTGCTAACCTGTAGGGGCAGAGTGATCAGTAGGGGAAAGACTCAAGTTAGCTTCCCCCAAACCCTTAGCTTTAGTTTCCAGAAACCTGAAAGTAGTTGATAATCTAGCTGGAGAGTTTCTAGAGGGGGTTTTTCAGAAGTTAAGGGGGATGTACAGTGAGGCACTGAGCAGATCCCCTGGGCCGGCTCTGCTGTGTCTAAATGGGAGTCACAGGCAGACCTCAGAGTATTCTCAGCTCCAACTGGAGCAAACTGAGCGAATCTGCAGGAGGAGCCACAGGAAGCCCTGTCTGCATGAGAGGAACAGACCACAAGCTCCCTGGAGGCAGAGTATGGCCTGGGAGCCCAGTAGGGCACCTAGAGGCTAGGCAGACAAAAGCATATGGCCCCGGAAACTAGAGAGCCACCATGCCCAAGGACCCTCTCTTTTCTCCCTGACACAAGGTCTTATAAGAAGGAGGAGGGGCAGGCATGGTGGTTCATGCCTATAATCCCAGCACTTTGAAAAGGATGAGGCAGGAGGATTACTTGAGCCTAGGAGTTGGAGGCCAGGCTGGGCAATATAGCAAGACCCTGTCTCTACAGAAGCTTATTTTAAAAAGTTAGTCAAGCATGGTCACATACATCTGTAACCCCAGCTATTCAGGAGGCTGAGGTGGGAGGATTGCTTGGGCCTGGGAGTTCGAGGCTGCAGTGAGCTGTGATTGCACCACTGCATTGTAGCCTGGGTGACAGAGTGAGACCCTTTCTGAGGAGGGATCCCATCTGAGAAATGGAGCAAACACTTTTATCCAAGACAGACTGAACCCTATCTGAAAGGACTTAGAGATTTATTGAATTTAACTGAGCTTTATTTTTGTTCCAGTCAGTGGGCATGGGCTTGGGGAAAAGCCATAATAGTTATAGGCAAAATGAAGAAATTACAATTTCTCAGTGTATCTAAGAGTAGCTTCTGAACTTTTTGACCAGTTACAAACATGATGCTTTCCCTGCATAGAAACCTTCCCTCCCCTCTGCCCTGTTATATATAAAGTTTTGGTGCCACAAAAGAAATAGCACTCAAATATAAAATTCTCTTTTTAATTCTCAGCAAGGCAAGGTTCTTCTATAGAAGGGTGCACTCTTACAGATGGAGCAGTGGTGAGCGCACACTTGGACAAGGGAGGGAAAGGGGTTCTTATCCCTGATGCATGTGGCCCCTGCTTCTGTGTCGTTCCCCTATTGGCTAGGGTTAGACCGCACAGGCAAAACCAATTCTGATTGGCTAACTTAAAGAGAGTGACAAGATGAGTGGTTTGGCGGGAAAAATGGTTATGACAGAGCAGGTAATGGGAATGACTCAGGGTGGAGTAGGTAATCGGAATGAGTCAGGGTAGAGCAGGTAATCGGAATGAGTCAGGGTGGAGCAGGTAATCGGAATGAGTCAGGGTGGAGCAGGTAAT
>NW_012107286.1:1405447-1431923 GCF_000951045.1 Mandrillus leucophaeus
GAGCAGGTAATCGGAATGAGTCAGGGTGGAGCAGGTAATCGGAATGAGTCAGGGTGGAGCAGGTAATGGGAATGAGTCAGGGTGGAGTAGATAATCTGAATGAGTCAGGGTGGAGCAGGTAATCGAAAAAGATTGCTTTATGAAGAAGTTAAGTGTAAAAGTAGAAGGCAAGGAATTGAACATACTGACATATTGACTCTTTGAAAAGAAATTTAGAACTCATATCTAACAGCACCTAACTAACTTCTGCTTGCCCGAGTTTTCCCCAACACGCTGCACTTCATTTAGCTAACCAGTTGTCAGACTTTATTGTAATCATATTTTATTTGAGTGCTTTCTCTGCTAAGCTATAGATTTCTCTGTTTGGTCTATCACTTTGTCACTTTGTGCCTAGAACCAAGTACAGTGCTAACATTTTGAAAGTACTTAATAAATGAATGAATGAAGGAGAGGGAAGACTTGCCATATAATTGTGTGACAATGAGAAAGTCACACAGAATCTGCAAGGGCATCAACCTGCGCATCTACAAGTGTGAAAAAGTCTCTACCTCCTAAGACTGGTTGCTGTGAAGAGTAAATGGGATGCCAGAGACAAACTACTTAGTATAATTACTGATACTTTGTCATTCAGAAAATCTGAACTGTTACCGTTATTATGAGATAATATTCCTACTTAGCTTATAGCTCAGTGCTGTACACATAGTAGGTGTTTAATAAATAGTTGCTAAATAATGAAAATCTGAGTTTCCAAAAGAGGTGCCTCTATGTTTCCCAAAAAGAAAACAATAACCCCCTGCTAGAATAAATTCAGTATTACCTTAAATATGAAGCTACCTCATTACACTAAAAGTAAGATTCAGTTTGCTAATGCTCGTTATGAATATGGCCTTTAAGAAAACCTTTTAGTTTTCTTAAGTGGAGTATTCTTTTACAAAACGTCACCAGACACCTCAGAGAGCAAAATGACAAGTGAGGTTATAAATATTATTAATGAAATGTATTAGCCATCACTGGTATATGATCAATCAATAAATAATATGACTTCCCAGGAGATGCATCCCTTCAGGCAAGTGAACTAATGTCTGAAAAAAACAATCTTTATCTTGAATAGAAAATGAAAGAGACTAAATTTAAAGGACAGCCCTCAGTTCTCATTTCTGTGGATTTCTCTCTGGGGAACTTCATTTCTAATAGGATACTTAACATTTCAATACAAAAGTACAGAATGTACTTTTTGTGATTTATTTAGACCTCATTCTTATGACAGAATATTTTATGGTTTTAAATCTCTTATTACCCACATGCCCAATTTTAGACCAAATCCCCAATGCATAATGTAGGTCAAAGAGAAGTTGTGATTTGTTTATTAATAACCCACTTTTTAGCACCAAGTGAGGCAGTACACCCGAACTTAAAAACTATGAAGTGCCCTTCAATCCTTCCTTTCTTTCTGAATAATTTGGAACAAAAGCCATTAGGTGGGGCAAGCAAGCGTGGGAGTCCAGGTGCAGCTCAGGAGGCAGTTTGGAGCCTGAGAGGGGTGAGGAAGGTGTCTGCTGGCAGGGAGTGTTGGGTCCTCAAGTGGGATGAGAAGTGCATCCATGTAGGGTGATGGGGATGACCCTGTATGGGGAAGAACTTCCTGTAGATGAAAAAGGCATCTGCATAGGGGTCAGGGTGAAAAGACTGGTTGCCTAAAGGAGGCCTGATACCATCGGGAGATATACTGAGGACAACGGGAGGCAGGTTTCTTACTGTTAGAGAAAAGAATTATGGTGGTGTTGGATTGGAATTGGAGGTATCAATGTGAACTTACCGTTTTAATATATATAAACAGATACAAACATAATCGTAATGTGAATGCATGTGTGTGTGTGTGTGTGTGTGTGTGTGTGTGTGTGTACATATTACCTAGCTAATTCTGCTAAGAGGGTGCATTAAGAGAGCACATCTAGCACCTAGCTTTTGGTTTTTAAATGTAATTCTCAACTAAAAGGAATCAAGGATTCTTGGAGAAAGGCTGATTTTAGGGCTCTGTGAGATGACCCTGGAACTTACTATGCCCTCCAAATAAGGAAATACTCAAATAATGATGGAGACGTATCAGAGGCACACAGAAGCCAACTTGTATCTATTCTTACTCTCTAGATCTGGGACAGTTTGAGCACCAAAATACTAATATTGCTGGTAATGATGGTAATTCACTGAATGCAATAAAAATTCCATTAATCCATACTGCCATAAATACATACATAATTAAATGAATGGGGAGAAGGAAAAGCTTTTCCTTGCAGAAGAATGCTGATGAGTAAAGATAGAAGAAATTGTGTAATTTTAAAATTAATCATTTGGTAACTGTCTATGTAATAATTAATTCATCCAAAAATTTCAATGGCTGCTAAAACTAGTGGGTTAAGTTTTGATTAGAAATAGGGTAGCTTAATTGTTTCAAAATATCTCTCCACAAAATACTAATTAATTACAAAAGAAAGAGGGAAAGATTACAGGGGAGAAGACTGGCAGACACAACCATTAATCAAGTGCTCAAAGCAAACATAACTAGTAATGAGATGAATGCAAACCACACAGCACCTGAGAGGATGCAATGAGAAGACCTCAGCATCACTTCTGTGATGTGCCTGTCAAAAATAAAATCACGAGGGAAGATACAACAAACCCAAGTTCAGTAACAGTCTGTGGAACAACTGGCCTGAAATCTTAAAAAAAAAATGTTAAGTTCATGAAATTCAAGAAAAGATTGAAGAACTCCTCCAGATTGAAGGAGATTAGAAACTTGACAACTAAAAGTAACACATAATCCTGGATTAGATCATTTTGTTATAAAGGACATGTTTAGGACAGTTGATAAAATCTGAATGGGCTCTGTAGAATAGATGATAGAAGTGTATCAGCGTTAAAATTCCTGATTTTGAAGGTTGTGTACGGGAATATCCTTGTTTGTGGCAATTACAAACAAATATATAGGAGTGAAGGGGCATTATGTAGCCCACCTTACTCTCAGGTGTTTCAGGCAAAAAAGTACTTCATAGTTTTCTTGCCAACTTTTCTCTAAGGTTGAAATTATGTGTATGTGTGTATGTATATAACATATATATGTAATACATATTAGTTGAATGTTATGAATCTTGAAAATTTAAGAGCTAGTGCTTTATAGAGTGAAATGATACACTGAAAAAAAAAAAACTAGAAGGAAAACCATTTTAAAAGTTGGCAGAGTTTTGTTTTTTTTTTTTTAATAAGTGAACACATTATTTCCATTATGGTTTATTGGCAGAGTTTTTGAATGCTCATACCTATATAGCACATTAATATATTACTCATCCAGAATATGTTTTTGTACTTCGAGGAGGTGACTTTTACCTTATTTGAAAGGCAAGGTCTTTATAATTATTATATAAAGTTGAGTCATGAATAAGTGGACTCTTTATTTTAGAGCTTTATGATTCAAGCAGAACCTGTGGGCTCAAGAGTTCTAAAACTGACCATTTTTCAAAGTTGAATTAAACTGTTTAACATTGTAGATACTGGTGTATGTTTTAGTCAACAATCTTTTAGTTGTAAGGACTAGACACCCCAAACTAGCTCCCCAAAAAAAGGCCAAATACAAAAGGCAGTCTCACAAATGAGAGAGCAGGCCCAAGGGACTGGAACTGGGACAGGTAAGTGAAAGGCAGGAGTGGAGACTGCTTGCTTCCTCCTACTCTTTCACTGGAGAAACAGTCTCTTCTCCCTACTCCTCAAGTGCAGGTATGTAGAGCAACCTCTGGAGTTTTTATGTTGCTATCAAGTTCACTCAAAAACAGAAGCCTCAGCCTCCCTTGTTTGACCTCAACACAGCTGTGGACATTTTAGTAAGAGCTACCAAGTGTGCTTCTCTATGATGTGATAACTTAAGGTGAACCGAGAGGACTTTACTTATATTTTAAGAATGACTTCTTTGCTTCTCAGTTCTTCTCATTGTAAAACAAGTGTTTGGAACTAGACCAAAATATCTTAGTCTGCAGCTCTAAAATTTTAATCTCTGAAGAACTTTAAGTTAATAGAAATTTTGGTGGGCAGGAGAGAGGACAATGGAGGAGGTAAATGGGGCAAAAAGGAAACAGAAAAATAAGACAAGGTATCAGTGATGATAGTGTACCATGAATGAGAAGTATGCTGTGTACTCTCTACAGCTAAGATCCAGTACTGGACATATATACATATGTACATAGTCATCCAGGATTGAATCATGCAGACAGAGCTGGGTGCATAGTTCATATGTCCAAAGCCAAGAAGAATGCAGCAAACAGTGTGATGTTGAGATCTTTAAAGAAAGCCATTTAATTATCTTTATTATAAGATACAAACTAAGTCTTAAAGAAAGGAAAAGATCTAGAGCCAGGAAGACTGGAGAGAGGATGGACTTCGAAGAGAAATCACATGACTGTTTGGAAAGGTGATTGGAGTGAGCCAGTTACCTTGAGTTGCTGTAGAGACTCATTGAATGTTAAAGCTGGAAAGATGCTTCAATATCATTTGGTATATTAAGTACAGGAACATCAAAAGATTTTTTTTATCCTTGTTATATGCAAAATGTCTGAATATGAATTTCTTGATGTGAAAGTATATAGCATCCATGAGATGACTAAGTAGGTTTTTTGTTTGTTTGTTTGTTTGTTTTGATGGAGTGTTGCTCTGTTGCCCAGGCTGGAGTGCAATGGTGTGATTTTGGCTCACTGCAACCTCTGCCTCCCAGGTTCAAGTGATTCTTCTGCCTCGGCCTCCCAACTAGCTGGGACTACAGGCACGTGCCACCAAGCCCAGCTAATTTTTGTATTTTTAGTAGAGACAGAGTTTCACCATATTGGCCAGGCTGGTCTTGAACTCCTGACCTTGCAATCCACCTGCCTTGGCGTCCCAAAGTACTGGGATTACAGGCATGAGCCACCGCACCCCGCCAAGATTCCCTAAGTAGTTTTTAATCCAAAAGTAATAAAGAATCGTTTATTTATTCCAGTCCCCTAAATTAAACAATGAGAAAACAAGAGCCTACAGAAGGAAAATGACTTGCTGGAGGGCACACTTTAATATTCCATTTGCTAGAGATTTACAACGGTTTTGAAATATACTAACTGAAGAGTTTTGCATATATTTGTTAAATACTATTTAATTAAATGAGATTGTCAACTATAGCATTCTGTTTACTTTGTGGATTATTTTTGTTTTTGTTCTTGAGATAGCATCTCACTCTGTCACCCAGGTCAGAGTACAATGATGCAGTCTTTTGGCTCACTGTAACCTCTGCCTCCCTGGCCCAAGGGTCTATTTTCATATTAAAGATGATTATTTCTGGCCCAGGGTAGTGGCTCACACTTGTAATGCCAGCACTTTGGGAGGTAGAGGTGTGTGAATTGCTTGAGCCAAGGAGTTCAAGAACAGCCTGGGCAACATGATGAAACCCTGTCTCTACTAAAAATACAAAATAAAAGTCAGCTGGGTGTGGTAGTGTGCGCCTGTAGCGCCAATTACTCAGGAGACTGAGATGGAAGAATAACCTGAACTCAGGAAATCGAGGATACAGTGAGCTGTGATTGCACCACTGCAGTCTAGCCTGGGCGATGGAAGTGAGACCACGTCTAAAAAAATTTTTAAAAAAAGAAAAGAAAAGATGATGATTTATATACTTAGTTTACATTATTTAAATAAAAACCATTTCGACAAACTAGAAAACGTAGAGGAAATGGACACATTCCTATAAGCATACAACCCACCTAGATTAAATCAGGAAGAAATGGAAACCTTAAACAAACCAGTAACAAACAGCAAGATTGAACTAGTAATTTTAAAACCGTCAACAAAAAAAGTCCAGGACCAGGCGTATTCACTGAATTCTATCAGACATTCAAAGAAGAATCGATACAAATCCCACTGAAACTATTTCAAAAGACTGAGAAAGAAGGAATCCTCCCTAAATCATTCTATGAAGCTAGTATCACCCTGATACCAAAAGCTGGAAAGGACACAGCTACAGACCAATTTCCCTAATGAACATTGATGCAAAAATCCTCAACCAAATACTAGCTAACTGAATCCAACAGCACATCAAGAAGGTAATTCATCATAAGCAAGTGGTTTTCATCCCAGGGATGCAGGGATAGTTTAACATATACAAGTCAATAACTGTAATGAATCACATAAACAGAATTAAAACCCAGAACCATATGATCATCTCAATAGATGCAGAAAAAGTATTTAACAAAGTCCATCATCCCTTTATGATAAAAACTCTCAACAAACTAGGCATGTAAGGCACCTATCTCAAAATAGTAAAAGCCATCTATGACAAACACACAGCCACCATCATACTGAATGGGGAAAAGTTGAAACCTTTCCCCCTGAACAGGAACAAGACAAGTATGCCCACTTTCACTATCCCTATTCAACATAGTTCTGGAAGTGCAGAGCAATTAAGTAAGAGAAAGAAATAAAGGGCATCCAAATGGGAAAAGAGGAAGTCCAACTTGGCTGTTTGTAGATAATATGATTGTATACCTAGAAAATCCTAAAGACTCCTCCAAAAAACTTAGATTTGATAAATTAATTCAGTCGTCTTAGGTTACAAAGTCAATGTACACAAATCAGTAGCCCTGCTACACCAAAATGACCAAGCTGAGAATCAAATTGAGGACTCAGTCCATTTACAATAGCTGCAAACAAAATAAAAATACTCAGGAATATACTTAACTAAACAGGTGAAAGATCTCTACAAGGAGAACTACAAAACACTGCCAAAAGAAATCATAGGTGACACAAACAAATGGAAATGCATCTCATGCTCATGGATTGGAAGAATCAATATTGTCAGAAGGACCATACTGCCTGAAACAATCTACAGATTCAGTGCTATTCCCATCAAAATATCAATATTATTTTTCACAGAATTAGAAAAAATGATTCTAAAATTAATATGGAACCCAAAAGAGCCCAAATAGCCAAAGCAATCCTAAGCAAAAAACAAAACAATACCAAAAAAACTGAACAAAAACAAAGAAATCAGGATGCATCACATTACTGGGCTTCAAATTATACTACAAGGCTGTAATTACCAAAACAGCATGGTACAGATATGAAAGTATGCACATAGACCAATGGAACAGAATAGAGAACTCAGAAACAAAGCCAAATACATACAGCCAACTGATCTTTGACAAAGCATACAAAAACATAAATTGGGAAATAGATACCCTATTTAATAAATGGTGCTGGCAAAACTGGCGAGCCACATGTAGAAGAATAAAACCAGAACTCTATCTCTCACCTTATACAAAAAGCAACTCATGATGGATCAAAGACTTAAATATAACACCTGAACCTATTAAAAATTCTAGGAGACAACATAGGAAAAACTTTTCTAGACATCGGCCTAGGCAAAGAATTCATGACTAAGACCCCAAAAGCAAATGCAACAACAACAAAAATAAATAAATGGGATCTAATTAACTAAAATTCTTCTGCACAGCAGAATAAATAATCAGCAGAATAAATAATCAGCAGAATAAACAGACAAACCAAAGAATGGGAGACAGTATTTGCAATCTATGCATCCAACAAAGGATTAATATCCTGAATCTACGAGGAGCTCAAATCACCAAGAAAAATAAAATACGTCCATTAAAAAGTGGGCAAAGGACATGAATAGACATTTCTCAAAAGAAAATATATGAAGACCAACAAACATATGAAAAACTGTTCAACATCATTAATCATCAGGGAAATGCAAATTAAAACCACAATGAGATATACCACCATAATCCTGCAAGAATGGCCATTACTAAAAAGTCTGAATACAATAGATGTTGGCAGGGATATGGAGAAAAGGGAATACTTATACACTGCTGGTGAAAGTGTAAATTAGTACAACTTCTATGAAAAATAGTATGGAGATTCCTTAAAGAGCTATTAATAAAAGTAGATCTACCATTTGATCCAGCAATCCCACTACTGGATATCTACCCAAAGGAGAAGAAGTCATTATATGAAAAAGACACTTGTACTTGTTTGTTTATAGCAGCATAATTCACAATTTCAAAGATGTGGTACCAACCTAAATGCCCATCAGCTAATGAATGTATAAAGAAAATGTTCCATGTATACACCATGGAATACTACTCAGCCATTAAAAGGAATAAAATAACGTCTTTTGCAACAACTTGGATGGAGCTGGAGGCCATTATGCTAAGTGAAGTACCACAGGAGTGGAGAACCAAAAACCAAATATTCTCACTTATAAGTGGGAGCTAAGCTGTGAGTATGCAAAAGCATACCGAGTGATATAATAGACTTTAGAGACTCAGAAGAGAGTGAGCAGGAGCGGGGCTAGGGATAAGAAAACTGCACCTTAGGTACAACGTACACTACTTGGGTAATGGGTGCACTAAAATCTCAGATTTACCACTATATAATTCATTCATGTATCAAATAAACACTTGTACATCAAAAGTTATTGAAATAAAAAGAAAATAAAAAATAAAAGCTATTTTAAACCGAGAGTTGTCTAACCAATGTGGAAGTCTTAGGCCTTTTAAAAATGTCAACTGTAGAACTGGGTTTTAAACTTCATATAACTTTCAGAAATGGGAGCGCAAAACTTTTGCTTGTTACTACACATCAATATAAAAGCCTTGTTTAACTTTAAAAAATCCACCAATTTAAATATTAATCTGATTTCAAAATATTAATCTGATTTCAAAAACACCTTCACAGAAATATCCAGAATATAGTCTTACCAAATACCATTTGACTTATGCAATAGGAAATGGGGTTGCCGTACAGCCATGGAACAGTCTAGGAAGCATTGTTGGATGACCTAAAATAGCCATGGCCCTCCCAAGTTGACACATAAAATTAACTATCACAGTGTCTTAACCTCATCAACAAAATAATAATATTAGATGGTATAATACAATTTATGACCCCTTTATGTTAACAAAATTCTGTATTTTTATAGTTTCAGTTCTCATTCCTACAGTATTTTGTTATTAACAATGACAAAAACATATGCTTTTCTCCCTGCTCTATCGAGATGTCAAAGGTTATAGCAAATTGAATTCCCAGAAGTTGTCTGGTCTGTTTGAGCCACGATGGAAAACACATATTTGATGTTTCTGCTGTCTTTCTAAGACCCTAAGAGTTTTCTTAACTACAAGAATAAAGCCTGCATGTTTCTCTCCCTAAAAATAGCATTTATGCAATAGAGAATGGAGTTGCTGTATAGCCATGGAATAGCCCAGGAAGCCTTTTTGGGCAGAACTAAAATAGCCTGAAAATTCCCTAGCAAAGCAAAAGACTGAAGAAGCATTAACATAAACCCTAACCTCTATAATGTTCCTGTGGCTTTGACTTTTAATAGATTATTGCTCTTTCTATTAGCCTGTTTTCTGTTCAGCCTTTGTCCTTTTTGACCTTTTTTTCCTTTCTGTATCTTCTCATTATCCCAGCACTCTGCCTGGAATTTTCCACACATCAGCAGCTTCTCTCTTGAGTTGATTATGTAACTGTTTATCTTGGTGACTTATTCCTTTAGTTACTCTCTAGACAAGATGATTTTCCTAATCTTCTTTACTTCCTTGGGCTCCTTAACCTATACTTTGGATCCCTGTTGCCTTTAAATGCAATTTATGTCAATCATTTTAATAGAATTGTGCATTTTTCTGTCTTAGCTATTTTTCTTGTGGGAATTTACACTAAGTAAAAATGTCATTTGTCCTCAGGAGAGTGACTTTTCTTTCCAGCTTAAGTTTACTAACCTGAAAATGAGCAAGTTAGAATTTATGACCATTAAGTTATCTTCTAGCTATGAAGCTAGTTGATTGTGTTAGTTAAGTGATCTTGAAGTTTAACAGGCATTGCATAGCAGTCAAAAAACATGAAATTTAGTAAATTTCTTCCTCTGTCACTTGTTCATAGTTGGGCATGTGTCCTGTTTCTGATGTTACACTCCTCACTCTTCTGCCCGAGTATATTTCCAACACTGAAACACCCATTTGCTTGCATATGGCCTTTGAATTTCATGGTAAAAGTCAAATGCCATCTTGGAGAAATAAAATATATCTCCATTTTAAATCTTCATTAGTACCTCTCCTCTATTTGGCTTATA
Source organism: Mandrillus leucophaeus (assembly GCF_000951045.1). NCBI lineage: Eukaryota > Metazoa > Chordata > Mammalia > Primates > Cercopithecidae > Mandrillus > Mandrillus leucophaeus. The sequence goes on from NW_012107286.1 coordinate 1,415,604, forward strand.
AGATAAGCAACCAAAGCCTAAAATGAATATGACTTTGGGGAGGCACTTTCCAAAGCAGGGAAATCAGGTAGAGAAAGCCCATGATTTGGGTTTAACCCATCAAGTCCACAGCAAGGTGAAGGGTAGGAGCTCTGTACAGTCAGATAACCAGAGGAGCAGGAGTGTGAAAATCGAGAAAAGAAACTGTACTCCTAATTCTCTTGAAGGTCAGTGAGGAGGGTATCTAACAAGGTGGAATTAATGGAATGACATGAATGAAATATTTGATTATACCTCTTTATTGTAGCCCTTCAGTCTGTAATCTCTCTAAAGGAAGAGAACTCGTTCTGTTAATGATGTTAGTTTAAATAGATATAGTTAATTTGAAACTTCCAGTCAGATAAGGTGTGATTTGCCCAGGGTTAGTAGATGGAAAATAATTTTATGAAGATTCACAAGTGACCTACTATGTGCATAACACCATATAGGACATCCTCAAACTTGCTGGAATTTGTTAGTGGGCAGGGACAGGAAGAGGGCAGGGAGGAAGCATGCCGTTCAAATAACAATTACATGCCAAAATATGTAAAATTGTTTACAATGTAGAAGATAGAAAGAAATAGGGATCAGTATAATTGGAACAGATTAAAAGCCAGCATGGGGGAATTAAGACTTGAAATGGGGCTTCAGGAAGGAGCAGGATTTGGAGTTGAGAAAGAGAAAATAGGAGGACCATTCTGCTTTTTGGCTCTGCAGAAATCCTGATTTAGGATCCTTTAACGTGACGTTAGGGCCAGTGGCAGCTTTGAGGAAATAGAATTTTAATATTAGTTTGCAAAAAAGACTGTAGCAATTGAAATCTCTTTATATGAGTAATTAATGGAAAAAGTACATCTTGTCTCTTCCTCTAGGTGTGTCTGCACAGCTTACCAGTACCCGGCACCGTCGGAACACATCCGTAGGAACACCGTTTTGGATGGCTCCTGAGGTCAGATAGAGTTTTGAGGGAGACAAACGTAATAGCTGATCCTGTCTGACTTTCCTTTTTATGTGTACTCTATCTCCGTAAGCATTTTGGAATATAACAGAAGAAACTCTCAGTTGTGTTATTTTCACCTGAGATTTTTACATGTGTGAGGAGGTACCTGGGAGGTGGTCAGTAAATGGGCTGTGAATGAACACATGAATCAGTGAAAGAAGGAATGAGTAAATCAGATGTTGTAAAGAGAAACTACTTCCAGGTTTGTTTTTTCATTAAATTTAGGTGTTTACCGTGTCTCTGTACTAATGATATTTACATTATATTTTAAAATTATGATAGAAATATAATATTATGAGAACCCCTATCCTTTGTGGGAGCAGATTCAGGTCCATTAACCTATATGGCAGGTTCCTGTGTTGAGACACTCTGCCTAGGGGCTATGCTTAGCTTTAGTAAATTCTTTACATCATTACCTTTGGGACGTTGCAGATAAACTGCTAAAATAGTTGAGGTAAAAGGCTTTCAAGAGTCATCTTCTCCCCCCATCACTATTAATGATTTTAATCTTTTTATGTTTATCACTTATAATGGACCCTTATTTTTGAAGACTGTCTCTACAACTGTTGGGGAAAGTGCTGCTATTTATCTCCAGTTTTCTAGGGAGTGAAGGGAGGAGAAGTAATTAATATACTATATTAATATTTTCAAATCTTATAAATAAATTTGAAGATTAAATGCTGGTATGCTGTTTTTATTTGAATACTTGTTTAATTATTACTTGCAAAACAAGTTAAAATGTAAACTTAGTACAAAATATGGACAGAGGATGAAGTATTTTAAGAAACTTAAAAAAATCCACAATGGATTAAAAAAATTTTTTTAACAGGGAGCATATCTTAGAATAAAAATAGAAAGTATAGTCATATAAGCAAAACCAAAAATTGAATAAGAGAATCTCAAGAGTTTCTTTAGAGTTTGTTTTGATATATTACTAGTGTTTTTTAAACTTACAAAAAAAATTACAAAAATGAGAAGTTAATAAAAACCTAGTTACAATACCAAATATTGCATTTTGTTTGCATATATTATTAATAGAATAAATAATATTACATATAATATTATTGTGTAATATCCCAGCTTTATGGGTTTTGTATGTTTATTATAACAAGCCATTATTCAATATTTAAATTTCCATTTAGTAAAAACACTTATTAATATGCAATTATTAGACAGTCATTTTTCTGATGTCAGTTTTATTATTAATAAACCTATAGTAGCACAGTAGGGCTTGAAAGTTCTTTCTGGCTTAGCAAACTAATGGATATAATAGATATGAAAAAAGGTTCACTACATTTTTTTTCAAGCTGTCATGGAAATACGTGTTTGAGATTTTGTTCTTATTATATTCATCTCTCTGTAATAAGTATTTTCTAACCTTGAAGAATATATTTTAAATAATCAGCTTTCTAGTTAATCAAGATATTCCATATCTACCACTCTATGGTATTAATAGCAAATGTCTAAGAATTAGAAAGCAATAAGGTAAATAAATATATGTATATATTCACCATAATGGCATAGAAGTATTTCAGTGTTTTTAGACCCCAGGAGGCAAGGTTGTTCAAATCAATTATCACTTGAAAAGTGAAATTCTTGATTTGGCATATTTAAATTAAATTCTATATCAAAAGTAGTATTTGCTGGTTACATAAAGACATCTTCTGCCAGGATGAAGGGAACAAGGGAATTAGCGACTGTAGTAGGTGACCATACAACTTATCATACAAACCAGGACACCTTGGAGAGTGAAAGGGGATGATATTTATTATGATTCTAGGACTACAAGCATTAAACAAGAATGTCCCAGGCAAACTGGGACATAAATTCACCTGAGCCTATGGGGAGATATCCTCTGACCACACATGTAAATTCATAAAATAATGTATTATCCTGAAAAATAATTTTCCTTAGGAAAAAAATGACGGGGCAAAAGACATTATTTTTAAGCTCTAGCAAACAAAGTTATATTAGACAACAGAATAAGAAATTCATATGAATGCATTTTTTAATGTTTAACAGCTTTAAAGAGGTATAACTATAGAATTAGGTCATTTAACATATACAACATTCTGATTTTTAATGTATATTCACAGGGTTGTGCAGTCATCATCACAATCATCAAAAACGTTTTTGCTCCCCCTCAAAGAAACCTAGTAGTCATTAGCATTCACTCTTCATCTTTGCCTAAGCCCCCTTACTCTAGGCAACCATTAATCTATTTTCTGTCTCTGTGGACTGGCCTTTTCTGGATATTTTAAATAAATTGAATCATACAATATATGGCCCTGTGTCTGGCTTCTTTTACCTAGTGTAATGTTTTCAGGGTCATCCATGTAGAAGCATGTATTAATGCATCACTCATTTTTAGAGTTGAATAATATTCCATTGTATGTATAGACCACATTATGTTTATCCATTTGTCAGTTGATGAATATTTGGGTGTTTATCACTTTTTGTTATTATGAGCAATATTGCTATGAATATTTGCCACATGAATTTTTAATGTAAAACTTAGGACTTTACTGTTTCCCTCAGTACTTCAGGCTATGATCTCTGATTTCAGCAGTTCACTCTCATGTGATATTGAAAATACTTTCATAGAAAAGGTTAAGAAGCACTGTGTATGATGATGTCCCATCATACTAACTCTAAGTTGAGAAACTATTCTCTCTCTTTCTTTATATATAGACATATACATGCACATGCATAATTTATTTATATATGCATTTATTATTGTCCTTCAGGTACTTAGAAATGAATTGGTTAATGGTCTTCTTATTTTCCCATAAACTTGCCACCCATGCCAGAACCAGAATATTACCCATAGCATGCTCTGGCCTCTATCTCTTCATCTATTCCAACTCCTCACCTCCTCTGAAGAGTGTCCTTTGCCCCATATATTGTGTTTATCATTGCCTTCTTTTTATTTTTTTAATCACACTGATATGCTTATAACTAAACTGTTTCCTGTCATTGCCATTAGTGTCAGGTATTAATAAGGATTTATTTATGAAGGAGTCACCTTTCCTGGATGACATGTGTGTAAATGTTACCAACTGAATTCTAGTGTGCCCACAGATTGATTTTTTAAATGTGTTAAGCCTGATGTTAAGTGAAGTCAGAAGGTGAGATATCGTTTCCAAAAGGGCCTTAGATTTTTCACTTTGTATATCATTTTACAGTACTGTATTTAAATGACACAATTCTAATCTGTCATCATTCCAAAATTATTTTTTATTTTTCTTGTGGGTTGGCATGCACAAAACATAAAATTTTAAAAATGCAAGAAGATGATTCTTAGAATGTAAAGTTGAATTTCCTTTTTGTGTTTATTGATGTTAATAATTACCATTCACAATCAATCTGCATTTGTACTTAAACATTTACAACTAAATTGGGAAGTAATCAATGCAATAATTTCTCTATATAATACAATCTTATAATATTACAAAAACAAATTCCTCTTTTTTCCTTGACTCTCAATTACATCTTTTGATTACTGACATGTTTTTAAACCTGGTTGCAGTTTTACAATTTAGGGTGGCCTCAGATAGGCTGTTGGTAAAACTACGTCAAGGTTTATTTTTATTCAGTTTTCTTTTATTAGTGGCTTAAAGCTTTTGCATTCCTCCAAACTTGTCTTATTCCTCCCTTAGGTAGCCTTGCCTTCTAGTTGCCAGTAGAGATCAAGGCCATCTAACTAGACAGCCCTCAAACATGTTTACCTTTATTTCCTCCACTTTTAATTCTTCAAAAACATAGCCCTCATCTTTTCATTCCCTCAATAGATATTTATTGAGTGACACCGCTGCGCAAACTTTAGTTGTGCATTTGATCCCATCCCTTTCCATTTGGGACACGATTTCTTTCCTCTTTTTGTTCTACATTTTCAAAAATATTTTTCATAGACTTCTTCCCTTATATTTGTAAACCTCCTAAGGTATTATCTGTTCCCAGAACAAAAATACTATTACTAATAATAATTTAATCTTTTATTCTCCTCCTAAGTTACTGCCTTCGTCTTTTCTTATAGCTGTCAAACTTCACCAGTTTAAATACTTAATGCTTTGTTCTAAGTATTTTATTACATGCTTGTTAAGGTCACAAAGTTCACCTTTTGGTGGTGTGGTTTTCTACTAGGTGATTGCGTGTGAACAGCAATTGGATACCACTTATGATGCCAGATGTGACACTTGGTCCCTGGGTATAACGGCCATTGAGTTGGGTGATGGAGATCCTCCACTAGCTGACCTGCATCCCATGAGAGCACTCTTCAAAATACCAAGGTCAGATGACTAACATTGGGTCCAGTATCTGCAGCCTGTTTTTCTTCCTCCAGCCACTGAGTGTTCATCGTGCTCTTCATGGAGACGTTCAGATACATTCCAACAAGTTGGGAGCAGAAGAGCCTGGAATATTATTCTGCTTCTTCTGAGACATTGTATTTGTTCAGTAGTTGCATTTCCCTGGTCTAAGTAAAAGAGCTTTCTCTTGATACAGTGTGTCTTTCTCTCTTTTGCTAGGATTTGATCTCAGAAAATAGCGGTTCCTCTCACTCTTTTTCAATTCCTCAACGAGTCAGTGAGGCATCAGAGTCCATAGCCTGTGCAAGTGTTTTGCTTTGCTTTACCTACCAATCTAGTAATATTTTACTGCTTGCTAAGATTTCCCTTCGTTCAGAACTTTAAAATAATATTATTAAGAAAAATATATATAAAATTTATCCAGAAAATAATGATTTTAAACATGTTAATATTTTGAATATGTTAATATAAAACAATAAATTTAGAAGAATAACTTCTTTTGGTGCCATGAAAGCACTTGACTATTTATGTACCCCCCACCCCTTCATGTGTGTATCAACAGATTTTCCCCTACTATCCTATTAACTAATTTCTTTAAATACTATTTTCTATGAGTGGTGGTTAGTCCCTAGATGTTTCAGATAACTAATGTGAAAAGACTGCCTATAATTATTAAAGGTGTTATTTTTAAATATATTTTTAAGGATTTTACCTTAATTATAATGCAGTGCACACCCAGAGCCTGTGATGACAGGGATCCGAAACATTAGAATATTTGGCATCTAACTAAATTATTATAAGACCAAAACGTTTGAATTCATTTTTGCCTTTGAATTTCTTGTCCTATCTATATGTTCCAAATTATAATACCTTGGCTATATATCATCCTTTACATACTGCTTATTTTGTAAGTGGAGAAACAACATTACAGAAAATAATGGAAAACCTTCTGTATACTAAATCCAAGACATTTCATTAATTTTGAAGAAAGCAGGAAAAAAATCTGTAGTTTCTAACTCCTATTGTCATTCAGTATGTAAGGTGAAGTTGTGTACTGCCTTAGCTGCTTTAATTGTGGATTAAACCATCATATTTAGTCTGATGTTATTACTCTTGGTGATAATGCCACATGAAGGAAGGATGACACTGTTGATAGATATTGTACTTAGGTAACAGGCAATGTGCAAAGTAATTCTAGGAACTGCATCATCTTGGTTATTTCTTAATTATGTCTACCACCAGTGGACTTCCAAGAATACTGACTATGGTAATATGGAGAAAAAGAGGATCTGAAAAGCTACCCAGTTCTGAGTGTTCCGAAATAATCCACACTTTGTTATTCAAAACAAGCCAATAAATCTCATAAAAGGACATTTTCAGGAGGACAAGAAACAAAACAACATTTCTGCAGAAAAGAATTACTTCTTTTAATGTGCAAATCAGCAATCTTCAAATTGTCCTCAGGATTGTGAAATGAGCTTAGTCGTGATCTGGAGTAGATGAGTAGCTGCACTTTTCTTTAATGAGCCTGTACAAACTGTACATTAATTTCATTATAAGCTATTTAAGGAGTAATGCAGAACTGAAGACAAAGTATTTCCATTTCGCTAATGAAAACAAAGAGCTGTTAGAATTAACATAAAGCAGCACTTCAGCAAATTCGACTATCATGGTTGATCAATGTTGCTTGATTGCAGAGTTAGATCAGCCTCATTTTCAAGTGATGTTCCTTTGTATTCAACAAATGTGCCAAAAAATATATTTGTTCAGTTTAAACTGAAAGGAATTAATAAAATTGTTAAAGCTGTATTCACAGCTTTATCGCTAATAATATTTTTCAGTTCCTTAACACTTTGTAACATGTTTCCTGCTGTGTGTCCAGTAACAACAGAACAACTCATAAGGGCATTCTGCTGTGCCACTCCCTGGCACGCTTTCCTTCATATTCCAAACAGGCCACTTCTGTGTTCCCTGGATGTTCCTCAGAGACTTCATTGGGACTCATAGGAAAAAGAAACCTTTTCCCCTGCATCTATTGTTTCTGTTCTGTTAAGTATTGATGTTTCCCCCTAGAGCTAGGTAAAAGCAAGAAGACTCTTTAAAAGAAAAAGATTAGTAGTTGGAAAAATCAGGTCATATGTTAAGTGCTTTCAGAGAAACAAAGATTGTGTCATTTTTGTATAAAGAAAGGTAATGATTTATCTGTCTTAGAATTGGAAAAAGATGGAATCCTTGATTACAACTGGCAGAACCTGTGATTGCATTAGTCTATCTCATTTTGCACTGACTGACCAATACGCAGAATCCAACACTGATTCTTATTTTTCTAGGAATCCACCCCCAAAACTAAGGCAGCCTGAGCTATGGTCAGCAGAATTCAATGACTTCATAAGCAAGTGAGTAAAAAGAGTGTTTTAAAAAACCAAAGAAATTCCCTCTTGCTATAACTAAATCTCCTCCTATTTCTTCTTATCTGTTAAATGGCCCCAGAGATTTCTATTATTTTCTTCAAAGGAAGCACCTATAGTGTCTTTTAAATGTTGGGCGAATTTATCATTGCTCAGATAATGGCCTTAGCGTCATGTTTATTCACTTATCAATAGCTATGCTTCTGTGGACCCTTTATAATCAATGGACATGTTCTTCTGTTCACCTGTGTTTTGCCTATGAGTGTCATTTCATATGAGATGGGTCTCAACATACTATTAGGTTTCGCTTCTTTATCCAACTTTATCGTCTGTGCCTTTTAATTGGGGCATTTAGCCTGTTTACATTCAATGTTAGTATTGGCATGTGTGGATTTGATCCTGTCATCATGTTGTTAGCTGGTTGTTATGCAGACTTGTTTGTGTGGCTGCTTATGGTGCTACTGGTCTATGTACCTAACTGTGTTTTTGTGGTGGCCAGTCATGGCCTTTGCTTTCCATATTTAGCACTCCCTTCAGGACCTGTTCTAAGGCAGGCCTGGTTGTAATGAATTCCCTTCACATTTGCTTGTCTGAAAAGGCTCATATTTCTCCTTTGCTTATGGAACTGTAGATGCTTCCACACAAATCCTCAATGGAACTTAGTGTCTAATGTATTTCTTGCAGTTTCCCCTCTGAGAAACATTTCCTGGTTTCTGCCAAGCAGTTAGTATTCTGTCCTGGTTGCTATTGGTTTGGTTTCTCTTCCTCTATTAACATTGCCAATTCTATTTAGCTTACCTGTTTTGACATCTTTCTCTTTAACTAGACAGTAAGCAACTCTAGGGCACTGAATGTGCCTTACTTGTCACTGTAACTCCAGAGTCTAGCAGAGTGCCTAGTACACATTAACGATTTGATAAAGTTTTACATGAATAAAATAATTTCATATGTGACTCTTCTGAATACATACATACAATTACTACAGATGTCAGAAATTAATGCATTCTGTTAAACTAGAGGAAAACTAAGAGCACTTGTTCTTATTTTTTAGACATTGGCATTCTTATTCCTTAGCATATTTTAGCATTCCTGGGAAATATATTTTTGGTTAAGCTCAATGAAATAAATTGCCTAATTACTATAATACTGATTAGAAATGGCGCTGCTCAAGCCAAGGCATGAGTTTCATCTTTTTATGCTTTTTTCTTGTTTTTTAATATCCCCAAATGACAGCCCAATTTTCTCATAATTGTAGACTCTGTGAATTGCAGGGTTAAAGGGGTCTTGGAAAGTTGTACAGCCCAAGTTTATATCCAGAGGTTAAATCCTTCTCAAACATGTGCACTCAGTGGCTGCCCAATCAATACTTAAATATCTCCAGTCAAAATAATATTTCCCAGTTCAGCTCATTCTACTTTGATAAGCCTCACTCTTGAAAAGTTCTTCCTTAGACTGACCTGAAAGCTGTTTCTTTCTTGATTCCACCAACCAATTCTGGGTCTTTTACCCCTTGTGACCACTGAAAACTACTTGAGTCCTTCTTTTAAATATTCAAAGTCAGCTGTCACAGCTGGTTAAACATTCTACGTTTGTTCAAATACTCCTCCTGTGCTGTTGTTTCAGGTGCTCTCACTAGCCCTGTCCTTTCTCAAGAATATGCTCTGGTTGAACCTATCAAGAGGTACAACATGCATTAGTACATCTACTGTATGACCTCAAAAAATACCTATTGACATGGAATTTCAACATCCTTAGCTGAGTGGCCTTCTCAATTGGGTTACCAGTTTTATCACATAGAAAGAAACAGATCAATTGAGAAGCCTTTAAAAGCATTTATGAAGGGAAACTGCATTGTTTGTTTTATTTTTTAGATAAGCATTAAACTATAATGACTTCATTGTTGTTTATCTGCAGCTACTGACTTGTAAAGGAGACTTTGCAGTGGAGACATTTTAATTATCACTATGCAATAATCCTTGCTGGGAGAGGACAGAAGTGGTATTTAGTTGAAAGTTGGTATCACTGCAGCTTAATCACTCACAGATGTGTGCACTTTCACAAACATTTCATCACATTGCAGTTTGCTATTTTTGAGAGATTAAAAATTGCAATTAATATATTTTAAGCTTGGGCTGAGCATTTGTGAGGAGCATCACTCTTGTGTGTTAGATTAATTTTTAGGAATATGAATAATAGTTTCAAAACTCTAACTTATCTAACAATTGGATGTTCTTTTTTGCCAGTGCAGGTGCTTGACTAAAGATTATGAAAAGCGTCCAACAGTGTCAGATCTTTTACAACATAAATTCATTACTCAAATTGAGGGCAAAGATGTGATGTTACAAAAACAATTAATGGAATTCATTGGCATCCATCAATGCATGGGAGGCACAGAAAAGGCCAGGTAATCAAATAATGTCTTGATTCCAAAATCCAGAGATTATTGAAAGATTTTGAATAGTTTAATAATACATTAGTTTTTAAGCTGAATAAAATTTGGAGGTAATGGGGACTTACATGAAAAGTGAATGTGTCACCTGTTGAATTGCATCTCAATATTAGTAAAATTACCGGCAACACTTTTATTTTTTTTGAAACGGAGTCTCACTCTGTCGCTCAGGCTGGAGTACAGAGGCACGATCTCGGCTCACCGCAACCTCCACCTTCTGGGTTCAAGCGATTCTCCTGCCTCAGCCTCCCAAGTAGCTGGGACTACAGGCCCCTGCCACCACACCTGGCTAATTTTTTGTATTTTTAGTAGAAACGGGGTTTCACTATGTTAGCCAGTATGGTCTCGATCTCCTGACCTTGTGATCTGCCCGCCTTGGCCTCCCAAAGTGCTGGCATTACAGGCGTGACAGGCAGCACTTTTTAAACAGGTTTTAAGAACAAAGAATGTAAACTTCAAAAGATCATTTTTGTGTTGGTATATGTTTTCTTGTATTTTCTGCTTTTCTATAAAGTAAGATATCTTAGATTTGGGATTAAAAAAACATAAAACTTGAAAGACCTTTTGGCACTATTATTTGTTCATTTTCCCTGGTTAAATTATATTTAAGATCATTTTAAATATCTTTGTACATCCTATTGGGATTTTAAACAGTATATAAGTTTATTTCAGGAAATTTAAAAGTCACAGAAAAATATACAATGGAAAATTAATCAAGTATAACATTTTAATCTGTAACCTTTTAATATCTTCTTTTTGGGTATACTTTTTTTTTTTTTTTTGAGACAGGGTCTCACTTTGTCACCCAGGCTGGAGTGCAGTGGCACCATCTCTGATCACTGTAGCCTCAACCTCCAGGGTTCAAGTGATCCTCTTTCTTCAGACCCCCCAAGTAGCTGGGACTATAGGTATGCACCACCATGCCTGGCTAATTTTTGTATTTTTAGTATAGACAGGGTTCTGCCATGTTGCCCAGGCTGGTCTTGAATTCCTGAGCTCAAGTGATCCACCTGTCTCAGCTTCCCAAAAGGCTAAAATTACAGGCATGAGCCACTGTGCCCAGCCAGACATTTTTAAACATTTTTAAAACAAAATTGTAATAGTATTATATGTGTCCCAGAGACTGTCTACTTTCACTGAATAGTGAATATCCATATAATTAAACATTCTTCTAACACAAAATTTTAATGGCTAGATAACATTCCCTTGCCTGACAATTTAATGATTAATTTAAATAATTCCATACTTTTTGGCCATTACTGTTTTTACTCTATCAAGTAACTGTGTAATGAACAGAGTTGTACATTAATCTCTTACTGTTTTCTTAAGATAAATTCCTATAGATGATACTATTAAATCAAAAAATTATTAAAGTTAAATTTATAATTTCACTTTATTCTTGAGAATCATATTTGTTTCATCCCAGGAGCATATCACTATTTAAGGAGTTGGAAGAAGAGAATAGGACATTACTTATTTGAATTCCTGTTGTGAATGTACACATTTAGTTCCCATTTGTTTAATGCCTGCTATGTGCCAGATTTTATGTTAGGACTTTATTATGTTATCTCATGTGATTTTACAACAAATCTGAGGAAAATATTTTATGATAACCCATTTTCACAGCTGAAAAAAATTGAAGTTGGCAGAGGTTAATTAACTTGCACAAGGCTGCACAGGAAATAAATGACTTAGCAAGGATTCAGATTCTGATCTTAAAGCCCAAGCTTTAATTCACAGGAGTAAATGAACTAATGATTGTGGATGATCTTGGGAGATAATAATCCATGCCTGTTTGAGTTTACAGCTTTGCTGCAGAGACAGACCTGATATACCTTTAATGAGGAAGAATTAGGTGACAAAAAGAAAGAAGCAGATGTGTAGTTTGTAATGAGGAGATAATCATGCCCATCTTTTTATCTTTGTGTAAATGTAGTTTCATAATCTGCTGCAACCTCATTCTTCCCAAAATAGACAACAAATAATCAAAATAAACAGAAATTGAGGTGTATTCACATTGTGTAGGAGGTTCAATGTCAAGAACTGTGAAGGATCTGAGATATTGCCCTACTTGCAAGCTAACAATTTGACCTGCCACAGTTTCATGAATGCTAGTAGAAGACACAAGATTCATGGATGAGAGACAAAGGACTTTACTACTCATTGCCAAGCTGACAGCATGAGTTTATGTTCACATTGGTTCTCCTTGCCCGCTACAGTCCTAGGGGAAATGTGGAATAGATGGATGTTGTGTCCACACTTGGCTTGCCTCATAACTGGGAAACCCTGAACTTGGGAAACTACAATCTTTTAAAGGGGCTGCTTGCATGCTTGCCCAAATTTTGCCTTGGAGGAAGCATTACTTTACCATCCTGGACACCAAATAAAACTTCCATCTGTCCTAGAGGGAGACAGTATTTTTAATTTCTAAGGCTGTTTGCTATACAAACATTATTGAAAATATAGTCTGGAACAAAAGCTAATATAAGACAGGCAGAAATTTGAGAGACCCATGAGTAATTGTCTCCCAGTGTTCAAGCATCATAAGAATGGCTGCACTACACAGCATTTAGATTGTCATTAGATTGTCATGCTTGTGCTGTAAGTTTCAGTGATTATTGGGCACAGTGTTATGCCCAACACTTTCTGATTCTGAGACACAAGATGTAGTCTTGTTTATCCTGTTAAAAATTGAGAATATGCTTTCAGTATGAGAATTCATGATATACTCAGTTATGGAAATTTTCCAGTTGTTATTTTAAGTATTGATCCTCTCTCATTCTTTTCACTTTTTATTCCTGAGACATAAATGTTGGAACTTCCTATTTTACCTCACCTGTCTTGCAATTTCTCTGTCATGTTTGTCACTCATTTATCAATCTCTGCTACAGTCTGAATGAATTCTTCAAAATTGTTTTCCAGTTCACTAATTTTCTCATAGAACTGGGCCTAGTCTAGATATCTTGTATACCAATATTTTTTTCATGCTGATATCTATTATACATCAACATCTATATTTTTCATTTCTATAATTTCTTACTTGGTGAGTGGTTTTTTTGTTAACCACTCTTTTCATATCTGACTATTCATTTTTTCTTTTGGGGGAAAGTAATTCCATTTTTCTTCTCTTTGATCTTAAACATACTTTTTAACAGTAACTCTCAGATTTGCATTTCAGCACAGGTGAATTGTCCTGATTATTGAGTTCATTTGTTTATTTAATATTTGGTTTCCTTAGTCTAGGGTTCAGAACTTTCGTTTGCTTTCTCATCTTGAGTGGGAGGTTTTCTATTTTGATTTTTCTTTGCTTCTGCATTCTGTCTATCTGGAGGGTTTTGCCTTTGCCATTACTGGTTTCAAGATTCCCCAGGGCCCATCGTGATTTGAAGGAAACTGCAGATCTAGTTACTGAGCCAGTGAGAAGTAGATCTTCTGTCTCTCCATCCTGCCATCTCAAGCACCTGGCTCCGTATAAAAGGAAGAAGCAGCAGAGATTTTTCAGTCTTTTTCCCAGGCAAAGAACCCCACCCTCAGCCCCATTCTTCCCACCACATCTCGGTCAAGACCTTCATTGTGAATGTGTGTTTTAGTTCCTTTACTCTCCAGGCCTCTTTTTCCCGTTTTTGGTGCCTGACTTCGAATCAGCCTATAGTTTCTGCCCTCTTACCTGGTGTTCTTGTTTGCTCTGTTAGGTCCACTCTAATGCTCATCTTGTTTTAGAAAATATCTTTGTCTTTTTAATTTTATTTTTTAACATGTAAGAAGTATTTTATTTTTTACAAACATATGTTTGGAAGAGGTGGGAGTTGAACTTGAATTTTTACCCACAACACTGTTTTGACCATGGATCTTAGTTCAAAGGAGGAGGAAAGATTTTCCTGCCCTCAGCATGCATATTCACACTAGTCCCAAAGTGTCAGACTTACTCAAGCAAAAGAAAAGAGGCTTGGTTATGCCGCTGGTAACACATTAAACAAAAGCTGTCTTCTTGAAGATCATGAAAAATAACTTGATTTGTCACAGTTTCTGATGTTGGTAAAATGGATCAAAAAATCTGATTGTATTAAATCTACATAGCTAACTCAAAGCTGACATTTTTCTTTTTGTACATGATATTATCCTTTAGAATTGAATTGAGGTATGTGCTTGGCAGGATAATTTTTTTAAAATTAAAGATTCAGCTTTAAAGAAAATGGTCCTAATATAAATTGAATACAAACTGAATACTTTATAAACTTCCTTGTTGGGAGGAAGTGGAGTATTGGGAGATACTGTGGAATGGATATGAGAACTTTCTATTTTCAGTCAAGACCTGAATATAAAACACATCACTTTTCTAACTTATTCAACTATTCTGAAGAATTAAGACAATGTTGTAATACTCTCCTCAAAAAACAGGAAAGCATTTTTCACATGAGTTAAAATTGACAATGTTAGAAGGCAGACTAAATTGGTAGAAACTCTAGTTATAAAATATTTTAAAGTAAAATTTTTCTTATGAATCCAGTATTTTTAAACTGTTGACTATCTGATTTAATAGGAATAGATAAAAGTCATTTGTAACTGAAATGTGCTATTCAGAATTCTTGACGAAAACAATAAAAGCCCACTTAAAAAGTAAAGCAGTTTAGTGAACAGTGTTGGATGGCTCAGAGAATGGAGAGGATGGGAGAGAGCCAGGTTTAGTCATGAAAGCAGGGGGCTTCAACTGTCCTTCCTCAAGAATCATCAGCTAAACAGCTGCCACTGAAAACCACCCACCCGCCTCTAACATTGCCTGCCGTGACACTAGTTTCTTGAATGCCTCATCCCACTCAAAATATTTGTAAACTGACTTTGAGCTTTATGTTGCTTCCTTGAGGTTCTAAGTTCCATACTGGACCATCTGATCGCCCACACGTAGGTTACAGGTCCACACACGTGGTGAGAGACACTTGGTCTCAGCTCACTTCCAGTTTCTATGTGAGAGGCAGAGTCCTGCCTGCTAACCATTTTGAAATTTCTTCCCCACAGCAGACGGGTATTTTTGAGCTGCTGAAGCAACAGATGGATAGCCATTATATGGAATATTTTTTATTCTATTTCATTCTATTTTAGAGACAGGGTCTCACTGTTGCTCAGGCTGGCCTCAAAATTCTGGGCTCAAGAGATCCTCCTGCATCAGCCTCCTGAGTAGCTGAGCTTACAGGCACAAACCACCACATCTACCTCCTGTACGGAATATTTAACACTTCCTACAATTCCTTCTTTTATATGTCTTGAATATTTGCCTAAAAATATTATTTAAACTATAATTGTCATTCCTCGTAAAGAAAATATCTAACCCAGCATCTACTTAAATGATAACAAATTCCAAATTAAAACTTCCTTTTTTTGAAAGTCATATTATTAACATGTTATCATCTTAAATTGTCTTTGTGTTGTATATACAATGCAAAATAACTTTAATATTTTACTTGATACTCTCAACATGCTAGTGGCAATTACCTTTGACATTTATAGATTGTTATATTTTGCATATGATTTTGTTGAAATAAAAAGGATTTAGTAACTCCTTTTTCTTACTAATGTTGGTTTCTTAGACCAAAAATACTGGCTGTGTTTGTGGTGCTGTTGTAACTAGTCCACTTGTCCTGGCATCTATGGTTTTCAGGCCAGAATATAAGGCGTATTTGAGACATATGTGGAAGGATTAACAAAGGAAATCAAACTAAAAATTGACTATCAAATCAATGTTAAAAGTACCTGCTGGGTGCGGTGCCTCACACCTGTAATCCCAGCACTTTGGGAGGCCAAAGCGGGTGGATCACGAGGTCAGGAGTTCGAGACCAGCATGGCCAACGTAGTGAAACCCCCTCTCTACTAAAAATACAAAAAATTAGTCAGGCGTGGTGGTGGGCGCCTGTAATCCCAGCTACTTGGGAGGCTGAGGCAAGAGAATCACTTGAACCAGGGAGGCGGAGGTTGCAGTGAGCCCAGATCATGCTGTTGCATTCCAGCCCAGGCGACAGTGGGAGATTCTGTCTCAAAAAAAAAAAAAAAAAGCAACTTCAGCAAAGTCTCAGGATACAAAATTAATGTGCAAAAATCACAAGCATTCGTATACACCAGTAACAGACAAACAGAGAGCCAAATCAG
>NW_012107286.1:1432943-1628450 GCF_000951045.1 Mandrillus leucophaeus
ACGTTATGCACATGTACCCTAGAACTTAAAGTATAATAATAATAAATAAATAAAAAAAAAGAAAAAAAAAATACCCAGCCCAAGCTGTCAATTCCTTACTAGGTGTGGGACTTTATGTAATGTAAATTTGCTCAAATAGGATTTTGATTTTACAAAACAGAACAATGAAAAGAGAAAACAAATCAATAGGAAGTAATAATAGGGTCCTTCCATGTGGCACAATGTGTGACTCCATTTTATGTTCTATTTTCTGGGCAAGATAATTTTTCTTTAATGACTGTGACTATGTCATGGTGAAAATTATTCACCCTTTGGAACATGTATGCTTTTCTTTAACACATGAGACTTTAAGAATGCTATCCCCATTGCTTTACTAACAATTATATTTTCAATTCCCATCTCCATGTGACTGAAAGATACTTCAAACTCAACGTGTCCAAAATTAAACTTGTGATATTCCATCTAAAATGTGTTATTTGTTCCCTTTCTTATTTTATTTTATTTGTTTTTCTTTTTTGAGACAGGGTCTTACTCTATCACCCAGGCTAGAGTGCAGTGGCATGATCTCGGCTCACTGCAACCTCCACCTCCCAGGTTCAAGCGATTCTCCTGCCTCAGCTTCCCAAATAGCTGAGATTACAGGCACCCACCACTGTGCCGGGCTAATTTTTGTATTTTTTTTTTTTTTTTTTTAGTAGAGATGGGGTTTCACCATCTTTGCCAGGCTGGTCTCAAACTCCTGACCTTGTGGTCCACCCGCCTGGGCCTCCCAAAGTGCTGGGATTACAGGCGTGAGCCACTGCAACCGGCTGTTCCCTTTTTTATTAATGACACCACCACTTATCTCATTATGCCAACCAGAAATCTAGGGATTATCTTAGCCTATTCCTCTCTCCTACTTTTCATTTTTAGTCCAAACCAGGACTAAATTTATTACGATCTCACTCAACATCAATTGTGCTATAATCTTTGCTACCCTAGAAATCACGGATTGAGATGACTTCCATGTTGTCTCAACATTTGTTGAGGCCATTGTATAAAGGTCTGGATAAAGGTTCTCCACAGGGGTCTGACAGCTGAATCCTTTATAGAGCCTGTGCTCTGGGGCTAACTTTTTAGTAAACAGGATAAGACAAGCACATAAATAACCATTATACAAAATTTCAATCCCATTTTCCCTAGCAGGGGCAGGACAGCTTATCCAGGAGGTGGCCTTTGAATCAGCACCACGAGGGATAAACTGGACTAAATCATGTGAAGATAGAGTTACCACAAGATGAACATTATAGCCGGAAAAACAGCCTGAGCAAAATCATGCAATTAAGGATAAGCTGACAGAAAGGCAAACATTTAATCAAGCTGTAAGGGGAAAACCCAGAGATAGGATTGGAGAGGTATACTGAGACCAGATCCCTGAGAGCACTGAAAGTCAGACTGAGAGGTTTGACCTGTGTCCATGACAGCCCAAAGTGGGGAGTACCCCATTGCTAGCTCTTAAGCCACCTGTGCCCTAGTGTGCACCAGCCTTTTGTTGGTTCTAAAAGGTAAATTATGGATATACCAAGACAGACTACAGCAATAATTTTGGATTCATTTTGCTTGTTCCCAGTATGACCATATTCTCATACGTTTCTTCCTAACTTTAAAATTTTGTATGTTTTTGAAGGTAGGGGGAGTTGGTCCCAACTGTGTTTAATTATCATCTATCTCTAAATGTGCTTAATTGGGTCTTATCCTTCTGCCATCTTCTATTGCACAAGAGTAGGTGCCCAGCCGTTATTACAGACACTTGAATCCAAACCCCTGCCTTGGACTGCCAGGATGGCAACTCCACTGTCTACAGCAGCCCACTCAAGCTAGGGACCCAGACAGGAGTATTTCTCTTCACTTAGTTCAGTGTAAGTTGATTCTAATGGCTCCGTAGATGAAGGACTGTAAGTGTCTCAAATTAAAATTAGAAACAGGAGAGCACCATTCTGGAAAACAAGATAACCTAGAGTTTGCTTTTATTCAGATAGGAATCGATCATGAATCAAGAAACTGGATAATGATAGCTCCATCATTAAAATACATGGCCATTTGCTATGACCAGATCTAGTTGCTAGTCTAGAAAAAAATAGAAAAGGAGCTACAGATCACATAAAGATAATTCTATTAATAATATTAACAAAGGCCGATGTTGACTCTTGAGTGTCGAAAGGATGATGAATTTGCTTCAAAATTATAGTATGTATTTAATAAGCTGTAATAGGCAAGACAGGGGCTAGTGTCTGGATATTTATGTGTTTAACATATTGATATATATTTAATATTGGTATATATTTAATATATGTGGACATTTTTTTGTTTCTATGTTTTTGTGTTTATTTTTAAATGGATTGTGTGTGTGTGCACACACATCATTTGTGCTTATATTCTAAGTAAGATTTTATTTTAGAAGATTCCCATCTTATCTTGGCTAAAATAAAAAGTGAAGGAATTGTCCCTGTCAGTGCTAGAAGGAAAGGTCTCATAAAGGTATATACTGGTAGCTGTGTCCATCCAAGATGGACAACTCAGGGAGAAACAGATAAAGCTGGGGAATATAGCAAGGATCCCTCTAGGACTAGGAAATTTGGAAAATATACAATAACTTACCCTTTCCTGTCTTAAATATTTCCTTATGTCAGTCTTCAGTACCTCCTCTTCCGGAAAAGCTCCCAGAATAGAAACTAAGTGGCTTTTTAATGTGGTCTCCAGGAATTTTAAAAGGAATAGGAAATTGAATAATTATTGTCTGGAGAAGGCCATTGTAAGTATCTCTGCTCCTGAGTAGCATTAAATAAAGGAATTCAAGTAAATAAGAAGAAGCAGTTGCTGATACTACAAAAAAACTGTAAATAATTCTAAGAATAAGTTACATTGTTGCTTCAAAATGAAACAGCGTAAAGAACCATGGTGCAATCTGCCCACTTGTGCTAAACACCTGGTTCAGTTCCTGTATTTATCATGCCACTTCCCCCCTGCCAAATAATTATACAATCATAGATTATTATTGCTGGAAAGGAGCTTTGAATGTGGATCCTTATTTTAGAGATCAGAAAATTAAATCTCAGAGAAATTGAATCCTGCCTTCTGAAACAATAGCCAGTTAATGACCAGCACAAAGTTGTAACTCAAGTATAATGATTTTCAGACTAGCTCTTTTACTAGTTTCTCTTTTCCTCAGTAGTGTTAGAAGTTGGCGGTCACAAAACTGATGGACAGACTTTGTTTGAGCTACTTTGTATGGTTTACTCACAATGGGCATTTACACTTAAATTTTATTTTATTTCTTTGGTATACTGCAATTAGAGTTTGCATTACTAAGTAGAATATTCAATGGTCAAGGAATCTTTGTTCATGTTTTCCCTAAGACTTCTTTTTTTTTTTTTTTTTGAGACGGAGTCTCACTCTGTCACCCAGGCTGGAGTGCAGTGGCGCCATCTTGGCTCACCGCAAGTTCTGCGCCCGGCCCCCTGAGACTATTTTTTAATTAAATTAAGGATACAGAGTGTGGAAACAACTAAGTTTAAAATGAGTATCTAACTTATCCTTGAAATGTTTGGGAAATAATAATTTAGGAACTAGGTTTAATGACACATCGATATGGGTGTTGACAATCATCAACATAGTGATATTTTCATTTCTTTTGGAAAGAGTCCCTCATACCTATGATGAGTTTAGGGGTTTGCCTATGTTATTAGTAGTCAAACTCTCAGCAGGGGCCAACAAAACTCTGCATTCAGTGAAAAAAAGGCCTGGACCATTTTCTCTAGTAATTAGTACTATAAGTTGTACTGCACTCTGAGACTTTTTAGCCTATTTTGTGTGCTCTACATGATCTACTTTTCAGTCTTTAGTTTCATTTAGGCTTAAAATGGCAAGTCGTCAGTGGCTCCCATCACGAGTCACTGATGACAGTAAGTGTTCCTATAAGGACCAACTTGCTCATCTCTCCCTGTGGATCCACCCACATTGTAGCCCCTGGGGCCACTTGCTGGTTGCTGAACCTGCTATGTATCTTCATTCCTCTCCATTTTGGCTCATGAAGTGTTCTCTCCTTGACATCTCACCCACCTTCATTCTCTTCTTGGGAATATACTTAAAACCAGTCTCCAACTGTTGGCACCTTTGAGAAACCTTTCCCAGAAGTTCTGAGTATGTGTTTACACTTCCTTCCTCTGTGGTCGTACATCACTTTGTTTACTTCAGTTAGACACACCTGGGATAGAGTCCCAATCCTGCCATCTATTAGTCTTGCCATGAACTAATTTTGTGACTCTGTACAAGTTACTGAACCTCTTAGACACAGTTACACCCTATTTATAAAATGAGGACACCAATAACACCTAGCTGGTAAAGGTAAGAGAATAAATGAAATAAAATAAACAGCATGAAGCACCTGCACAATGTTAGCAGTCTCCAGCATTTTGTGGATAGTTACATGCATCTGTAATCATCTAATCATCTATGTCTTAATCATAGATGATTAAGACGATTAATCTTAATCATCTATGTCTCCAGTGCTGAGTCTAGTACTTTGCATGTAGTAAGTGCTTAATAAATATGTATTGTTTGGAATTGAAGAGTTTGGGTTGAGATCTGAAATAGAATGCCTTGATTTGGCTTTATATGTTCAATAGGCACAGTTAATAGTGCATTTAGCTATTTATTACTTACTGTGAGAAAAAAAATTGGAGTACTAGTTAACATGGAAGATTTTTTGAGATAAAGATTTTGAAATTTTGTTCTAAATGTTTTAAATAGATACTTCCAAATCTATTTTTATATATGGTGAGAGATAGGGCTCTAGTATCATTCCTTTGCATATGTATACCCAGTTTTCCCAACACCATTTATTGAAGAGATTGTCTTTTCCCCGCTGTATGGTCTTGGCACCTGTATTAGTCCATTCTCACACTGTTCTAAAGAACTACCTGAGCCCGGGTAATTTATGAAGTGAAGAGGTTTAATTGACTCACTGTTCCTCAGGCTGTACAGGAAGCATGATTGGGGAGACCTCAGAAAACTTACAATCATGGTGGAAGGGTGAAAGGGAAGCAAGCACATCTTCACATGGTGTCAGGAGTGAGAGAGTCAAGGGGGAAATTCTACACACTTTTAAGCAACCAGATCTCATGAGAACAGCCAGGAGGAAGTCTGCCCTCATGATTCAGTCACCTCCCACAGGGTCCCTCCCCCCAACATTAGGAATTATAATTCAACATGAGATTTGGGTGGGGACACAGAGCCATATCAGCACCTTTGTGAAAAACGAGCTCACTGTGGGTATATGGACTTATCTCGAGGTTCTCTATTCTGTCCCATTGGTCCATGTGTCCGTTTTTATGCTAGTGCCCTGTTATTTGGGTTACTATGCCTCTGTATAAATTGAAGTCAAGTAATGTGATTCTTCCAGTTTTGTTCTTTTTTGCTTATGATGGCTTTGGCTATTCTGGGTCTTTTGTGGTTCCATATAAATTTTAGCATTGTTTTTTCTATTTCTGAAGAATGTCATTGGTATTTAGATAGGGATTGCAATTAAATCTGTAGATTGCTTTGGGTAGTATGGGCATTTTAACAATAGTGATTCTTCTAATCCATAAACATGGAATAGCCTTCCATTTTTTGGTGTCCCCTTCAATTTCTTGCATCAATTACATAGTTTTCATTGTAGAGATTTGTCACTTCTTTGGTTAATTCCTAGGCATTTTATTTTATTTGTAGCTATTGTAAATGGTGTTACTTTCTTGATTTCTTTTTCAGATTGTTTGCTATTGGCATATAGAAATGCTACTGATTTTTGTACGTTGATTTTGCACTCTTTACTGATTTGTTTATCAGTTCTAATAGTTTTCTTGTGGAGTTGTTTAGGTTTTTTCAAATATACCATCATATCCTCTGCAAACAAGGATAATATGACTTCTTCCTTGTCAATGTGGATTCCCTTTATTTCCTTCTCTGGTCTGATGGCCCTACCTAGGACTTTCAGTACTATGTTGAATAACAGTAGGCATCTTTTTCATATTCCTGATCTTAGGGAAAAGGCTTTACATTTTTTCCCATTCCGTGTGATACTAGTCATGGATCTGTCATATGTTCCCTTTTATTTTGTTAAGGTGTGTGTCTTCAAAACCCAGTTTTTGAGGGGTTTTGTCATTTCAATTGATGCTTAATTTTTCACATGGGTTGTGTCCTTCATTCTGTTAATATAATGTATCACATTGATTGATTTGCATATGTTGAACCATCCTTACATCCCTGAGATAAATCCCACTTGGTCATAATGAATGAGTTTTTGTTTGTTTGTTTGTTTGTTTTTTTGTTTTGAGACAGATTTTCACTCTTGTTGCCCAGGCTAGAGTGCAATGGCGTGATCTTGGCTCACTGCAACCTCCGCCTCCTGGGTTCAAGTGATTCTCCTGCCTCAGCCTCCTGAGTAGCTGGGATAGCAGGCAGATGCCACCATGCCTGGCTAATTTTTGTTATTGTTGTTGTATTTTTAGTAGAGACGGGGTTTCTCCATGTTGGTCAGGCCGGTGTCGAATTCCCAACCTCGGGTCATCCGCCTGCCTTAGCCTCCCAAAGTGCTGGGATTACAAAATGTGTAGTTGCATTTGGTTTGGTAGTATTTTGTTGAGAATTTTTGCATCAAGATTCATTTGTGATATTGCCCTATAGGGCTTGCTTCCTCCTCTACTTTTCAGAATAGTTTGAGGAGGATTGGCATTAGTTCTTTAAATGTTTGGTAGGCGTCAGCAGTGATGCCATTGTGTCCCAGGGTTTTTTTGCTGAGAGACTTTTTATTATGGCTTTGATCTCATTACTTCATATTGGTCTGTTCAGGTTTTGGATTTCTTTATGGTTCAATCTTGGTAGATTGTATGTGTCTAGGAATTTATTTATTTATTCTAGATTTTTCAATTTATTGACATACACTTGCTCCTATTAGCTACCAAAGATCCTTTGAATTTCTGTGGTATCAGTTGTAATGTATCCTTTTTCAATTCTGATTTTACTTAATTTGGTCTTCTCTCATTTTTCTTAGTCTGGCTAAACGTTTGTCAATTTTCTTTATCTTTAAAAAATCAATCTTTTGTTTCATGGATCTTTTGCATTGCTATCTTCATTTCAAATTCATTTATTTCTGCTCTGATCTTTATTATTTCTTTTCTTTTACTAATCTTGAGTTTAGATTGCTCTTGCTTTTTTAGCTCTTGCCTACATCATTAGGTTGTTTATTTGAAGTTTTTTTTTTTTTTTTGGATGTAAGCACTGATAGCTATAAATTTCCTTCCTATTACTGCTGTCACTGTATTCCATAGGTTTTAGTATGTTGTGCTTTCATTATAATTTTTATTTCAAGAAATTTTTCAATTTCCTTCTTAATGTCTTCACTGACCCATTAGTTGTTTAGTAACATGTTGTTTAACCCTGTTCCTGTTTTTTTTTAAGTGCACGTTGCTGCCATTGCTCATTTAATTTTACATAAACATGCTTTTTGAGACTGCAGCAAATCTGACTGATTTTCAATGTGAAAATAAAATATAAGAACTCTTCTTGGAGTTATTTCAAAACAGAACTAATGTTATAATAGTCTGAATCATCAGAATTGTCTATTTTGGAAAAATCAGGTTCATCAAATGAATCTTCAGCCAACAATTGTTCAAGAACGATGTTAACATCACTTGGAGGGATGCTACGCTTTCTAGGATTTGACATTTTCAGCAATTGAGAATTGTTATATTTTGTAAATGAAAATACCACTACCAAAACCAGAATGCTATAAATAGAATGTTATCTTTTGTTTCCAAAGTCAATATACAAGAGAGATGCAAAAATAATAATAAAGGCAAAATACTTCACGGCAAAGTTATCTTAGGGTAAACACTGCAGCTACAAGCACTACCAGCAAGTATTGATGGGGTAAATGGAAAAAGGGTTAATTTCTATGTGTTTGTATAGTCTCCAAAAATGCTCTTGTTATTGATTTCCAGTTTTGTTTCATTGTGGTCAGAGAAGATGCTTGATATTATTTCCATTAAAAAAAATTGTAAGGCCTGTTTTGTCACTTAACATATCATATATCTTTGAGAATTACTCGTGTGCTGAGGACAAAAATGTTTATTCTGTAGCCACTGGATGAATGTTCTATAAATATTTATTAGGTCTATCTCATCTATAATGCAGATTAAGCCTGATGTTTCTTTGCTGATTTTCTTTCTGGAAGATCTATTCAGTGCTAAAGGTGAAGTATGTAAGTCTCCAGCTGTTATTTTGTTGGGGTCTATGTCTCTCTATTTAGCTCTAATAGAGCTAAATATATATCTAATAGAGCTAAATTTAGCTCTAATAGAGCTAAATATATGCTTTATATATCTGGGTGCTCCAGTGTCGGGTGTATATATTTACAATTGTTATATCCTCTTGCTGAATTGATTTCTTTATATTACATAGTGACCTTTTTTCGTCTCTTCTTATAGTTTTTGTCTTGAAATCTATTTTGTCTGGTATAAGTATAGTGACTCCTGCTTTTGTTGGTTCCCATTGGCATAGAACACCTCTTTCCATTCCTTTATTTTCAGTCTGTGTGTGTCTTTTTAGATGAAGTGTGTTTCTTGTAAGCAACAGATCATTTGGTTTTCGTTTGGGTGGTGGTGGTGGTGGTTGTTGTTGTTGTTATTGTTGTTGTTTTTATCCATTCAGCCACTCTATGTCTTTTGATTGGAGAGTTTAGTCCACTTAACTTCAATATTATTATTGATAAGTAAGGAATTACTCCTGCCATTTTGTTATTTGTTTTCTAGTTGTTTTGTGGTCTTCTCCTCCTTCTTTTCTTCCTTGTTCTCTTCCTTTTAGTGAAGGTAATTTTCTCTGGTGGTATGATTTAATTTCTTGCTTATTTTTTGTATAACTGCTATATGTTTTCTGATTTGAGGTCACCACAAGGTTTGCACATACTATCTTATAACCCATTATTGTAAGCTGGTAACAACTTAATGTTTGCATAAACAAACAAACAAGCAAAATGAAAACTAATAAAACTCTACACCTTAACTTCATTCTTCTGCTTTTTAACTTTTTGTTGTTTCTATCTGTGTCTTATTGTACGGTCTATGTCTTGACACGTGATTGTAGTCATTGTTTTTGATTGGTTCATCTTTTAGTCTTCCTGCTTAGCAGTAATTTACCATAGTTACAGTATTATAATATTCCGTGTTTTTCCTTGTACTTACTGTTACTAGTAAATTTTGCACCTTAAAATGATTTCTTATTGCTCATTAAAATGCTTTTCTTCCTAATGGAAGTATTCCCATTAGCATTTCTTGTAGGACAGGTTTATTATTGATAAAATCCCTAACTTTTGCTTGTGTGGGAAATTCTTTATTTCTCCTTCATGTTTGAAGGATATTTTTGCCATATATACTATTCTAGTGTAGTACTTTAAGTATGTCATGTCACTCTCTCCTGGTCTGTAAGGTGTCCACTAAAATTTCAGCTGCCCAATGTATTGGAGCTCCCTTGTATATAATTTACTTCTTTTGTCTCACTACTTTTAGGATCCTTTCTTTATCGTTAACCTTTGGGAGTTTGATTATTAAATACCTTGAGGTGGTGTTCTTTGGATTAAATCTGCTTGGTGTTCTATAACCTTCTTCTTCTTGGACATTGATATCTTTTTCTAGGTTGAAAAATTATTATCCCTTTCAATAAACTTTCTACCCCTCTTTCTCTACTTCCTCTTTTAGCCAGTAAGTTTTACATTTTTCCTTTTTGAGGGCATTTTCTAGATCCTGTAGTTGTGCTTTATTGTTTTTTATTCTTTTTTCTTTTGTCTCTTCTGATTGCATTTTCAAATAGCCTGTCCTAAAACTCACTAATTCTTTCTTCTGCTTAGTCAAATCTGCTGTTAAATCTGATGCATTCTGTAATGTCAATTGCATTTTTCAACCCCAGAATTTCTGTTTGATTATGTTTAATTATTTCAATCTCTTAGTTAAATTTATCTGATAGAAT
This sequence comes from Mandrillus leucophaeus, assembly GCF_000951045.1. Taxonomy (NCBI): domain Eukaryota; kingdom Metazoa; phylum Chordata; class Mammalia; order Primates; family Cercopithecidae; genus Mandrillus; species Mandrillus leucophaeus. Next base: position 1,442,982 of record NW_012107286.1, read on the forward strand.
TCTGAATTTCTTCTCTGTGTTATCTTGAATTTCTTTGAGTTTCCTCGAAACAACTATTTTGAATTCTTTGTCTAAAAAGTCACGTACCTTTCTTTCTCCAGTATTGGTCCCTGGTGACTTATTTCATTAATTTGGTGAGGTCATGTTTCCCTGGATAGTTTTGATGCTTGTGGACATTCATCTATGTCTGGACAATGAAGAGTTAGCTATTTCTGATAGTGTTTGCAGTCTGGACTTGTTTGTGCCTGTCTTTCTTGGGAAGGCTTTCCAGGTATTTGAAAGGACTTGGTTCTTGTGATCTAAGCCATATGTGTATTAGGGGACACCCTCAGCCCAGTGATTCTGTGCTTCTTGCAGACTCATAGAAGTACTTGGATAAGATCTTGAAGAATTTCCTGAATTGCCAAGCAGAGACTTTTGTTCTCTTCCTGTACTTTCTGCCAAACAAAGAGCCTCTCTCTCTCTCTCTCTCTCTCTCTGTTCTGAGCTGGATCTGGGGATGGGATGACACAAGCACCCTGGTGGCTGCTGGGACTGCACTGAGTCAGACCTGAAGGCAGCATAGCTCTGTGTCTTGCCCCATGCCCACTGTAACCACTACCTGGCTACTGCCTATGTTTGCTCAAGGCTCTGAAGTTCTACAATCAGCAGGTGGCAAAGCCAGCAAGGATTATGTCCTTACTTCAGGACAGTGAGTTCCCTTGGGCCCTGGGTAGGTCCAGAGATGTCATCAAGGATCTAGGGACTGGAGTCAAGAACCTTAGAAACTTACCTGATGTTCTATTGTACTGTGGGTAAGCTGGCCCTCAAGCCATGAGACACAGTCTTTCCCACTCTTACCTGCCCTTTCCACAGGCAGAGGAGCCTCACCCCATGGTCATCACCACCACAGGCCCTTAGGGAGTACTGCCACGCTACCAGCAATGTTCACTTACAGCATAAGTGCTCTTCATTCAGCCCATGGTGAATGTTGCCTGGCCTGTGACTCACCTTTCAGGGCAGGGGGCTCCTTTCTAGCCCAGGCCAGGTTCATAAATACTGTCCCAGACCCAAGACCTGGAATGGGGACCCCACTTAATGCTGTACGCCCTTGTGGCGAAGCTGGTAGCTAAGATGCAAGACACAGTCCCCTTTACTTTTCCCTCTGCTTTTCTCAAGAAGAAGGAGTCTTCTGCCCACAGCCATCACAGCTGGGAATGTGCTGATTCTCACTTGAAGCCAGCAAGTCTGAGTCTCACCCAAGGCTCATGGTGTACCATCTGGGTATCACTGTTGGTCGTTCAGGTGATGGGTCCTGCCAGGACTTGGTTCTTCCCTTTAAGTCAGCAGCATCTCTTCTGGCCGAGGTTGAGTCTAGACATGTCATCTGGGAACTAGGGCCTTGAAAGGGGGCCTCATGACTCTGATTGCTGCCCTGTCCTATTATGGCTGAGCTGGTATTCAAGATGCAAAACAAAGTCCTCTTTACTCTTTCCTCTCCTCTTCTCAGGTTGAAAGAAAGGTTCTGTTTTGGAGCTGTGAGCTGTGCAGCCTGTCATTGGAGAAGGGGAGGAGCAAACACTCCCTTATCCCACTGACTCTGAGCCCAGTTCAGCAGTAGGACTTACCTATGAGTTGCAGTCTTTGTGGCCTAGGCTGCCTTTCAAGTTTATTTAGCACCCCAGAGCACTCTAGCCCATGCTGGCAAGGCTTGCCAAATCTCAGATTCTGACCAATGGGATGGGCGATTTCCCCTGGCTAGGGCTGGTTTAAATACTCCTTCTTTGGGTAAGTGTCAGCTGAGTTCAGCCTGGTTTTGCTTTCTGCGGTGATAAGATGGGTTGGCCTGGCAGGACTCGTTTTGCCAAGGATAATATGCTCTTTATATGTAACTAATACTAGGGAGAAGACCACTAATTTGACCCAGTAGCAAAGCCTTAGTGATTGGAGGGAGTCAGAGCTCTGAATATACACATTGGCTCTTAACAAAAGCCATCTCAAGCCTAGCCCAACCAATGGGGTACATATCTGTGTCCTAAGGAAGGGTGGGGCTACAAGTAAAAACTGAAAGAACTGAAAGAGCTGTTTCACTCAACCTGTAAAAGGGGTACAAGCATCTGTGCTTTTCCATGTCAATTAGCACATAACACATAACATATAACACATAACAAATAGATCCATCTATTTGACATCTGAAAGGACTCCTGCGTGAATGGAGCTGCAGAAGGGCATGGCATGCCTGGTGTGCAGGCTGTCCAGCACAGCAGCAGTGTATCCATCCAGAGTATCAGCAGCAGAGGAGCAAAATACCTGGCAGAGCAACTGGGGACACTGCTTTTTCTGCCTGAGCAATGCTGAGCCTGGCCAGCAAGGACTCCATATGCTCAGGAGCAGCAAGAACGCCCAGAGCGACTAACAGGGTGCCAGCCACCATCTGCCCAGCAAAGTGGGAAAGAGACCAGTGTCCATCTAAGTGAGGGCTGAGTACCAGTGGTGTCTGGCTAAAGCAGACTTGTCCCTAAGCACTTGTGAGACATACTTATGGGGATTTTGTAAAGTGACAGAAGTCCCACATTAGCATGTGATAACTATCAGCCTGCATTTTTATATAGATGTTGTTGCCTGTCCATGAATGTAAAATTTGATTACTAGTGTTATGACACATATTGTACCCCTAAGTTGTATGGGTGGCATTAGATAGATAGATAGATAGATAATGTTCATTATGTATATATGAAAATATGCATACATAACACAGTTCCTAGTCCATAACTTCCATAGTCCTTGTATTTCCTGAGTGACTAAAACAATAAGCCTATCTTTTGTTGAAGTATGTGGATTTTTATCCTTGGTTCCTGCAGCAGCTTTGGAACAGCTTCAGACAGACTTTTGTTATAGTGTTGGGGTGCTTTAGGTCTCAGAAGCAGTCCTCAGGAAACAGAATCTCACTTTCTGACCTTCCCTGGTCCTCCTTTCATCTGCTCCTTTTGCTCCCCAAGCAGGCCACAGAGACCAAAAATAAAATCTTTACCCACCTTTCTGTCTTGGGGCTGCCCATAAAGAAATTAACTGACCTACCTTGTCTGATTGCAGATCATGAGACCCACTCTTTATCCAATCTCATTTTTACAAGGTTGTCCATGCTTCATTGGTGCCTATCCAGTGAAGTGTCTGTAAAAGGCCCAAGAGAACAGGGTACAGAGAACTTCCGACCAGCTGAGCTCTTGCAGGAGGGTGAATAAGAACTCATTCATGTGGAGGGTGGCGCATGATCATGGAAGCTCTTTCCCACATGCCTTGCCCTACACATCTCTTTATCTATATCCTTTGTAATATCCTTTATAATAAACCAGTAAGTGTTAGGAAGTGAGGCACTCTAGCAACTTAATCACACCCAAGGAGAGGGTCATGGAAACCCTGATTTATAGCATTGGTCAGAAGCACAGGTAAAACAACCTGCGGCTTGCTATTAATGTTGGAAGTGGGGAACAGTTTAGTAGAACTGAGCCCTCAACCTGTGTAATCTGATACTATCTCCAGGTGGATAGTGACAGAATTGAACTAGGTTGGAGGACACCTATTGGTCTATTGGTGTCTGCTGCAAAACTGATTGCTTGCTTGATACATTGAGAAAAAAACTACACACATCTGGCCACAGAAGTCTTCTGTGTTAATTGTGGTGTGACAGCAGAGGAAAAACTGTATTTTCAACACAGGTGGCCCATGTTGTAAAACTCCAGGAGGCTGTATTCATATCGTATTCCACGTCAGTGTCCTCACCATGGAGCACATAAATAGAACATTAATGGTGCCCCCTGGAGTTGTGCAATGTGGACATGTGGATCGGGAGCCTGAGAAAATTCTGAATACATTTGCTTTACAACCCAAAATAGATTACCATCTGTGATACTAGCTATGTACACAAATAGAGAACCCACTAGAGTTAAAAAGCTATCCCTGGTTCATTGTTTGTCATCTGGATACTGATTTAGCCTGAAAAATTTTGTCACCCAAAGTACTTTCATATAAGATTGCATTCACATATAAATACATTCAGCAAATATATACAAGGATGAGATTGTAACATGTTTCTCTGAAGTTCACATGGATTCATTTATTAGTTGTTTCTTTGGTACCTTCAGCATCATTCGATGAAATACTATTTTTCATTAGTAGTTAGTATTAAAATATGCTAAATACAGATAGGAACACTTAAATTTTATCAGCTATTCGGATCACTTTACAATTCTGAAAGTTTAGGTAAGATTCCCAAACTCCTGTAATGTAAATGTTTCCAATGATGTTCTAGAAATAATTATTTTACTGATAGCATTACCTATTTTTAGCTTCATTAAATGGACTCAATTGTTTACTTGTTTCAAAAATATTTGTACATTCTTGTAATTTTATAATTATTTTGTTTAAAGTGGTTTCTGAAAACTATTATATTTGATTTCATGGGACAAAATAAGATGAATCCAACAAATATGTGTACTTAAATACAAAGAAATAAAATACATTTTACTAAAAATAACAAAATTTCCTGAAAAATTCTGAGTGTACATCTTTTGGCCTTAAAAAAAATATTGTAGAGAGAGGAAAAAAGACACATATAACCTAAAGGATTATCAATAGCTTTAATCTATATTATGAATTCCAATAAATATTGCAATACTAAGTTTTTGCTTTTTTTCCTTCAAATTAGCAATGCCTAGGATTTGACTGAGTCCATTTTTACTATTGGTGTCATAAGAAAAGACACATTTGTGGCCGAGTGCAGTGGCTCACACCTGTAATCCCAGCACTTTGGGTCACAAGGTCAGGAGATCGAGACTATCCTGGCTAACACGGTGAAACCCCATCTCTACTAAAAATACAAAAAAAATTAGCCGGGCGTGGTGGCAGGTGCCTGTAGTCCCAGCTACTTGGGAGGCTGAGGCAGAATGGTGTGACCTGGGAGGTGGAGCTTGCAGTGAGCCAAGATTGCACAACTGCACTGCAGCCTGGGCGACAGAGCCAGAATCCATCTCAATAAAAAAAAGAAAGAAAAAAGAAAAAGAGAAAAAAGAAAAGACACATTTGCATAGACTTACATTTACTATTGAGTTTTGCCCCATAGGAGGCAGGACACTGAGTATGGATGATAAAATTTTTATTCTTTTTTTGCAGTGAAACAAGATGCATGGGTTGAATAGAGTGCAGAGCAACTGTTTTCCCTGGGCGCCTTCACATTTTTAATCCTCTAAAAACATTTTTGTCTTTGTGTCAAAGGCCTTAGTAATAGATCTATTGACAGTACCTTACTGGAAAATTGTGCTTTAGAGTAGATATAACTTTAGCAATGACAGGGAAGGGGGAGAAATATTTTTTTAAGGATAGTAGTGTAGTTTTAGGTCAGAATAATTTAGTCTTCCAGTAGAATTCAAACTGACATGCCCCTCATTCCTTACTGCCAGGAACATAGAGCTTTATCTCTGACTGTTCAGCTGCCCTAATCTTGTTTGCTTTCCCATTTACATTTCTAATCTCTGAAAAAAAAGTATTATATTTAACAGAATTTGTAGTTTTGGAAGATTCTGATTTACTCTGCAGTTAGGTAGTATACATTTATATAAATACAACTTGTTTTTTTTTTTAGTGAAAAATCTGAAGTCAAAATTCCCAATGTTTTAGCAAAAAGAAAGAAAGATAGGGAAATAAGCAAATACCTAACCGTGACAATGCCAGTCTTGGGACTAGAAATTGAAATGGAATATTATTATTTCATGGTCTATTCCCACAAGGGGAACTTGTGATATAGATTATATACATACATATATACGTGTGTGTGTGTGGTCTGTGTATATAAAGCCTGGCATCACTTGGGCAGCCGAGACTAAAGTATAGATTTTGTTCCCTGTCCATGAATGATAGTGTAATTCTCCTGTATTTATTCATATAGGTTTGAGGGTGGTCGTGCATTCTATTGTGGTAATGCTAAATTTGATATGCCATTTAAATATCAAAGTAGAGTTATCAAGAAGGCAGTTGGATGTAGTAGTCTGTACTTCAGGGGAGAAATCCATGTTGGAGATAATGCTTTGAGTTGTTTGCTTATAGAAGTATTCAATGCCACAGCATTGGATGAGGTCACTGAATGTGAGTGTTAAGAAAGAAAAGTGAAGGAGGCCCAGGACAGAACTCTGGGGAACAGCAACATTTAGTCACTAGCAGAGGAGCCACAGTAGGAGATTAAGGGAGTATAGCCCTTAAGGGAGGAAGAGCAGAGAATGTGGTCTACTGCAAGCCACGTAACCTGAGTGTTTTGGAGAGAATAGTCAACTCTGCCAAGTAGTGCTGAACATTCAAGAAAATAGTGTAACATTGAATTTGGCCCCACAGAGTTATTTAATGACCTTGACAAGAGCCACCTCCGTAGAGTAGGGTGAAGGGCAGTTCTAGCCAGGAGAGATGGAGGAGAGAGACAAAGTGAGGAAGGAGAAATAAGGAATAAGAACTCCTCTTTTAAGAAGCTCAGCTATGAAGGGGTGAGAAATAGGGTAATAGCTGGAAAGGACAGAAGATCTAAGGAGATAATTTTAAAGATGGGAGATACTAGAGCACCGGTTATATGTTGATGGAAGGAGGAGGTTGATGATGCATATGAAAGGGGATCATTACAGCTGTGGATCCTGTAAACAGCAAGTGAACAAGCAGAAGAGTTAGCCTTTGCTCAAGCAGAGACAGTTTCTTCTCCATTGGAACCAGAAAGGAGGCAGAGTGATGCAAAGATGAAATTCTTTCCTTTTTTTTGAGACCAAGTCTCGCTCTGTCACCCAGGCTGGAGTGCAGTGGCGCAATCTCGACTCACTGCCTTCACCTCCCAGGTTCAAGCAGTTCTCCTGCCTCACCCTGCCAAGGAGCTGGGACTACAAGCACCGCTGCCACGCCTGGCTAATTTTTGTATTTTTAGTAGAGACAGGGTTTCACTATGTTGGCCAGGATGGTCTCAATCTCCTGACCTCGTAATCCGCCCACCTCGGCCTCCCAAAGTGCTGGGATTATAGGCGTGAGCCGCTGCATCCGGCTGAAATTCTTTCTACTTCTTTATAATGACTCAGTGAAGTGTGAGTTATGGTCTTCAGTTGAGAGTTCTGGTACAGAGAACTGTAAGAGAAATGTCTTTTTAGTCTGTTTGTCTAAGTTCTCCATAATAAACATGCATTTCTTTTATAATTAGATAAAAGATTATAAAAATTTATATCCTTTGACCCAACAAATTTTGTTCTTTTCCCAAGGAAGAGGAAAAACATTTTTGTACAAATATATTTATTATGGGCATACTAATAATAGCGAATAAAGGAGAGTATACAACAGTAGAAGGATGCTTAAGTAATGGACTCTCCTAAAAATAGAAGGTAGGTAGACTTTAAAATGAAGGCTTTCAAGAATATTTAATGACATGGATAGGTCTCGGCATGCTAAATAAATCTATCATCTTAAGTAAAAACACTGTCTACAAAGCAATTATCTGCAAAATGTTATCTTCAAGTCAATATGAAAGCACATTTCTAAAGAAGGAAAAATTTTTTTAAATCTGCATAAATAAAATGATATAAGGAAACATATAAAATGTTAATAGTGATTGTCTCTTGGTGATGGAGTTATAAGTGATTTTTTTCTTCTTAGACCTTTGACATTTAATTTTTTTTACAAAGAAAGTACATATATATACACACACACACATATATATGTAATTCTTTTTCTTTTCTTTTTTTTGAGATGGAGTCTTGCTCTGTTGCCCAGGCTGGAGTGCAGTGGCACGATCTCAGCTCACTGCAAACTCCTCCTCCCAGGTTCACGCCATTCTCCCACCTCAGCCTCCCGAGTAGCCGGGACTACAGGTGCCCGCCACCATGCCCAGCTAATTATTTTTTCTATTTTTAGTACAGACAGGGTTTCACTGTGTTAGCCAGGATGGTCTTGATCTCCTGACCTTGTGATCCACCCACCTTGGCCTCCCAAAGTGCCAGGATTATAGGTGTGAGCCACCGCGCCTGGCCGTTATTTTTATACTTGGAAAAAATCAATGTATTAAAAACAATGCTACACTCACCAGTGACCCATCGTGCCATTTAATGATTCTTGGAAAAGGTAAACACCATCAACCTTCCTAGCCATTAACCAGATTATTTTCCTGTAATGGTGTTTGTCCCACAGAAACTTGTAGCGGCTCTGGTAACACAGCTCTATATGTTGAAGGGACTGTGCCACTCCATCTTTGCAACAAAATTCAACTTATAGAAACTGTGTTTCTTTGCTGTTTTTTTTTTTTTTTTTTTTTACTTGAGACAGAATCTTACTCTTTCGCCCAGGCTGGAGTGCAGTGGTATGATCTTGGCTCTTCCTTTTTTGCTTTTTTTTTTTTTTTTTTTTTTTTTTTTTTTTTTTTACTTGTGTCTATGCTTTTACTTGTCTCTAAGATAAGCGTGGAGTGAAGACAGATGTTAGGAATTTTGCAGTTGGAGAAGAACCATAAAATATTCTTGCCAACACAGATACCAGATTTATTTCAACATCTAAAACTCAGGTTGCTCTATCTAAAATAATACAGAGCAGAGAGAAGTCACATTTACAACGTAAACACACAAAATTTCCCAGTATGACATTTTTTTCTTTAGCCTCCAGACATCTGATTCCTTTTCAAAAGCACACAAATCCTCTCAGCCAGCCCAGAGCCACCCAAAAGGGATTTCCATATGGTAGATGTTGCTTAAAATTTGCTAATAGACTTAATGAAGGTACTCCTCTTAGCAGGTAGGATTGTGCCTATTGTTCAACTCATAAATAAATGATTATACATCACTTCTTTAGGTTGTTCGTCAGTTATAAATTAAAATTTATACCAGAGTGTAACATATCTTTTCTTCTGTTGTTTGAATATGTAATCCTTGCATATTAAAATAGTACACAACTGTAGTCAGTGAAAAAGTCTTCCCACTAATATCCCTCCATAGAGGCAGCCAATGTACCCAATTTCTTGCATATACTTCTAGAGATATTCTATTTTTATATAAGAAACTAACTGGAGCATTCATGAAAAACTTAATAAGACCCTTAAACATCACGTAATATTCTTTATCACTGTATAAAAGACATGAAGGATGGTGGTCAGAAAAGCTTATAATGCCAGAAGCCACTAAAAATTGGAGATTAGAAAGAATTTAATATTTTTCTGAAAGAAAAGTCTAAATGATTGGGGAAAAGACAATGCTTTAAAAGTTGATTTCTATACACATCAGTTACATCAAAAGAGACATCTAATTGGGTGAGCATATAGAAAAATGCTAATCTTTGCTACTGGCTTGTAAATTTTTAATGTACTAGACATTTTGTCGTTTAGTTTTTAAAAATAGTTTCACTCTCCCAGTCATAAAGTATGCATTGATCTTTAATACATACATATGTATTATATACTATATATAAAATATTATATATTATGTATAAATATATATTTAAAATTATCTTGTGAACCACAGATGATTGATAGTGGCTTGCCATCCCCCACTTCAGACTCCTCTTTTCTCCAGATTTTTTGCCTATTACAAGGTCAGCAGTTATGGCTCATAGGTCAAATCAGGCTTGCCACCTATTTTTGTGAATGAAGTTTTATTAGAACAGAGCTATGCTTATCCATTTATGTATTGACTATAGCTGTTTTCATGCCACAATGACAGGGTTGAGTAGTTGTAACACAGGTTGTGTAGGCTGCAAAGCTGAAAAGCTGAAAATATTTATCTGATCCTTTACATAAAATGTGCCCCGGAGTAATAAATCCTCATTATGGTAATGAATAAGCAAGAAGCAGTAGAGAAAAGAAAAAGCAAGAACTGATTTTAAATGTGCAATAACATTATAAGGTATAGAGTATCACATAGAAACATGCAAACTATGTATAAAATCTCTTGGATTTCATTTATTTCATATGCTTTAGTGTCCACCTAGAAAAAAGTAGGGACAATCCTCTTACAGAGATTTAGAATAAATTAAAGGTGTGGATACACAAGTACCTAGCTAAACATGTACAGATTTTCATCTACTTTCATGTATCACTTTTCCAATCCCATCCTTCTTTCCAACATTGCTACAAATTTTATGAGTACATATTTATCTGTGCAGTCCAGATTAAAGTACATCTTTAAAGAAGTAAATGCGAAAGAAGAAAGTCTCCAGGAATGAAGAGGGCAATTAAGACTTACTGGGGGCTTGGCTACTATGATACCTGTCACTCCAGGTATTGAGAGTCAGTGCTATGGCTCACCAGGCTGGTGTGTACTTCCTTCTCCACCATCATTTCAAAACTACACACCTGGTCAAAGGGGTCAAACTGCAGATAAATAAAATCTAGTCTTCTAGGGCACACCAGAGAGAGCCTGTACTCCTGTTGATACTACCAGTGCTGGCAGACAATGTTGGTTGTTCTTGTTACTGGAATTTAAAGATGGATAAGGAAATGAATACAAAACAATTGATTAGATTTATGTTTAACAAAGGATTGCTATTCTACCCCAGTGGTTCCTTAATCGCCTTAGGTGATAGAGCTTGATATTTACAAGAGTATTTTTAAGTAAAGTAAAAGCAAATAAAGCTGTTTCATTACCACAGTACACAGTACAACTAAATAGTAAGGATAAAAATTTAACATCAGGCAGCATAGTGGTTTTTTGTTTTCATTGTGTAGAGCAGAAATACAAATAAAGCTATATTAATCACCCCTAAGGGTATTTGTGACCTTTGACAACAATGAAAGAAAATGTTTATAGTCTGAAACTATGTCTCTCCAGTAGTACAGAGTAAATGAAAAATATAATCTGGTTAACAAGTTGTACTTTTACAAGAGGACAACATTCTTATAGAAGGATTCCGACTTTGCTTTTTCCAAGTCTTACAGAAAGAAAACATTGAAAAAAGTAACAAGAATGGAAAGAGTGGAAAAGTAACAAGAATGGAAATCAATTATATAAAATAAAGGCAAAAGGCAACTATTAAAAGTATAAAATTATCTTGAAACATTTATATTTAATACATATGTATGTGTGTATATACATGTATACCTTGAAAAGTACATATACACTTTGTCTTAGAACATTTAAGTTGTTTATAAGCAGAGTGTAAAAATAAAAATACGTTTTCTTTGGTTTCACAGTAGATGAACATTTAGTAAAAGCAATCTATTCACTCAAATATATTTTGAGCATCCACCATTTGTGAGAATCTGATCTAGGAGTATGGGGTATGTCAGTCGGTGACAAAACAAAGCAAAACAAAACCTGTTTTCACGGAGCTTATATACTTATTGGAGGACCCAGACAACACATATAAAAAATTTAGTGATCAATGTAGTATATCACATGGTGATGCATGCTAAAGAAAAACAGAGCAGCCAGGCGCGGTGGCTCACCCCTGTAATCCCAGCACTTTGGGAGGCGATGGAGGGTGGATCATGAGGTCAGGAGTTCGAGACCAGTCTGGCCAACATAGTGAAATGCTATCTCTACTAAAAATACAAAAAATTAGCCGAGTGTGGTGATGTGCGCCTGTAATCCCAGCTACTCAGGAGGCTGAAGCAGGAGAATCGTGTGAACCTGGGAGGTGGAGGTTGCAGTCAGCTGAGATCATGCCATTGAACTCCAGCCAGGGCAACAGTGTGAGACTCAGTCTCAAAAAAAAAAAAAAAAAAATAAGAAAAATAGAGCAATATAAAAGGGACTGGAAGTCCTCAGGGTTGGAGGGTGGGATTACAGTGTTGAAAACAGTGGTCATTCCAGACCTCACAACCAAGAGAAGTACTTTAGGCTTGTGAGGCAGAGAGAAGAGTCAGCCTCTGAGGCAGGAGTGAGCCAGGTGTTAGGGGCTCTGCCAAGAGGGATTGAGAAAGCTAGAGAGGAGTAAGTGGGGACACAGTGTTAGGAGATATGGTGGGAGAAGCAATGGGGTGGGTGTGGGATCAGATTACAAGAGACCTTATTTTGAGTGACATGCGGAGGGTACTGACCAGATGGGTGACATTTCTGAGTTATGTTTAAAAAAGATCATTCTCACTATTGGCAATAATCAAGGTCAGAAACAATGGTGGCTTAAAGATCAAGGTAGTAGCAATGAAAGGTTTACTTTAGAAATAGATATTTATGGTTTTATTAAATAGTCTAGGATTTAGGTGGAGAGCACAATATTGTTTAATGAAGAAATCCCACCTTTTCACCCATGTATCCAATCAGCAGTTCATGGAAAACTCTCTAAACTGTTTTTGCGTATGATCCAGGTTTTCTTACCTTCCTGCCAATATTTCTGTGTTCTGTGCATTTTCCATTTGCTTTTCTAGATTTTGGTAGGCTCAGTAATGACCCTCTAAGATACCCATGTCTAATCCCTGGAATCTGTGAATATTACTTTGCCTGGCAAAAGGAGCCATACAGATGTGATTAAGTCAAGGATCTAGAGAAGGGGAAATTATCCTGGATTAGTGGCTGGGCCCTAAATGTAATCATAAGAGTCATAAGACAGAGGCAAGAAGGTTAGTGAGGGAGAAAACAATATGAGGGTGGAAGCAGCTGTTAAATTGATGCAGCCATGACCAAAGAATGCCTGCAGCCTCCAGAAACTGGAAAAGGCCAAACAATGATTCTCCCCTAAAGTCTCCAGAAGGAACCAGCCCTGCTGATGACACCGTGAATTTCCAGATGAAACTGATTTTGGATTTCTGGCCTGCAGAACTGTGAGAGAATAAATACTCATTGTTTTATGCCACAAGATTTGTGATAAACTTGTTACAGCAGCAATGGGAAACTAATACATAGGTCTACTTCCTGCTTCTTCACTCTGCCATGTGCCCTGGAAAGCTGACCCTGGTGCACTGCACCAATCAAGCACCTGCAGATTGGAAGTGACAATGGCCAGGATCTACCTAAGGCAGCAGCTTCTATCCAGTGGTGCTAACCCTAGAGCTACAGCTCTCTCTTGGCTTTTGGAAACCACTTCGTCCACTTGCAGCTTCTGGCCGAGGGTAGTAAAAGTTGCTGCAGAGGGAGCTTCACTAGCTCTCGTTTGTTTCCTTTATCAGTACCCATACCTTCATAAAGACAGGCTCTTTATCCAGTTTCTGCTCCAGCATGTAAGGAGGTTAGAAGTTGTCACTCCATCCTAACAACCAGTGAAAAGCTGAACAAACTGAAAAATCAACAGCTCTTATTGGATCCATCACAGAAGTAAGGTTACAGGGTAAACCACTCCCCACAGGTATGAAAATACAGACAATATCAGCTTATTGGAGCAGAAACATGCAATTGGAGACATCCAAGGGAGCAATTACTGGGGTGGGAAAATTTAAACTGTAATTGATGAATTGCTGGAGGCTCAGTCTGACAGTTAAAAACTATAGGAGATTCCAGTCACAGGTGGCCTCCATACTTGTGTAGGTTTTACCTGCAGATCAGTCTGGTTCTCACAGTAAATTTCAGAGAAAAATCCCTTTGTGTTTACATCAGGGAGAGAGGAAAAAGTGCCATTTAAAAATATGCCAGAGCATTCTGTTCCTTTTAACATGGTTTACCCTCCTCTTATCCTTCCTAAGGAATAGGAGGGGAGTAGAGAAGGAGGAGACTGAGGCACTTGTGAAGATCACAGTTGAAAGTCACTGGCATTAAAAGGTTGAAACCTAATCATATAACTATAGAATGCTTCCCCTCCCTTATGCCTGTAGCATATTAGCAACACATTAATAAATGCCTGTTTATTGGAGTTACTTTTACCCAGTCTTGGCTTTCAAAAAAAAATTACAAGGCATACTAACAGGCAGCAATCACAGTTTGAAGAAACAGAGCAAGCATCAGAACCAGGCTTAGATATGGCAGGTATGTTGAATTATCACACCAGGAATTTTTTGTAAGTCCATAATGAATATGATAAAGGCTCTAGTGGATGAAGTAGACTACATGCAAGGACAGATGGGCAATGTAAGTAGAGAGATGGGAATTCTGAGGAATATGAAATGTTAGAAATCAAAAGCACTGTAACATAAATGAAGAACAACCTTAATGGTCTCATTAGTAGACTGGACTCAGTGGAGAAAAGAATCTCTGAGATATATCAATAGAAATGTCTGAAATGGAAAGGCAATGAGAGAAAAGATTGGAAAAACTGGAATAGAAGATCTAAGAACTGTGGAATAACTAAAAAAGTATAATACATACATAATGGGAATACCAAGAGAAGAGAGGAAGAAACAAATATTTTAAGCAACAATGACTGAGAATTTTCCAAAGTTAATGTCAAATACTAAACCACAGAACCAAGATTCTCAGAGAATGCCAAGGAGCATAAATATTTTTTTAAAACACCAAACATATCTATAGCACATGTAAATGGATAATGGCAGGGCATGTGTCCCAGAGACAGTGATGATCTGCTATAAACAGAATGTAGAGAGCTTTAGTGTACGATGTTGGAGGCTGAGGAAACTAGGTCAGGGAAGGGCATTATTACTGAGAAATATAGATGTCCTAAATGTGTTCAAGTTCCAAATGCCCAGAAGCAAAGCACTATCTTCCCTCACAAAATCTGAAACTCCTCTAGTATTTATCTCATTGACAGATACCATCATCTATTTAATTGTACACACCAGAAATCTCCATCTTTTTCAACTCTTATATCCACTACATCACCAAATTTTATCATTTTAATCTCTTTAAAATTTCTCAAAACTCCATTTTCTCCATATCCATGAAGGAGATGATGGTGTAATTGACTGAGGTGGAGATAATTGAGGTGAGGCACAGTGAGAAGGACAGGAGGAAAAAAAAAAAAAAAACAAAAAAAAACAGATGCCATGAAAGCTACAGAGGAGAGAATTTCAAGACAGTAGATCAATAAAGTTAAAGGACACAGAAGAACTGAATAGAATGAAATCTAAAGAGGGCAATTGAATAGGACGGTAAGAAGGTCGTTTTACTTTCAAGAGGCTGATAACAGTGCTGATGCCAGAGTTTAGTGAGTTGAGCGAATGTAAATAAGGAAGGATTCTGTGAATTCAGATTGTCCTTTGAAAAGTTGACAAGGAAGAGTAGAGATTGTAAAAGTTTGAGAAAAATGCAGCAAATTGAGGAAAGGACAACTTAGGATGGTAGAAGACTTGATCAGCTGAGACTATGGACCCAGTGGAAAGGAAGCTTCTGATAGGATGATAGAGCAAGTTACACAGGAAAAAGAATCAATAGACAAATTAGTAGGGTTAACCCTGGAAAAGAAAGGCGATGTTTCCACCTTGGAAGTCACAGAGAAGTTGGGAGGGATGTGAAGGGAAGATACATGAAAATATACTATCATTTTGAGATAGAAGGGAAGTACCCTGAGTGAGTTTATGTTAGTTTCCATTGAAGAAAAAGGAAAATAGATATTGGAAGCTTGAAAGGTAGACATTTTTGGACAACTGCTATGTAAAATGAGCTAGGAAGTCATCCCCTGGATGGGTTAAATAATTAATAAGTAGACTTCAGGGTCCAGTGGAGAGAAAACTAAAATCTTTCAGGTGTGAGTTTTGTGACCACAAATAAGCAACATTGGAGCTGAAAAGAAGTCAATGGTTAGTTGAATCTATTAGTCAGTGCCCTGGAAGCAAAAATAGCACAGTCCAAAGAAATGTGATTGAAGAGAGTTTTTGTTTTTGCTTTTTATTAAAATCAGCTTTATTTTTAAGAGCAGTTTAAAGTTTATAACAAAATTGAGAGGAAGGCATAGGGACTTCCCATGTGTCCCTTTCCCCCATGTAGGCACAGCCTTCTGCACTATCAACATCCCACACCACAGTGTTACTTTTGTTACAATTAGTGAACCTACGTTGACACATCACTATCATCCAGAGTCCACAGTTTACATTAAGATTCCCTATAGGTGTTGTACATTCAACAGCTTTTGACAAATGTATAATGATAAGTATTACAATTGTAGCATTGTACTGAATAGTTTCATTGACCTAAAAATGCTCTGTTCTCTGCCTATCCATCTCTCTGTGTCCTCTAATTGCTGGCAATTACTGGTCTTTTTACCATCTCCATAGTTTTGCCTTTTCCAGAATGTAGTAAAGTTGGACTCATATAATATGTAGTTTTTTCAGATTAAGTTCTGTCACTTAGCAATATGCATTTGTGTTTCTTCCATGTTTTTTCATGGCTTGATAACTCATTGCCTTTTAGCACTGAAAATACACTATTGTCTGAATGTACCAGAATTTATTTACCTATTTCTTCTTGAAGGACATCTTGCTTGTTTCCAGTTGTGGCAATTATGAAAAAAGCTGCTATAAATATCCATGTACAGGTTTTTGTGTGGTTTTCTACTCATTTGGGTAGAAAGGAGCACAGTAGCTGAATTGTATGGCAAGAGCATGCTTCATTTTATAAGAAACTGTCAAACTGTCTTCCAAACTGGCTGTACCATTTTTCATTCCCACCAGCAATGAATGATTACTGTAGCTTTATAGGAAGTCTTGAAATTGCACAGTGTCAGTCCTCCAGCTTTTTCTCCTTCAATATTGAATTGGCTATTCTGGATCTTTTGATTTTCCATATAAACTTTAGAATCGGTTTGCCAGTATCCAGAAAATAATTTGTTTGGATTTTGCTTGGGATTGCATTGAATCTGTAAAGCATGTTGAAAAGACCTGACACCTTGATAATATTGAGTCGTCCTATCCATGAACATAGAATATATCTCCATTTACTTAGTTCTTGTTTTATTACTTTTATCAGAGTTTTGTAATTTTCTTGTATGTATTTTGTTAGATTTATACTTAAGTATTTCAGTGGGGGTTGCTAACATAAGTGGTATTGTGTTTTTAATTTCCATTTTCACTTATTCATTTCTGGTATATAGGAAAAAATGACTTTTTTATATTAATCTTGTATCCTAAAACCTTGCTGTAATTGCTTATTCATTTCAGGAGGTTTTTATGCTGACTTTTTTAGATTTTCAACATAAACAATCATGTCATCTGCGAACAAAGACATTTTTATTTCTTTCTTCTCTATCAGTATACCTTTTAAGTCATTTTTTGGTTTTACTGCATTAGCTATGACTTCCACTATGATAATGAAAAGGAGTACAGAGAGAGAACATCCTTGCTTTGTTTCTGATCTTAGCAGGAAGGCTTCTAATTTCTCATCATTATGTATTGTAACTGTAGGCTATTTTACATGTTGCTTATGAAGTTAAGGAAGCTCCCTTCTGTGGCTCATTTATTGAGAGTTGTTATCATGAAAAGAGGTTGAATTTTGTCAGATGTTTTCTCTGCATCTATTGATATGATCATGTCATTTTTCTCTTTTAGCCTATTGATGTGATGAATTATATTAATTTATTTCACCCATCAGTCACCACTCCTACATACAAATACTCTTCCTCAGGTTACTGGAATCCTACTTCTACTTAAAGACCAAGATTAAATGCTAAATCTACTAAGAACTGTACCCACTTTTCCAAAATGGAATTAATTTTCCCTCCTTGCTATTTCTACTTTATGTATTACTTTAATTTTGGCATTTGCCATATATTTTGTGTTTTTAAAAATATTTGTGTTTACATCTCCCACTAGTTTGAAACTCATTGATTGTACAACCTGGATTTTTTTCCACCTATAATAATCCTACAACACTTGGGGTTACTGGGAAAATGCTTGCATATAGCAGGGTCTCAATAAATATGAGTTGGATTGAATTCCATACTTAGATTTTTATTAAAACAACAATGACACTTTGGGAGGCCACAGCAGATGGATCACTTGAGGTCAGGAGTTCGAGACCAGCCTGGCCAAAATGGTGAAACCTCAGCTCTACAAAAAATACAAAACTTAGGCTGGGCGTGGTGGCTCACGCCTGTAATCCCAGCACTTTGGGAGGCCGAGGCGGGAAGATGACCTGAAGTCGGGAGCTCCAGACCAACCTAACCAACATGGAGAAACCCCATCTCTACTAAAAATACAAAAAATCAGCCAGCTGTGGTGGCACATGCCTGTAATCCTGGCTACTTGGGAGGCTGAGGCAGGAGAATAGCTTGAACCTGGGAGGCAGAGGTTGTGGTGAGCCAAGATCATGCCATTGCACTCCAGCCTGGGCAACAGGAGCGAAACTCCATTTCAAAAAATAAATAAATAAATAAGTAAACAAATAAATAATACAAAAATTAGCCTGGCATGGTGGCGGGTGCCTGTAATCCCAGCTACTTGGGAGGCTGAGGCAGGAGAATTGCTTGAACCCGGAAGGTGGAGGTTCAGTGAACTGAGATCTTGCCACTGCACTGCAACCTGGGTGACAGTGAGACTCCATCTCAAACAAACAAAAGCAAGTGATAACGAGAAGATTCTAAAGCCAATGCCCTTCAAAATTCACAGCTATCACTTTCCATAAATTTGTTATTTTAACTATCAAAATGTGTTTTCCTTACAATTCTAATATATGGCACTTGGTATGTAGCTAAATCTGACAAATCAATGTATGCATATTTTAAAACTTATTTAATACTGGAAACATGAAAGTTAACCAGAAAAATAAGCAGTCATCATTGATTAGCTATTCACTGATGTATAAAAATTATGGAAACATTTACATGTTCTTGTGAAAAGGTAGATGTACTTACTCTTTTTAAGAAATGCCCAATATTATACTAAGAAAAATCATATAAAGCTATTTTCTATGCAAACCTCAAACATTCAGTTGGTTTCAGGCAAACATGGATATTGAATTAAGGTAATGAAGATTCAAGACACCTTGTTTTTTGCATCTTTGTATCAAGGCATAAAATGATGAATAACACTTGATTTCTACACACAACTTTCCCAAGGTCTAGCAGGAACAATGAACCTGTATTGACTTCATTAAATGTGAGAACTTCTCCACTAGTGGTGTATTCTCTCTGGAAAGACCTGCAGTGTCTTCACAGAGAGGGTAATTTAAGCCTAACTTTGAAGGATACGTAGAATTTTGCCAAGCATGGAAGGAAAATAATTCCAGGTAGAGAAATGAAATGAACAAAGTACAGAGTCTTGAAAATGCTTGGTATGTTGAGAGCTATTCCGTACAGAGCTGATGGAGAATGATGCTGGAAAGGTTGTTTAAGGCAAGATTGTGAAGGTCCATGAAATCCATGCCAAGACATTTTTAAGTTGTACCATAGAAGATAGGGATCTATCTGAGGTTGTTTTAATCATCACAATGACCAAATCTTTTCTAAGTTTTTGACAGCTAATACCAAAAACATCATGGAGGATGAATTCACAGGAGCAGAAGAGTGAGGGTACCAACTAGCCAAGTATTGATCCTTCTGCTCCTCACCATCCATTCCCCGTCGTTCTCCAGGAACAGTCTGTAGCAGCCAAAAGGTTCCAGAAAAAAATAGACAAAAAATTCAGGGCCCTTCAATTAAATGGATAATTGGATTTCTTCCTCTTTTGTCTTAAAAAGAATATATCAAAAATGGTTATATTTATAAGAATCTCTTTGAAAATAGAGGAGTAAATAAGATGATACTTGTTCAATTCAGCAAATGTGGAGACCAACTATATGCAAATTCCATGCCAGAAGTTTGTGGGAGGATATACAGTCACTTAGTCATTCAACTAAAGTTTATCGAGAAACTACACTAATCTAAACAATATCCTTATTCTTGGGATACAACAAGAAACTAAAGGCATAGTTTTGCAGATCTTGATGCTTACATCTAGTAAGGACTTCAAATATTAACTAAATTATCCACACAAGTGCATAATTTTTTAAGTGGTATAAAAATTATGGAGGAATCTTGTAATCCTAGCACTTTGGGAAGCCAAGATGGGCGGATCACGAAGTCAGGAGATCGAGACCATCCTGGCTAACATGGTGAAACCCCGTCTCTACTAAAAGTACAAAAATTAGCCGGGTGTGGAAGCATGCCTGTAGTCTCAGCTACTCAGGAGGCTGAGGCAGGAGAATCGCTTGAACCTGGGAGGCAGAGGTTGCAGTGAGTCGAGATTGCGCCATTGCACTCTGGCCTGAAGACAGAGCGAGACACTGTCTCAAAAAAAAAAAAAAAAAAAAATGGAGGAATCTAATTAAGAGTTGCAAATAGCTATAAGACACTATTTCTGTCATTAGATACATTTTTTAAATATCAGAAACATGATTTGCAAATAGTTTCTCCCAATCTGTGGCTTGGTTTTTATTTTCTTAACAAGAAAGCAGCAAATTGAGGATTGTACACCTTGGGATGATGGAAGACGTGATCAACTAAGAATGTGGATCTGTGGAAAGGAAGCTTCTGATGGCATGATACAGCAAGCTACACAGGAAATAAAATCGAGAGACAGGTGGAAAGGGTTAACCCTGGAAAAGAAAGGTGGCACTTCTACCCTGGAAAGTGAAAAAGAAGTGTGTATGGGGGTAAGGGAGTATGAGAAGATAGGTGAAAATATACTATCATTTTGAGATAAAAGGGAAGGAACTGGAGTGAGTTTGTATTAGCTTCCATTTGAAGAAGAGGGAAAATAGATATTGGAAGCTTGAAAGATAGACATTTTTGGACCACTGCTATCTAAAATGAGCTAGGAAGTCTCCTGTGGAGGGGTAAATAATTAATGAGTAACTTCAGGGTCCAGTGGAGGGAAAACTCTAATCTTTCATGTGTGAGATCTGCAACCAGAAATCTGCAACATTCGAGTTGAAGAGAAGTCAATGAGTGACTGGATCTATTAGTCAGTGTCCTGGCAGGAAAATAGCACAGTCCAAAGAAGTGTGATTGGAGAGAATTTTTTGTTTTCATTTTTTATTAAAATAAACTTGCACAGTGTAGATGTTTATAATTTTAGTGAAGCCCAATTTATCAATTTTTTTTTCATGGATGGCATTGTTGGTGTTGCATATAAAAACTTATTTCCAAACCCAAGGGTATCTAGATTTTTTCCTATGTTATCTTCTGGAGTTTTATAGTTTTACATTTTACATTTAGATCTGTGATTTACTTTGAGTTAATATTTGTAAAAGCTTAAAGGTCAGTGTCTTGAGTCACTTTTTTTGCATGTGAATGTCCAATTGTTCCAGCACCATATGTTGAAAAGATATTCCTATCCTAAGAAATTTACAATCTAGTAAAGGGTATAAGGCCAGCACACAAATGAATGACTGAAATGACATTTAACTAAGATATCTGTCCTAAAGGATGTATAGAATTGTGCTGAGCAGTGTAAAAGAGGTGACATTTAAGGTGGATTGTGAAAAGTGAATAAGGTTTTATCATACAGATGGGGCTGAGGAGGAAATAACAGAAACAAAATGACAGGTGAAAAAAGCACAGGGATGTATAGTTTAAGAAACAGAAACAAGCCCAGTTAAGCTAAAGTGTAAAAGTGTACTTTCTGGCAAACACACTGGAAAGACAGATTGTGTAATGTTATGGAAGGCCTTGAATGAGTTTCATGTGATGAGTCATTGAACAAATATTTATTGAGGGCCTACTGCATGCCAGGCACTGTTACAGCTGCTGGGGATACAGCAGTGAACAATACAGGTACTCTGTCTTACTATTACAATAAAATCTAGATTGGTATTATATTAATTACAATCTAATAGGAGATGAAAGAGGACAAGGTAGAATGTGAGAGGTGATGAGGAGAACTGGCGGAGAAGCCAGTGGCTAAAAATAGAGCAGGAAAAGGGTGATGAGAAGTTCTGGAGAGAAGCCACTAATTCACAAGGGCTCACCAGGAAAAGACTCTGATTAATGTAATATTGAAAGAAGCCCATAGGAAGCAAGAAAGAGCTTTACAGGTATCAAAGAAAATGGCATTCCACTCAGAGGGAACAGCAAGTACCAAGGCTGTGAGGTAGAAGCATGCTTAACACATTCAGAAAACAGTAAGGAAGCCAATGAGGTTGGAAAGAATTGAGTAGGAGGGATATTAGAAACAGATAATGTTAGAGAAATAATAGGGGTGTTGAGGGAGGCACAGATGCACAAATCATATAGATCTCGTAGGCCATGGTACGGCGTTGGATATTCCTTTGAGTAATAATGGGAAGATCAGGAACTTTGAGCAGAGTAGTGACATGACGTGACTTATTTTCTTGAAGATCACTCTGGCTGCAGTGTTGGGAAGAGTGTCAGAAGGTAAAGGTGGCAGCAGGGAAATCTCTTGGGTGGCTGTTACAGCAGTGAGAAGAAATACAGTGGGGGGTGGTGGGGAGAAATGCCTAGCCCTAGTTAGAATTTGATGATAGAGGTGATGGAATTTGTATACAGATTGCATGAGGGGTGTGAGAAACAGAAGAGCCAACGATGTCTGTAACATCCTGAACAATCAGAAGAAAGGAGTCACCATTGACTGAGATAAAGAATCACAGAGAAGGAGTAGGTTTGGAGGCAGAGTATTTAGGAGCGTGGTTTTGGATCTGTCTGTCTCTGCAAGTGAATTATCACATAAGCATTTATATGCAGAAGTCTGGAGCTAGTAGTTATCAGTGAATGAGTGGTGTGTAAGGCTATGAAATAAGGAAGTGAATGTAGAGAAGATAACTTCAAGAACTGAAACTTGGGAGACCCCCACAATGTAACAGAAAGATAAGGAAAAAACAGAAAAAGATACTCAGACAGAGATGCCAGTGAGATAAGGAAGAGAATCAAGAGAGACTTACAGGAGACCAAGGCAAAGGTATTCAAGAAAGCCTTTGTTAAATGCTGCTGGTAGATTAGGTAAAATGAGGACTTAAAATTGACCATTAACAAAAGCTGCTTCCATAGTGTCAAGATGAAAGCCTGAAGAAACTAAGTATAAGCCAGGCGCGGTGGCTCACGCCTATAATCCAAGCACACTGGGAGGCCAAGGTGGGCGGATCACTTGAAGTCAGGAGTTCAAGACCAGCCTGGCCCACATGGTGAAACCCCGTCTCTACTAAAAATACAAAAAAAATTAGCTGAGCTTGGTGGCCACGCCTGTAATCCCAGCCGCTCAGGAAGCTGAGGCAGGAGAATCCCATGAACCTGGGAGGTAGAGGTTGCAGTGAGCCGAGATCGTGCCACTGCGTTCCAGCCTGGGTGACAGAGCAAGACTCATCTCCAAAAAAAAAAAAAAGTATACATAATTCTTTTGAGGATTTTTACTATAAAGCAAAGAAATAGAACAGCAGATGGAGGAAACTGGAAGTCAGGGGAGGGCAGTTTGTTGTTGTTTGTGGGATGGGTGATATAACAGAAAATTCAATGATGTAGGAATGAGAGAAAAAGCAGTGGGAATGATGTCCTTCCCTAAATGAGAGAGGACAGAAGCTATTATAGTAAACAAAAGGAGCAGTCGGCTTAGATAGGGGAAGGGGCAGTTTATTAATAGGCTTAAATTTCTAAGCAATAAGAAACCATTAAAGTTTTCTGAGTGAATGTTAAGATTCTTAATAACCCTCATAATCTATATATTCCTTCCCCTTCTACCAAGGGGCAAATCCAGATACTTAAGAGTATATCCAAAAATAGATACCAGAAATACAATTATCCTCAAAATAAAATGGATGTCCAGAAAAGTTTAAATAAACCATTGTGTTTCTCTCAGCAATTTCTTCAGCCTTTGTGTTAAATCAAGATCTTTATGCTGTTTTTGAAACTTGTTGAAATGTTTTACTTTGAAAATAAACTTTTTGGTACATGAAATCAATTTTTACACACATCTAACCTTCTGAAAATTTGTAATGTGATTTATTTTGTATTCCTGTTAAATTTTGCTGAATAATAATTAAAAATGACCATACCTTGACCACCAGTGGCCTAACACTACCTCCAACAAAATTAGGAATGTAATGAATTCAAACCCTTCAGACTCATCACCTTGTAACAGATTCGATCACACAGAAATTTAGAGGAAGCTTTAAAACAAATCATATAAAGATAGTTCTTAAAGGAAATTATGTACTATTGATCATCCATGAAGTAAATTCTGTAATTTGCATTTTTTTCCAATGGAAAGGAGTAAACAAACAGTAAAGATCAAATATATTAGAATATTTTCTGGTATGTTATCATTGAATTTAATAAACAGATTCACAGAGGATTTTCAGTGTCATATGTATCTAAAACTTACTTCTACTATGATCAGTAATCAGTTCTTAAATCAGAAAGCATTTTTCTCCACAGGCATGAACGTATTTACACCAAGAAAGGGAACTTCAACTGGTCTCTAATATCCAATCTGAAGGATGTAGATGATTTAGCAACCCTAGAAGTTTTGGATGAGGTAAGAATTTCAGTTGAATTAAATTTAGACATTGCAGATGTTTTGTTAATTTATAGAAAACATAAGTATTGGTAGAAGGGGAAGGAATATATAGATTATGATGGTTATTAAGAGTCTTAACACTCACTCTGCCCATTTCTTCCATCTGTAAGTCTCATGCTTTCTTTGTCTCTTAGCTTCCTATTATTTCTCTTATCTTCAGTTTTAATCTATATAACTCAAATTTACAGATCTTTCCAGCCTAGTGTTCATTTTTTTCTGATGCTCAACTGTCAGGGGTGAAGTCCTCGCAGTGTAAGTTGTTAGGCCACAGATCTTCCTTCTTTTTCATTATTTGTGGGAGTCTCAAAGATATGATTTATTGTATTCAAAGAGCAGTCAGCCCACTGTAACCACCATGTGGTGGCCTCCCCCTTTTTCCTCTCTTGTTTCAGCTCTCAGTGGCTGTACCAGAAACTCCAAATACCTCAACAGCCTGTCTGTTACCATGGTCAGTGTTCTTCCTCATGGGATCACAAAACCCTTGTTTCACACAGCTTATCTTTCAGGGGTATTGAATTCTGCTTGGAACTCCTTATTCTAATTATCTCAGAAGTATTTCAAACATTTTTTGTGAAGTTACAGATCCAAGCTATTAAATTCTAGTCTCAGCCTCCTTTCCCCTCACCCTTCTTTATTCCACAGTTCTTTATTCCACGTAGTCAGATCATTAGAGAAATAAATGCCCTCTTTTTAGGACTTCTGTCCTGCCTGATGAACACCTTTTTTATTTTTTTTACACTGCTGATACATGCCTGAGCATTTGACTCAGAAAGGTACCAATCAAGAGCTAAGTTCTGAATAGAGGTAGTCATTTGGTAAATTTAGGGTTGCATAAACAACTCAAGTACTTCCTCAGAATAATCTCAAGATCATCAAACATCTTGAAATCAAATCATGTTGGCAAGTCAGAGACTGCAGACACCTTTCTGAATTCTTACATATAAAATTTTTTAATAATGTGAATTCCTAGGCTTGTGGATTGCAAAGAAGTTTTCACTAGATCAATATATTAATATATTAAATGGTAGATTTGTTTCTGTTGTCTATGTTTTATTTTTAGTTTCTTTTTGGACCTAAGATATTTTGCTCCTCTCTTGTGTCATGTACTATAAATGGTGGTTTTCGACATTATCAACCCCAATTCCTTTGCTCAAATGACTTATCAACTATGAAAATTACGTTTAAAAATTTTTCACAGTACTTCATAAAGCCAAAAGTCTGGGGGGAAAAAAAAAAAAAAGGACTAGGACATTCCATAAAGCCACTGGATCACCTTGATTTGAAATTAAATCATGTTCACTCCATCTTCCCTTCCCTTTTCTCTTTACTTCGTTGTTAATCTTTACGTCACTTACTGCTATTACTTCTTCTCTTGAAAGCATTATATATTTAAAATTCCTGTGACATATAATATGTCCTCTGGAAAATGCAGGTAACAATGACATCCACCGTCTCAAAACCAAAAGAAATGCCTGTCAAGTGAATGAGTAGTTGCAAACCTGATGTTATATATTTTTTACTATCAATGTGTCTATTTTTCTAATCCTTGGTCCAGATTCCAGATGTTCTGTTTATTATTGTTTACTTTTTAAGTTGTAGTTGACCACAAATAATTTTTAAGAAGGAGAAATTATTTTATTTTATTGCAGAATACAGTCTCAGAGCAACTTGAGAAGTGTTATTCCAGAGATCAGATCTATATCTATGTGGGAGACATACTCATTGCTCTTAACCCTTTTCAGAGTCTGGATCTTTACTCCACAAAGGTATGTCATATGGGGTGCATTCTCTTACTTCATACACATAATTATACCTTCAGATACTTAAATTAATTTAAATGAATGCCAGAAAAATTTTATCCACTATTTTGAATAAACAGTTATATAATTGTTATTAAAACATAGAACTAGGAAAAGTAGAAGATGGAGTCAATCTGGGTGCAGTTTGTGGTCTTCCTTTCTCCAAATGTGTGTGCCAGAGTGTTTATTACATTCAGTTACTGGTAACGGATCTACATTAAATATTGTGTCACTAAACAGATGCCTTTAAAAGCATATACTTAAGTCTGCTTTAAAAGGTATGTACTTAATGTATGTCTGCCACTGAACCGAGTATGTGCATCAAAAGTGTAATTACATTGTTTATGTAGATAATACATACTTAATGGCTATAAAAATTGCCACTATGAGTTAAAAATTCCTTTTGATGTATTATTGGCTTCATTAATATCACACACATGTTTTATGAATATGAATATATAATTATCAACTATTCAACCCCTAATGGCTTAAATATAGAATACTATTCTGGAATTAAGCAAGGTTGTTTTTCATTTTTAATTGGACTCATTCTCTTCTGGCTATTTGTGTACTTCAGAAAATTATTTAATACTGTTCCTAATAGTTATTTTTGTGTGTGAAAAGTACATATCTCTGTCATCTTTTACCATCCTAAAATTTATAGGAATAACAGTAAATTTATGAGCCCTGACCTATGTTTCAGATGATTCAGGCTTTAGTGCAATCCTACTATCAATTCACTGTGTGATCGTGGACAAATCAAATGAGAGAATGTATGTTAAATGATGTGAAGGGAAAAAAATGGTGGTCATATGTGAGACATTATTATATCCAAGGAGCAGTTAACAAACTGAAACCTGATCGTCTTATTTTTAATGAATGCTTTCACTTAAGTAAATAATGGAATTTTGAAACCTTACGTTCTGCTTTGGAAGTACAATGCAGAATCTTTTAAATTACTTTGTGTCATATCGTATTTCTGGGCTGTTTTGTGTCAGGCTTTTATTTTACATAGTTATACATTTAGATATATGTGTAGTATGTGTGTAACATGTATGTAATGTTTTGGTGGTATAAAATGGCATTTTTATTTATACTCTGCTTTAAAAATTGGAGCTATATTTGTAAATAATTCAGGACTTAAAAACAAAAAAACAAAAAGCCCTACAAATGTATTCTTTTTAACCCTTAGCATTCCAAACTATATATTGGATCAAAGAGAACTGCCAGTCCTCCTCACATTTTTGCAATGGCTGACTTAGGATATCAATCTATGATAACATATAATTCAGATCAGGTAAGAAGAGTCTCCCATTCTTAGAAATTTACCTCATAGTTACTTAAATGTCACCTGAATTTTGAGGATAAGGTCTTCTCACAGTTTTCTTTTCTATGTGTAGTGCATTGTTATTTCTGGAGAAAGTGGTGCTGGAAAGACAGAAAGTGCTCATCTTTTAGTTCAGCAGCTGACAGTGCTTGGAAAGGTATAATTCATTTTTTTTTCTGTCTTATCAGAAATATTTGTTGAATTTCAGAACTTAATATAACTCATTAATATTCTCTAGTATCTCACATTTAATAATGTACAGAAATTTTAAAATACAGTTGT
This sequence comes from Mandrillus leucophaeus, assembly GCF_000951045.1. Classification (NCBI taxonomy): domain Eukaryota; kingdom Metazoa; phylum Chordata; class Mammalia; order Primates; family Cercopithecidae; genus Mandrillus; species Mandrillus leucophaeus. The sequence continues at coordinate 1,470,685 of NW_012107286.1, forward strand.
TATCCTTTGAGAGTTTAAAATAATGAGCAATATGAAAAGCATGTACTCTGTTTTGAGGGTTTTCTAACTTTTAGCACACTTATTAGCAAGGCTTATAAATGTGATTTTCATTCTTTTTAGTCCCAGTGCATTTATTGAATGCTTTCTTTACTTTTTCTCCTTTTGTTGCTAGCAGGTTAAAAGACAGTCAACATACAAAAATCAGTTGTATTTACATACTATATATGTATACTAGCAATGGTCAATTACAAATTGAATCTTAAAAGTGCCATTAACAATAAAGTAAAAAAACCATGACCTATGTAGATCTAAATATTATTATATATGTGCAAGATTTGTATGCTGAAAACTGAAAGAGTTAAAAGAAATAAAAGACCTAAATAAACGAAGAGGTGTATCATGATCATGGATTAAATGACTCAATATTATTAAGATGTCAGTCTTCCACAAATTGATCTGTAGATATAATGCAGTTATGATAAAAATCCAATCAGGATTTTTTTTTTTTTTGGTGGGAATTGACAAGGTGACTCCAAAATATATAATGAAAGGCAAGGGAACTAGAATAACCAAACAATCTTGAGAAAGAGCAAAGTTGGAGGATTCATACTACCTTATTTCCAGATTCGCTGTAAAGCTGCAATAGTCAAGACAGTGGGTCATTAAACAGAATAGAGAGGCTACTCGCATATGGTTTATTGATTTTTGACAAAGGTGTAAAATTCGTTAATTACGAAAGGTGGTCTTTTCAACAAATAGTGTTGAAATAATTGGATAGTCCCATACAAAAAAATTAACATCAATCTATACTCACATGTTATACAAATTTTTAACTCAAAATGCATCATAGATCTAAACATAAAACCAAAAGCCATAAAATTACTACAGGAAAACATAGGAAAAGTTTTTGTGATGTTGAGTTAGGTGAAAGAGTTCTTAGATTCAACCCAAAATGCATAATTTATAAATGGAAAAATTTGATTTTGTCAAAATTAAGAATGTCTGTTCTCTGATGACACTGTTACAAAAATGAAAACACAACCTACAGACTCAGAGAAAATATTTGCAAGGCACACAACTAATAAAGGACTTGAATCTAGAATATATGAAAAAAAAACTAATAAAACTCAATAAGAAATGAAATGACAATTTAAAAACAAACATAATGTTTGAACAGTCACTTCACCAAAGATGATTATGTATGGTACATAAACAAATGAAAAGTTGCTCAACATCAGTATCATTTGGGAATGCAAGTTAAAACCACAAGAAAACACTATTACAAAACTATTAAAATGACTGAAATGGCTAGCGTTTTTTAATCTAACAGTACCAAATACTGACAGAGATATGTGCATTACTCCATTCTCACACTGCTATAAAGAACTTTCCGAGACTGGGTAATTTATAAAGGAAAGAGGTTTAATTGACTCACCGTTTTGCATGACTGGGAGGCCTCAGGAAACTTACAATCATGGCAGAAGGTGAAGGGGAAACAAGGACCTTCTTCACATGGCAGCAGGAGAGAGAAGAGTGAGAGAAGGAGGAACTTGTCCAACACTTATGAAACCATCAGATCTTGTGAGAATTCACTCACTATCACGAGAACAGCATGGGGGAAACTGCCCCATAATCCAATCACCTCCCTCCCTTGACATGTGGGGATTACAGGTCCTTTCCTAGACATGTGGGGATTACAAATCAAGATGAGATTTTGGTGGAGGCATAGAGCCAAATGATATCAACATGTGTTACCGAAACACCAGGGGTTTGGTCTAGGTCCTGCTACTTGCTGCGCAGAAAGCCAATGACTGAGATGATGAGTATTGCCAAAGAAGTAGGTTTTAATCAGGTGTTGCACCCGGGAAATGGGAGCTGTCTCAAATCTATCTCTTTGATCAATTAAAACTAGGGGTTTACATAACAGGGAAGACATGTAAGAATGTATAAGAAGCCGGGCGCGGTGGCTCACGCCTGTAATCCCAGCACTTTGGGAGGCCGAGGCGGGCGGATCACAAGGTCAGGAGATCGAGACCATCCTGGCTAACACGGTGAAACCCCGTCTCTACTAAAAATGCAAAAAATTAGCCGGGCGAGGCGGCGGGCGCCTGTAGTCCCAGCTACTCGGGAGGCTGAGGCAGGAGAATGGCGTGAACCCGGGAGGCGGAGCTTGAGCCGAGATCGCGCCACTGCACTCCAGCCTGGGCGACTAAGCGAGACTCTGTCTCAAAAAACTAGGGAGAGACAAGGAAGCAATAATGATGAATGAGGGGTCTGCATCTTATTGTCTGGATGTGGTGATCTATGGAGTTTCAGTTCTTTGATACTTTTTTTTGACAGGCCTGAAGGTGGTTTCCTCAGGAGGGAAATCAGATAAAACAAACTGTAAAGTTCAAGCTTCAAGACCAGAAGGGTCAATTTTGCATGTTTATTTAAAGAAAAGAATCTATGGGACTATTGGGTTTCATATGGAGCAACTGTATTTCTGGTGAGAATGCAAAGTGGTACAGCCACTTTGGAAAACAGTTTGGATGTTTCTTATAAGCTACACTTACCATACAACCCAGCAGTTCTACTGCTATGTGTTTATCTGTGCTATGTGCCTTTCTGTATAGACTGTGAAAACCTTTACAGAAACCTATAAACAAAGATTTATAGAGACTTAATTTACAAACTCCAGAAAGTGGAATAAACAAACTATAGTATATTAATACAGTGAAATATTACTCAGCAATAAAAAGAAATAAACATTGAGTCAGGAGTTCAAGACCAGCCTGGGCAACATAGCAAGACCTCTATGAAAAAATTTAGAACTTAGCCAGGCATGATGGCACATGCCTACAGTCCCAGCTACTTGGGAAGCTGAAGTGGAAGGACTGTTTGAACTATGGAGGTCGAGGCTGCAGTGAGCTATGGTGGCACCACCGCACTCCAGCCTGGGTGACAGAGCAAGACCCTGTCTCAAAAAAAGAAAAAGAACAAACATTGATACAAGCAATAATGAATTCCATTAAATTATCGTTGGATGAGGCCAGGTGCTCTGGCTCACGCCTGTAGTCCCAGTACTTTGGGAGGCCGAGGCAGGCAGATCAAGAGGTCAGGAGATCAAGACCATCCTGCTAACATGGTGAAACCCCGTCTCTACTAAAAATACAAAAAATTAGCCGGGCGTGGTGGCAGGTGCCTGTAATCCCAGCTACTTGGGAGACTGAGGCAGAGAATGGCATGAACCTGGGAGATGTGAATGGTGTGAATCTGGGAGGCAGAGCTTGCAGTGAGCCAAAATCATGCCACCGCACTCCAGCCTGGGCAACAGTGCGAGACTCCATCTCAAAAAAAAAAAAAATTGTTTTTGGATGAAGCTCAAATGTATTATGCAAGTGGAAGAAGCATTATGCAAGTCGGGCACGGTGGCTCATGCCTGTAATCCCAGCACTTTGGGAGGCTGAGGTAGGTGGATCACCTGAGTCAGGAGTTCAAGACCAGCCTGGACAATATGGTGAAACCCCATCTCTACTAAAAATACAAAAATTAGCTGGGCATGGTGGCAGGTGCCTGTAATCCCAGCTACGCGGGAGGCTGAGGCAGGCAGAATTACTTGAACCTGGGAGGTGGAAGTTGCAGTGAGCTGAGATCGCACCACTGCACTCCAGCCTGGGCGACAGTGCGAGACTCCATCTCAAAAAAAAAAAAAAAAAAATTGTTTTTGGATGAAGCTAAAATGCATTATGCAAGTGAAGAAGCCAGAATCAAAAGACTGCATAATGTGTGATTCAGTTTACATGCCATTCTTGCAAATTTAAAACAGTACAGACAGAAACAGATCAGTGATTATCAGGAAATGGGGGTGGAGAGAGGGATTGACTGCAAAGAGTCACAAGACAATTTGGGGTGGTGAAGGAATTATGCTATATGTAGACTGTGTTGGGGGTAACATGATGGCACATGTAAAAACTCTCAGCGCTGTACAGTATAAAGGATGACTCTTACTGTATGTAAATTATACCTTAATTTTTTTAAAAAAGGAAGTTGAGGATAGACACTTTGATTTTCCAGGTAAAGATCTTACAATAAGATAAAATTGTACTTTAATGACGCTAATGGCCAAAAAAGAAAAAAAAATTGTTTACAATTTATGCCTGTAAAAAATTTTATTACGATCTACATAGTTATAATTTGCCATGTTAAAATTTTTGCCAATTCTGTGAGGAATCTTGCGTTACAAAACACCAATAGGTTGAAGGTTAAACCTAATCTGTCTATAAAAGATTGAGGCTGCACAGTTCAAAACAACTGCTTAATTGAATTTAATTCACTATTGTAAAAGGGGTTGAGTTTTTTATTTGATTCTCCACTTGGTCACTGTTGGTGTAGAGAAGAGCTACTGATTTGTGTACATTTATCTCATATCTGGAAACTTTGCTGAATTCTTTTATCAGTTCTAGGAATTTTCTGGAGGAGTACTTAGGGTTTTCAAGGTAAATGATCATATCATCAGCAAACAGTGACAGTCTGACTTTCTTTTTACTGATTTGGATGCCCTTTATTTCTTCCTTTTCACTGATTGCTCTGGCTAGGACTTCCAGTGCCATGTTGAAGACAAGTGGTGAGAATGGGGATCCTTTTCTTGTTCCCATTCTCAGAGGGAATGCTTTCAACATTTCCCCATTCAGTATTATGTTGGCTGTGGGTTTGTCATAGATGGCTTTTATTACGTTAAGATGTGTCCCTTGTATGCCAATTTTGCTGAGAATTTTAATCATAAAGGGATGCTGGGTTTTGTCAAATGCTTTTCCTGCATCTGTTGAGATGATCATGTGATTTTTGTTTTTAATTCTGTTTATGTGGTGTATCACATTTATTGACCTGCATATGTTAAACCGTCCCTGCATCCCTGGTATGAAACCCATTTGATCATGGTGGATTATCTTTTTGATATGTTGTTGGATTCAGTTAGCTAGTGTTTTGTTAAGGATTTTAGCATCTTTGTTCATCAAGGATATAGGTCTGTAGTTTTCTTTTTTGGTTATATCCTTTCCTGGTTTTGGTATTAGGGTGATGCTGGCTTCATAGAATGAATTAGGGACAGTTCCTTCTTTCTCTATCTTGTGGAATAGTGTCAAAAAGGTTGGTGCCAATTCTTTAACGTCTGGTAGAATTCGAGAATTCAGCTGTGAATCCATCTGGTCCTGGACTTTTTTTTTTTTTTTTGGTAATTTTAAAATTACAATTTCAATCTTGCTGCTTGTTATTCGTCTGCTCAGAGTATTTAATTCTTCCTGATTTAAGCTACAAGGGTTGTATTTTTCCAGAAATTTATTCATCTCTTCTAGGTTTTCTAGTTTATGTGTGTAAAGGTGTTTATAGTAGCCTTGAGTGGTCTTTTGTATTTCAGCGATGTCAGTTGTAATATCTCCTGTTTCATTTCTGAATGAGGTTATTTGAATTTTTTCTGTTCTTTTCCTGGTTAATCTTGCTAATGGTCTATCAATTTCATTTATCTTTTCAAAGAAACAGGTTTTTGTTTCATTTATCTTTTGTGGGGTTTTTTGTTTGTTTGTTTCAGTTTCGTTAGTTCTGCTCTGATCTTGGTTATTTCCTTTCTTCTGCTAGGTTTGGGTTTGGTTTGTTTTGTTTCTCTAGTTCCTTGAGGTGTGACCTTAGAATGTCAGTTTGTGTTCTTTCAGTTTTTTTTTTTTTTTTTTTGACATAGGCATTTAGGGCTATGAACTTTCCTTTTAGCACCGCCTTTGCTGTATCCTAGAGGTTTTGATAGGTTGTGTCATTATTTTTGTTCAGTTTGAAGAACTTTTTAATTTCCATCTTGATTTTGTTTTTGACCCAGTGCTCATTTGGGAGCAGGTTGTTTGATTTCCATGTATTTGCATGGTTTTGAAGGTTTCCTTTGGAGCTGATTTCCAGTTTTATACCTTCTGATCTGAGAGAGTGCTTGATATAACGTCAATTTTCTTAAATTTATTGAGGCTTGTTTTATAGCTTATCATACGGTCTGTCTTGGAGAAAGTTCCATGCATTGTTGAATAGAATGTGTACTTTGTGGTTGTTGGATGAATGTTCTGTATGTATCTGTTAAGACTATTTGTTCCAAGATGTAGTTTAAATCCATTGTTTCTTTGTTGACTTTCTGCCTTGATGACCTGTCTAGTGCTGTCAGTGGAGTATTGAAGGCTCCCACTATAATTGTGTTGCTGTCTATCTCATTTCTTAGGTCTATAGTAATTGCTTTATAGATCTGCGATCTCCAGTGTTAGGTGCATATATGTTTAGGATTGTGGTATTTTCCTCTTGGACAAGGCCTTTTATCTTTATATAATGTTCCTCTTTGTCTCTTTTACAGTTTGTTTTGTCTGATATAATAATAGCTACTTTGCTGGCTTTTGGTGTCCATTTGCATGAAATGCCTTTTTCCACCCCTTTACTTTAAGTTTATGTGAGTCTTTATGTGTTAGGTGAGTCCCCCGAAGGCAGCAGATAGTTGGTTGTTGAGTTCTTATCCATTCTGCAATTCTCTATCTTTTAAGTGAAGCATTTAGGACATTTACATTCAACGTTAGCATTGAGATGTGAGGTACCGTTGCATTCATCATGCTATTTGTTTCCTGGTACTTTAGTTTTTGGTTTTGTTTCTGCTTTTAATTTGTATTTTTGTTTCATAGGTCCTGTGTGATTTATGCTTTAAAGAGGTTCTGTTCTGATGTGCTTCCAGGATTCATTTTAAGATTTAGAGCTCCTTTTAGCAGTTCTTATAGTGGTGGCTTGGTAATGGCAAATTCTCTCAGCATTTGTTCATCTGAAAAAGATTGTCTCTTTCCTTCATATATGATGCTTAGTTTTGCTGGATACAAAATTCTTGGCTGATAATTGTTTTGTTTCATTAGGCTGAAAATAGGGCCCCAATTCCTTCTAGCTTGTAAGGTTTCTGCTGAGAAATCTGCCATTAATCTGTAGGTTTTCCTTTATAGGTTACCTGGTGTTTCTGTCTCACAGCTCTTAAGATTCTTTCCTTCATCTTAACTTTGGATAACCTGATGAGATGACAGTGTGCCTAGATGAAGACCTTATTGTGATGAATTTCCCGGGTGTTCTTTGTGCTTCTTGTATTTGTATGTCTAGGTCTCTAGCAAGGCCAGGGAAATTTTCCTTGATTATCCCCACAAATATATTTTCCAAGCCTTTAGAATTCTCTTCTTCCTCAGGAACAGCGATTATTTTTAGGTTTTGTTGTTTAACCAAAGTAATCCCAGACTTCTTGGAGGCTTTGTTCATATTTTCTTATTCTTGTTCTTTTTTCTTTGTCTTTGTTGGATTGGGTTAATTTGAAGACTTGGTCTTTGAGCTCTGAATTTCTTTCTTCTACTTGTTCAGTTATATTGCTGAGACTTTTCACAGTATTTTGCATCTCTAAAAGTGTATCCAAAGTTTCCCAAATTTTTGATTGCTTTTTCTTTAAGTTATTTATTTCCTTGAATATTTCTCCCTTCACTTCTTTTATCATTTTTCAGATTTCTTTGTATTGAGCTTCACCTTTCTCTGGTCCCTCCCTGATTAGCTTAATAACTAGCCTCTTGAATTCTTTCTCAGGTAAATCTTTTTTGTTTGTTTGTTTGTTTTCAGTTCAGATCCATTGCTGGTGAACTAGTGTGATTTTTTGTTGTTGTTGTTGGGGGGTGTTGCAGAGCCTTGTTTTGTCATATTACCAGGGGTGGTTTTCTGGTTCCTTTTTATTTGAGTAGGCTCTGTCAGAGGGAAAGTCTAGGGCTGAAGGCTGTTATTCAGATTCTTTTGTCCCACAGGGTGTTCCCTCGATGTAGTTCTCTTCCTCTTTTCTATGGATGTGGCTTCCTGTGAGCTGAACTGCAGTGATTGCTGTCTCTCTTCTGGGTCAAGCCACCCAGCAAGTCTGCCCAGCTCCGAAATACTACTGGGTGTTGTCCACACAGAGTCCTATGATGTCAACTGTCTATGGGTCTCTCAGCCATGGATACCAGCACCTGTTCTGGTGGAGGTGATGGGGGGAGTGCAGTGGACTCGATGAGGGTTCTTAGCTTTGGTGGTTTAATGCTCTATTTTTGTGCTGGTTGACCTCCTGCCAGGAGGTGGCACTTTCAGAAAGTATCAGCTGTGGTAGTATGGGGTGGAACCGGCCGTGAGTGGGGCCCTAGAACTCCCAAGATTATATGCCCTTTTTTTTCTGCTACCAGGGTAGGTAGGGAAGGACCATCAGGTGGGGGCAGGGCCAGGTGTGTCAGAGTTCAGACTCTCCTTGGGCGGGTCTTGCTGTGGCTGCTGTGTGGGATGGGGGTGAGATTCCCAGGTTCCTGGAGTTGGGTACCTAGGGGGATTATGACTGCTTCTGCTGAGTCATGCAGGTTGTCAGGGAAATGGAGGAAAGCTGGCAGTCAAAGGCCTCACCCAGCTCCCACGCAAACTGAAGAGTGGATCTCACTCCCACCATGCCCCCGCAACAGCTGAGTCTGTTTCCAGGCAGAGGGTGAAATGGGCTTGAAAACCTGCCCCAGGCTATCCTCCTCCCAGCTGCAAAAGAAAAGTGCTTGGCTCTTCCCCTGCTTGTGGAGTCTACACACCAGATTTGCACGCTCCCCCGAGTTCTGGCCAGGCTTCTTGCCAGGTCAAACTGTTACAAAGTTCAGCTAAAGATTTCCTTATCCCCGTGCAGTTTTACCCTCTGCTCCTCTGGCCACCCTCCCCTTGGATCCCTGTGGTGCCAGGCAGGAGTGGCCTGCTAGGGGACCCAGGAAGCTCCCAGGGTTTTCCTGCTGCTTCCTCTACCCCTATATTTCGCTTGGCTCTCCAAATGGATTCGGTTCCATGTAAAGTCAGAAACTTCTCCCACCTTCAGCTTCTCAGCTTCTCCAGTGGGGATGTGTGTTCAGGAGAAGAGGGTCTTCTTCTCCCACTTCTGCAGTTGGGGCACTCACAGTATTTGGAGGGTCTCTCAGGTCCTGCGGGAGTGGTCCACTTCCTTCAGAGGGTCTGTGGGTCCTCTTGAGATTGCTGGTTTGTTCTTGCATTAATCTGGAGCTAAAATTCACAGTGCAAGCCTCTGTACGCTGCCCTGTCTGGAGCTGCAATCCAGTCTTGTCTCCCATCTGCTATGATGATTGACCCTTCCTGGGATTGTTTTTTTCTATTTCTGTGAAGAATGCCTTGGGATCTTGATAAGGATTGCACTGATTCTGTATATTTGGGTAGTATGGATATTTTAACAACATTAATTCTTCTGATCCCTGAGATATATTTTCATTTATTTGTGTCTTCCTCAACTTCTTTCATCACTGTTCTACAGTTTTCAGTGTATAGATCTTTCACCTCCTTGGTTAAATTTATTCCTAATGTTTTATTTTTATGCTTGTGTTAATGGGATTGCTTTCTTGATTTATTTTTCAGTTAGGTTATTATTTATGTATAAAAATGTTACTTACTTTTATATGTTGATTTTGTATCCTAAAATTCTATTGAGTTATTACTTCTAACATTTATTTTGTGGGATATTTGGGGCTTTTTACAGGTAGGATCATGTAATCTGCAAATGCAGTAGTCTCCACTTATCCCCACAGGGGATATGATCCAAGATACACTTGTGGTTGCCAGAAACTGCAGATAATATCAAGCCCTATATATACTGTTTTTTCCTAAACATCCCTATGATAAAGTTTAAATTATAAATTAGGCACAATACAAGATTAACAACAATAACTAAAAATAAAATATAACACTATACTGTAATGAACATCATATGAATATGATCTCTCTCTCTCTCTCTCTTTCAAAATACCTTAGTGTCACTTGTTTTAGGGGATCCCTTGCTGACTTCTTTGTGTAGGCTCAATGCTTTCTGGTTCAACCACTGACACCAATCAGAAAACATTTTCTGTTCATGTCTTCCACCCACAAATGTAACGCCTTCTTATCTTAACTAAGTACTGATCATGCACTATGACTATGACTTTTGCAATATGATATGTGACGGTAAAACTAGCACAAGTTTCTTTTTCCTTCTTCACAATTTAACAGATAGTAGACCTCAACATACAATATTTTTTCTTCCCTTATGAAGTCAAGAACTTTCACCTTTTCACTTCAAGCAGGCAAATATAGTTTCTCTTTGACATATTCAAATTGTCAGCATCACTACTCTTGTGCTTTGGGGCCATTAAGTAAAATAAAGATTATTTGATGGCCAGAACTGTGATACTGTGACAGCTGATCTGATAACTGAGAGGGCTACTAAGTTGGCTGACAGGTGGGTAGCGTATACAACGTGGATACGTTGGGCAAAGGAAGAATTCACTTTCCAGGTGGGACAGAATGCGGTGGCACAGATTTAATCACACTACTCAGAATGGCATGCAATTGAAAACTTAGAAATTATTTATTTCTGGAATTTTTCATTTAATAGTTTTAGACCATGGTTGACTGCAGGTCAACTTCTTCCTTTCTGATTTGGGTGCCTTTTATTTCTTTATCTTGTCTGATTGTTCTTATTAGTACTTCCAGTACTATGTTGAATAGAAGTGATAAGAGTGGGTATTTTTTTGCGTTGTAATAGATACTATTGGAAAAGCTTTTAGTTTCTCCTCATTGATTATAATGTTAACTGTGGATTTTTCATACATTCCCTGTATTATGTTGAGGAATTTTCTATACCTAAACTGTTGAGAGTCCACATCAAGAAAAGATGTTGTGGTATCTTAAATGGTCTTCTATAACTCATACATATGATGTAGATTATTCTGTGGTTGAAAAATGTTAAAAATTGTGTCTTTTCAAGGTAAAGAAACCTATTACCACTTTGCCTAATATTGCTTTTCTATTGCCTAAGAAAATGTTATATAATTGTAGGTAGCTCCTGTATTCTTTGGGAATGAAAATGGTTATGCCAAAGAATACTTCATTCCTTCCAAAATGTCCTTTTTCTTCCTGCGGAATACCGCTACTTAGTGGAAATCACAGCAAGACCAGCAATTTCTAGATAGTTCATAAAAATCTGGGACATTCTGTCAATAGAAAAATAAATAGCTATAGAAAGGCCTCTTATGAGTTATACCTTAGTAAATGCTTTTCTTTTTGTAATCTCATAGGAAAATGGAATACAGCTTCCACTTTTAAAATTAAAAAAAGAAGGGGTGTTGGACTTTGTCAGATACTTTTTCTGCATCAATTGAGATGATTATGTGGTTTTTATCTTTGACTCTGTTAATATGTTGAATCACATTGTTTGATTTGCATATGTTAAGCTAGATTTGCATGCCAGGGATAGATTTTGCTTGGACATAATATATAATCTTTTTAATGTGTTATTGGATTTGGTTTGCTAATATTTTATTGAGAATTTTTGCATCAGTGTTCATCAGAGAAACTGGCCTGTAGTTTTCTTTTCTTGTGATACCTTTATCTGGCTTAGGTAGTAAAGTAATGCTGGCCTCATAAAGTGTAGTTGAAAGTATTCCCTCTGGCTCTATTTTTTATTATTTATTAATTTGCTTTTCTTAGAGACAGAGTCTCACTCTGTCACCCAGGCTGGAGTACAGTAGCATAATCATAGCTCACTGCAGTGTCTGAACTCCTGGGCTCAAGTGACCCTCCTGCTTCAGCCTTCCCAGTAGCTGGGACTACAGGCATGTGCCAGTGCACTGGGCTAATTTTATAATTCTTTGTTCAGATGAGGTCTTATTTTGTTGCCCAGGCTGGTCTCAAACTCCTGGCTTCAAGCTGTCTTCCCACCTTGGCCTCCCAAAATGCTGAAATTACAGACATGAGCCACACTGTGCTTGGCCTAGCTCTACTTTTTAGAAAAGTTTAAGAAGTATTGGTATTGATTTTCTTCCAATGTTTGGTGGAATTCAGCTGTGAAGCCACCTTATCCTAGGCTTTTCTTTGTTAGAGGGTTTTGATTACTTCTTCAATTTCTTTATTTGTTTTTGGTCTGTTCAGGCTTTCTAATTCTTTCTGACTCAATTTTGGTAGGTTATATTTTTCTGAGAATTTATCTACTTCCTCCAGGCTACCCAAATTGTTTATAGATAATTGTTCATAATAGTCCCTATGATCCTTTTTATTTCTGATACGTCTGTTGTAATTTCTCTACTTGCATTTATTATTTTACTTATCTTAGTCATCACTCTTATTTTCTTAGACTAGCTGAGGGTTTGTCAGTCCTGTTTTTTTCAAAAGCAAAACTCATAGTTTTATTGATTCTTTTTATAGTTTTTCCTTTCTCTATTTGATTTATTTTTGCTCAGGTTTTGATTTTTTTTCCTTTCTTCTGCTAATTTTGACTTTAGCTTTTTCTTCATTTTTTAGTTCCTCGAGGCATAATGTTAGACTATTTATTTTGGAGCTTGCTTCTTTTTTAACATAGGAATTTATTGCTACAAACCTCTCTCTTAGAATTGCTTTTGCTACATTCCATAGGCTTGTTATGTTGTATTTTCCTTGTGGTTTGTCTCAAGGTATTTTTTACTTTCCCTTTTACTTTCTTCTTTGACCAATTGGCTGTTCAGCAGTACATTGTTTAATTTCCACATAGTTGATCATCTGTGGTGCTAGGAGGTGCTCCTGCTTAGGTGTGCCAGAGGCTTGGAGCCCCAGGGTGCAAAGTACCACCTCACCTGTGATGTGTGGTGGCAGCAACTACTTCAGTGTTCAGGAGGCCTGAGGCCCTCTGAGGGTGGGGTGCTGCCTCAGCTCTGGTGCAAGGGAGCTCCCTCAGCCAAGCTCAGAGCCTGTGAGGACTGCAGGATTCTCCAGTAGCAATGACTGCAAGTGTGAACAGTAGTGAGAGAGGTTGCTGGGGGTATCTTGCTTACCTTTTCCTTGCAGGGAGCTGTCCTTCCTTGCTGGTTGTGAGCTGATCCCCACTTGGGGCATGATGTGGTAAAGGTAAGGTGTTTCCTTTCCTTCTCTATGTGGCCATCCTGGGTTTCTGTGCTCTACAGGATTTCTACTGGCTGCTTTTTTGCTGTTCTCCACCGTGCTCCTTTAGTTATTTTGGTTTAAATGTACTTGTTTACTCATTTGAAGGTAGCGGGGGGCTTGAAGGTGTATTATGCATTCTCACACTGCTATAAAGAGCTACTTGAGACTGGGTAATTTATAAAGAAAAGAGGTGTAATTGACTCACAGTTCCACATGGCTGGGAAGGCCTCAAAAAAACTTACAATCATGGGCAGAAGGTGAAGGGGAAGCAAGCCCAGCAAAGCAGGAGAGAAAGAAAGAGGGAGCAAAGGGAGAAATGCCACTTTCAAGCCATCAGATCTCATGAGAACTCAGTCCTTATCACAAGAAGAGTGAGGGGGAAAATCCACCCCCATGATCTAATCATCTCTCACCAGGCCCTCTCCCCTGACACATGGAGATTACAATTTGACATGAGATTTGGGTGGGGACACAGAGCCAAACCATATCAGAGGGAGAGCACTAGGAGCTTCTGGCCAACCATCTTGATGTCACTTCTAATTCATTTTCAAAATGATGAGTAGGAAGAATTCCATGTTCCTGTTAAAAACTAATTGAGCGCGGTGGCTCAAGCCTGTAATCCCAGCACTTTGGGAGGCTGAGACGGGCGGATCACGAGGTCAGGAGATCGAGACCATCCTGGCTAACACGGTGAAACCCCGTCTCTACTAAAAAAAAAATACAAAAAACTAGCCGGGCGAGGTGGCGGGCGCCTGTAGTCCCAGCTACTCGGGAGGCTGAGGCAGGAGAATGGCGTGAACTCGGGAGGCGGAGTTTGCAGTGAGCTGAGATCCGGCCACTGCACTTCAGCCTGGGCGACAGAGTGAGACTCCGTCTCAAAACAACAACAACAACAACAACAACAACAACAAAAACTAATTGAGTGGTTTTAATATGTTCTATCAGAAGTCTTGACCCAGTGGCTTAATATAACCTCTACTTAGCAGACTTGTGACCCTCTCGGGAGTGGAAGAGCCAGGAGAGACCTAAAAAAAAGGTGGCGCTACCCCAGGTGTCTCATCTCAGCCTTTTCTTCCCCCTTGCCCATCAACCACTCTCTCCTTCTAGAAGTATCATTTTAAAAGGTTTTGACAATGGTGAGATAAGATTTAATGTGGGGCACGGGGACAGTGAGGCATAGCATATTATCCTGGTGTAGAGGAGCTGAATACCTGAATGAATTTACTCACAGGTCTTTGCTATTCTGTCCTGATCTGCGGGCTGATAGAGGTTCTCATCAGTGATAAATTAATTGTGTGTGAATGTGGTTCTGTAGATGTCAGCAAACTCCTTAATCTAATCTCTTTGTCTTGTTTTAGATTAATGTTAATTGGGGATGGGTATATATGTATTTTCAGATTCCTACCCTTATCACATCTTATCTTGTTTTAACTTATGTCCTTGATAAGGATTTACCAGATGGAAAAACGAGGTGTTTGGTAGATAGAACTTACCTTTGAAATATGCAGTCTTCCAAATCTTACTAAGCAGGTCACTGCTATTCAATATATGCCAATGAAAATGTTATCTCACCTTTTTCATGGGTGCAAGGCCAGCCCAAAACATTTTAAAAGAGCCAAGTTCATCCCCCAAATTACTATGCTCTTCTCTCACCCCTTATTGCCTCTTTTATAAGATACTCAAAGTTCTTACGCAGCCTGAAAACTTCATTGTGAATGCCCCCTCCAACCCACTCAAATTCTAATGTAGCCTGTGTTCCAGAAATAGCTTCCACTGTTCTCCCTCGACATAGAAAATTTGCAATAAGTCTAACATACTTGATCTTGGTAAAGTATTAAGGTAGGTATTACACTGAAAATAATCTACTTCAGCTAACTTCTGCCAAGTTGTGAATAACTAATACCTCCCTATACCTCGGGGGGCAGAGGTTGGAATGCCTTTGTAAAAGTGATTGGCTATTAACCCAAATAAATTTCTACTCAGTAGAATTTCAACTAAAGTGGTAAAAAAGAAACATGGAACATACTTCTTTGAGAAGAGGAGCATAAGAGATGGGGAAGAAATAGAGGTAGAGCCATGTAAGCCTGCTAACCTTGACCTGGTTTCCACACCTCCCATTCATACTTCCGAGCTGTTCTCACTTTTCGTAATTATTCCCTTCTCTCTGCTTCTGAATTAATGAGTTATCTTTCCTCTCTTAGTTTCAGGGTTAGCAGCTTCTGTGGAAGCAAGTAAAGTGGTTCTGGCTTTGGGGACTATTTGGATGGGGGCCCAGGCAGGTAGAGGAGGAATAACAGAATGACAAGTGTACTTCAATGTGCATAGGCTGCTTATAAATTATCTTTGTAAATCAGGCGGAACTGCATTTGAATAGAAAAGTATAGAATATCTCCTTGTCCTTTTTTAAGAAAACAAGTGAGTGAATCCACGTATGGGAGGGCGAAAATAGACCAGGATGTAACATCTGCCAATATATCAGGAACATGCTTTTGTATGTTTATGTCTACATAAAGTGCTTACCAAAGAAGAGACATTTCATTATATACCAAGTTAATTTTTTATGTTTTTAAAAATATCTTAATATTTTCTCTTTAGGCTAATAACAGAACCTTGCAAGAGAAGATTTTACAAGTAAACAATTTGGTAGAAGCCTTTGGCAATGCCTGCACTATTATAAATGACAATTCTAGCCGATTTGGAAAATACTTAGAAATGAAATTCACCTCTTCTGGAGCTGTAGTGGGAGCACAGATTTCTGAATATCTCCTGGAAAAATCCCGAGTTATCCACCAAGCTATGTAAGTTTATTTCAAACCTCTCCTATTTTGGAGGAAGCAGAAGCAAACATAATGCTTTAATAGTAAAATGTCTTTCTCATTCAATAAAATTTTGTTTATCACCTACTATATGCAAAGCACTTACCATTGAGAATGAAGAGATCCATCAGCACTGTCTTACTCTCAAATATATGTAACATTCAATAGAAGAATTAATAAATAACCTAAAATTTGTGCTGCCAGATAGAAAGCCTAAGCCCATCATAGAGGTACTAACAGCATAAATTAGAGACCGTTCTGACATAGCAGAGAATATATTTATCTATACAAAATTAATGTGAAATTTAATTCGAAATAACTGAATGCTTTTCTCTTTTAAATGCTAGCATATATAAATAGACATTTGTATTAATTCTATTCTTCCTATGTTTATACACAAGGGGCCAAATAAAAGATTCAAGAAGGAGCTTTATCGTATTGACCTTTTATTGCTGACTGATTTTAGCCATCAATACTCTTCATAATGCTTTGATATTAAGTTGAATGAATTCCTTTTGCGGATTTGTAGCTTAATGACAAAGTTTCTCTCCTGTCTCACAAAACATCTTTGTTATTCTAATGAGGAAACTATCGTTACACATTGGATTTGTACCCTGGTAGTTACATTATTTTGTTTGAAAGCTTGGCAAGTTAGAATCTTTCATTTTTCTTATGTTGGTTTTATGCTAAACATATGCTACATTATTGTAGTAATATGTCAAGTTAATTCACAGTAACATAATAAGCCTTGTTGTGTATTAGTACATTATTATTTAATGTAAGTGCCTTCAAGCTTGGTGTCATTCAATTCATGAGTAAGTCATGAATAGAAGTTGCCTGGAGTCCAGCTCCTGAGCACTAGCCCCAGTATGGAAAATTACCCTTTGGTCTTCAATTGAAAATATGGAAGGAGGCTGGGCGCGGTGGCTCACGACTGTAATCCCAGCACTTTGGGAGGCTAAGGTGGGCAGATCACAAGGCCAGGAGATCGAGACCATCCTGGCTAACAAGGTGAAACCCCGTCTCTACTAAACATACACAAAATTAGCTGGGTGTGGTGGTGGGCGACTGGTGGTGGGCGCCTGTAGTCCCAGCTACTCGGGAGGCTGAGGCAGGAGAATGGCGTGAACCCAGGAGGCGGAGCTGGCAGTGAACCAAGATCGCGCCACTGCACTCCAGCTGGGGTGACAGAGCAAGACTCCATCTCAAAAAAAAAAAAAAAAAAAAGGAAGGAATGTTTATTAGACACATGTGGTTTTCAATTGTGGTACCAGACCATTTTAATCCACCTTGGGTAAGATATTTAAACCTTAAAGATCCTTACAGGATCTTGGCTCTGTAATTCATTGTATGTAGGATTTGAAATAGTTTACTTAACCTCTCTGCACCTCTGTTTTTCATCTTTAAAATGAAATGGCATTAGTACCTATCAATTAAGACAAGGTATGTATAGTATCTACCACAATGAATGGCATATAGTAAGAAATCCATAAGTTTAAGCCATTAGTAGTAATAGTAGTATTAATAGTTGATTAGAAATAACATATAGCACAGTACCTGGGATATTGAAGATGTTCAATAAATGGTAGATACTATTTATTGATGCGTGTCCAGTGCCCAAAACTCGGTGGACATGTGTGTCAGTGCTATTGCGGCCCATAAGTAGAAGGACCTCAGGATCTTAGCAGATGTGGAAACTTAGCTAGTTCTCAAAACTGTTTGTTCTGCTCTCATAATTGTGTAAGCCTCTCCTTCAGGCCCTTTGGGGAGAACTACTTAAAGAGTAACTAATTGGTAGATGGCACCACCATGTTGCACAATATTAAGGGATATCATTCACGGTGTATTCTATGGAGCTGAGTGCAGGAACACAGTTCATATAGAATAACACATGAACATAACCCTCTGGAGTTACACAACAAGGCCCTGAGCGTATAACCATAGAAATAATCCCGTTAATGCTTACTGAAATATTGTAGGATGCATTCTAAGAAATAGCATAGTCAGGATTATATTTAAGGCATGCTATGAATTAAGTAATTTTTCCCCCTAAGGAACTATTCTAATTTTACAACTTTGCTTATTGGGGAAAAGCATTCCAAATTCCAAATTCACAATCAAGTGGAAATATAACTCAGTTATAATTTGAGCACAGCTGTCTTTAATTTATAACACTTTTTCCATTTTTATGTTTTTTCTTTCACCTAATTTAATTGCATTTTTAAGTTTCAGAGGAGCTTTGAGTGACCTATGAATATGAAAATATTAGACCTGTGATTGATGGAAGAATTCTTAATAGGTACCTTTACAAATTATAAATTTAATTGCACTGTTATCAATCAGGGTACTGAACAGAAAGAACAAGCTCTAGGGTTTTAACTGAGAAAACTGTTTACAGAAGTCACATGAGCATTGAAGAGCCAAGAAGAAATGGTGAGATGCCCATGGACTAACAGGGGTGAGGAGCCATGGCGGCCTTCCTGTCTGCAGGCAGAGGGAGGGGCAGCACTAGTGCCTGGTGCCAGCTGCAGCTGTGGATCAGGGGCTGCCTGTCGAGAGCTATGGCCCTAATGGGATGCAGCCGTTCAGGGAGAGAGCAAGGGGATAACGTCCCAGCCTCTCTCTCCTCCCTCCGCCTGTTTCCTGCCTGTGCTTCCTATAGCTGAACCCATATGGAAGCCAGAGAGCAAGGGAGTCCAGGGATTGCAGGCTGTAAGGATTGGCCTTTAGGGTCCCAGAGCAAGACAAAGAAGAGTGTAGAATGATCTGAGGAGTAGGGAAGAATCAGAGCAGACGAGTATCTTTTTTTGATGAACTCACCCTTTAAGACATTTTGTTCTTTTCTTCACTTTTTGCCTCTGACAATGTCATCCCAGCTCAATCTCTGACCACATTTATTTTTAGATTACCTTTCTAATGATGATGGTACTATCTTATAACCTGTGACTTAAATCCTTTTCTAAACATTGATAGTTTTCAAGGAGAAAGTTTTAAAAGAGGCTACTTAATTTCAAGAATCAAATGAACCTATTGAAGGCAATGCTAGATAATTCTCATAAATACAAATTATAGCCATTTCCACTGCAGTTTCCTCCTGTTATTACAGTTCAGTTCAGCAGGCATTGATTGCATTTCTCTCATGTCCCCAGCACTTAACAGGACTCTATAGGAGACATAAATAAGTGGCAGACATGGTGCTCTCCATTGTGGAGAAAGGGAAATGTATTTATGGAGCAGTTACTCTATGTCAGTCACTGCGCTAAGCACCTTACAGTCATTATCTCTTTTAATTCTTGTAGTCATGTGACAGGGTGTCATCTTCTCTTTTAAAAGTGAGAAACTAAGAGAATTTTAATAAGTCGCTTAATGTCAAAAGCTTAGCAATGAATGAGTTGGAGTTTGAAGCCTCGTCCGTCTTGTCTGACTCCAAAGCCCACCATCCATCCATCCATCCATCCATCCATCATCTATCCATCCATCTATTTGACACATATTTATTGAATGCCTACTGTGTGCTAGGCACAGGAGACATAAAGCCAAGTAAGGCAGGATTCTTGTGGTAACACAGCTCACACTATGATAAAACTTGCTGATCACTCATGGTTTTCTAGCCTCTCATGAAAGTAAGAAATGAGTTCATCTGCTAAGATTCAGCAGGTAGATAGCAAGAGAAGGGGACTGAGGAGACTGCATATCCAGGAGGAGAGAGTTTATAAGGTGGGAGCTGTGATTAAAAAGGAAAAACTAAAAGTGTTGCTTTATGGATACCCTGTAGTCCCTTAAGAATGCAAAGCTTCATTATTAGCTTTCTAAGTCTGATTGTTGGCCACTTCATTGAATATTCAAAGGTTTCACAGGAATTAAGCTACATCCTTGTGAGTACTTTGCCACCGTTTGAGGCTGTCAGAGGCATTGGCTGCACAGGTAATCCCCAGGATGCAAAGCAGGTGAACACACATATGAGACAGCCCTGAAGGCCTTTCTGCAAGCAGCTGAGTGGAACTCACTCTGAAGAAGTGTTAGAAGATCCACAAGTAGGAGTGAGGCCACAATCAGAGAAATGATATTTGGTAACTTGTAAGACCCTGTGTCTGTCCTCAGGCAGTCCTGACCTGGGAACCCCTGGAAACATTAGCAAGTGTGGGATACCGTAATGCTCTGTGTTCTTAAGCACAGCTTGATATGGTTAGGGACCCCGGGTAAGCTTTGGAGGTGTGTTCTTTTCCTGTTTCTTTAACTTTCTGATTGTCCGTTGAAGGTCAGTATATTCCCCAAAGTTTCTCCAGATCTTTTCAAATTATAATCCCCAATAAATGTAAACTGATGAAAAGAAATCCATTAATATTGTGTGTCTAAGTTTTAACACTTAACTGATACGATGTACAATTAGTGTACATTGTTAACAATCACAAATGTTAACTGATACAAATGTGTTTGTGATTGTTAACACTTAACTGATACAATGTACAATTAGTGTATATTGTGAACAATGTAGTACAGTGTTAACATCACAATTGCACTATATTAGTTGATGTTAGCAATCACGTTGTTAGCACTTAACTGATACAATGTACAATTAATGAAGTACACAATCAGTGTGCTTCATTAGAAGAAAGCAAACTGAATTATATGCTGTGCCAGTCGTAGAGAAGTTTTTATTATTCTGTGGTGAGAAAAGACAAGAACTAAAGGAAACTTTCAGTTTCGTTCTAACTTCAGTCATAGGCCATGTTGGTGTTTCTTGCATTATCACTGGTGACTGCAAAAAGTAACAGAATAGGATGAGTTCTGAAGGGTGTGCCAGTCCTCACTTCAGCACCCAGTCTCTGGACCACCCCTTTTCTTTAAACCTTCACTTTTCTTTGCCCCATGACTAGATTCTCCTGATTCCTCTCCTACCTCCCTGAATTTTTCTTCTGTTTTAGATTTATCCATCCAGTCTCACACTGTGTATTTACCAAATATTTGTCCCTGCAGCTTTTCTCTTTTGTTCTCTACACTCTCTCACTTCACAAATTCTTCTGACGTTATGGCCTCAACAGAGAGCCCTACGTGATTGACACCCAAAGACATACTTCTCCCCCTCTCTTAAAACTGAAAAAAGTTTACATTTTTAAAAAATTTCCAACTACCTACATATCCTGCTACCATCTCAAATTCAACTGAATACACATCTCAAATCTATTTATTTTCCCATAGCCCCTTTCTTTTGGAATGGGACTATCCTTCTCTAATTATATAAGACCCCCTGACTCTCCCTTCACTCAGGGGAGAGTTTCAGTGCAGAATGCATACTAACCAATAGCATTGTTACTTTTCTCTTTAGAAAATGTCTTCCTTCCTTTTGAAATACTAAGGAAGAACAGAGATCTGCATTATTCACCTTATCAAGTTCTACCTTTTCATATTAAGTATTTCAATTTGTTAACTTTCAAGAAAGACCAAAGAGAGTACCTTCAATAGTTATTAGTGTGTCACAAGTTATCAGATCTTCAATGTTATTTTAAACCTACATGACTGATGTACTGGAGTCCTTATTGAGCTTCTGTAAAAATTATTCTTGTAATGGCTTTTGGCAGAATGTCGGATCAAAACTAGAGATTATAAAATAAAGCCACAGTTGTTCTGAAACTCCAAATTTTACTGCATTATTGGAAGAGTAAATACAGATGGATATATTTGAGTTACTGTTGATTCTGAGGAAAACTTCTACATACTGAATGAATAATTTCTAAAGAGAGCAACAGTAAATTTCCATCTCTACTGAGATGATACTGCATCATGTACAGGGGGAGAAGACCCTGGAACGTTTTTAAGTCCTTTCTTACCTTTTAAGTAAAATAATTTATGTATAATTATGCATATCATGAAGTGGACTTTTTTCTGTTTCATATACTTCATATGGAAAAGAATTCAAAGACCCCTCTGTTCTACTAAAAATAAGTTTAATAATAATAATTCCTTTTCTGAAAATATTTCATTGCCCCCCTAAGTTTGCTGATAAAGGCTGTGGAGGGGGTGAAGGAAAGGAGCAGGGCGAGAGGGGATACAAGCTGCCCCTGAAGTTTCCATCTTGGGTGTGATGAGTTTAGGACCCAGAGCACAGTTCAGGTCACTGCCAAGAGTGGCAGAAAGGGGAGTATCCACAACAATTTAGTGTCTCCTGCCCCAATCCCTATGGTGACATGCAAAGCTTTGTGGTAGGATGAGAGTTTTATACCAACGGAAAGAGAAGTAACAATAGAAAGAAGTGAAGACAGCAAGGCCTTCTGGTTGAGACATTAGAATTAATTTAACCACTGTAAGAAGAATCCTACCCTGCCCCAACCTGTGAGCCTGGTGAGCCTGGTGATAATGGAGTGAACAGTCAAGTGAAGTTTGAGGACCACCCTCAAACAGGAGGAGGATCTAGTAGGAGGACAGGAAGGGGAATGCCACAGGGAGATGCAAACCCCAGGGTGTCCCAATTGACCACTAGGTTCATCAAGAGTGGAAGTAAAACAGGGCAGTAGAGACGGGAAAACTATAGAACAGGAGGTTCATCCTCTGCTGTTTCAGCAGAGAGCCTGAAATTGTGGTCTTTCGCTAGAGCCCACTAGAGCAGAAGGAAGACATGAGGGAAGGAGGAGAGGGGACCCCAAGGTCCAAGAAATTATGTTGTGAAACATCCTGAAGTGGAAACTTACCTTGTTGTAATCCATATTCCCTTAATGACATTATTGCAGCATCTGGAAAATGCTATTTATACTACTTAGAACCACAAAATCATGGGATTTGAGGCTTATAAGAAAGAGATTCCTCATACAAGTGAGAAAACTAAGTCTCAGAAAGACAATATTCAAAGGTGGTTAAAGGCATGGGCTTTGGAGTCAAATAGACCTGATTCAAATCTATATTAATTATCAACTCTGTGGCTTTGGGGGAGATTGGTAGCTCTAATCCTCGGTTTCCTTCTACATAAAATAGGAAACACATGCCCATCTCAGGGGCCTATGGTGGGTTAATGAGATAATGTAGCACTTATAACCATTGGCATGGCTGTGTACATTATTCTTTTTTCTGTCTGCTCCACTGGCAGGTAAACTCCAATGAGTTAGGGATTTTTGACAGTTTTGCTTCTGCTATATCCCCAGTGCCTGGAACAGTGCCTGGAAGTCACTCACAAATGTATATTGAATGATTCCTATGAAGTGATTAAGATAATGTCTGGAATTTAATGACAGTGGTTGTTGAAAATAATGACAACAATAACGACCACAGAAAGCCAAAATGCAGTATTCAGAAAAGCCCATATTAGCACTCACAGTCATTGTTCAAATAATTATATTGTCAAGTAACTTAAACAATAAATATTCTTACTAACTCCCTTACTGAAAATATCTTTTTTTCCAGTGGAGAAAAAAATTTTCATATTTTTTACTACATTTATGCTGGTTTGGCTGAAAAGAAGAAACTAGCCCATTACAAACTGCCTGAAAATAAGCCTCCCAGGTAATCTACCAGGTTGTACTTTCATCAATAATACTTTCACTTTTCACTTAATTTTAGACTTTTATCCTTCCTTTTATATATTTTTTAGGTACCTACAAAATGACCACCTCAGAACAGTACAAGACATCATGAATAATAGTTTCTATAAATCCCAGTATGAATTAATTGAGCAATGTTTCAAAGTCATAGGTTTTACAATGGAGGTAAGTATGAAAGACACTTGAACCTCTTTAGAAAGTATCTTTTTACCATCATTAATGTTAAGAGCATTTATTGAGTGATTAATATATACCAGCATAAGTGCTTTACATATATTAGAACAGCCTTATGAAATAACTGGAAATATAAAATTTACTTTATGAGTGAAGAAATAGTGGCCTTGAGATATAATTGAATTTAGTTTTGTTCTTAATCTTTTATTTTACTTATACTTACATTTCCCATATACATATATGGGAAATATACATAAACATATATATATTTTTTTACATAAATGCATAAATGTGCATGTTCTTTTTAGTGCAATCTTTTTAATAACTTTATTAAGATATAATTTACATACAATATAATTCACCTATTTAAAGTGTGTATTTCAGTGACTTTTAGTATATTCATAGAGATGTGTATTCATGACCATAATCATTTATAGAATATTTTCATATTATAAATTTTTCACCCCAAAAAGAAATATGGTAGCAATTAGCATATTTCTGACTCAATTCTGACTTCATCCCTACTTTCTATCACTATAAAATCTGCTTTTTCTGGACATTTTACGTACATGGGATCATATAATATGTGATCCGTTGTGACTGGTTTCTCTCACTTAGCATAATGTTTGCAAGGTTCATCCATTTTTGTAGCGTGTATCAGTACTTTTTTTGTTGTTAAATAATATTTCATTTTATGGATATACTTCCTGTTATTTGCCCATTCATTAGTTGATGGGCAACATTTGGGTTGTTTTCAGTTGTCTATTATGAATAATGCTGCTATGAACATTCATGTACAACTTTTTGTGTGGACATAAGTGTTCATTTATCTTTGATATATACCTAGCAGTGCAAATGCTGAATAGGGTAACTCTGTCTTTAACTTTTTCACTAAATTGTTCAACTGTTTTCCAAAATCGCTGCACCATTTTACATTCCCACCAGCACTGTATGAAGGTTCCAATTTCTCCACATCTTCACCAACACTTATTGTTATCTGTCATTTTGATTACAGTGATTCCAGTGGATGTGAAGTGGTATCACTTGAGGGTTTGGTTGAATTTACCTAATAACTTATGTCTGTGGATCTTTTTTGGAGAAATGTCTGTTCAGATCCTTTGCATGTTTTCTAATTGGGTTATTGTCTTTTTATTATTGAGTTGTAGAAATTTTTTATATTCTAGGTACTAGCTCCTTATCAGATATCTGATTTGAAAAAAAAAAAAATCTATTTGTTATATTTTCCCTTTCTTGATGGTGTCCTTTGAAGCACAAAAGTTTTTAAATTTTATGAAGTTCAGTTTATCTATTTTTTCTTTTATTGCTTATGATTTTAGTGTTATATAGAAAACCAAGCTCACAAAGATTTATGCCTAAGCTTTCTTCTTATAGTTATATAGTTTTAGCTCTTACATTTAGGTTATTGTTCCATTTTGAGTTAGTTTTTGTGCATATTGTGAGGTAGGGATCCAACTTCATTCTTTTGCTTCTGGACAATCAGTGTACCAGCACCATTGTTGGCAAGATTATTCTTTCCCCATTGTTCTTGGTCAAATATCAATTAACCACAAATATGTAGGTTTATTTCTGGACTCTCAATTCTATCTCATTGATTTATATATTTATCCTTATACCAGTATCACACATGAGTATTGTAGCTATGTAATAAGTATTGAGATTAGGAAGCATAATTCCTTCTACAACTTTGTTCTTTTTTTAAAATATGTTTTGGCTTTTCAAGGTCGGTTCCTTAAACTTTAATATAAATTTGAAGGATCAGCTTGTGAATTTCGAGGAACCTTTAAAGAAATTATTTTTGTTCAGCTCTCTCTTCCCCATCTTACCTCCTTAAATCTACATCTGCTCTCTTTCTCCTCCCCTAGCTAATGGACGTATACAGGATCCAACATTCCATATTTACTTACCTAGTCCTAGAGTCTTGTTTATAGATACACACACACACCCCCATGCAAATGTGTACACATGCATATATTTGGTGAGATGATCATTCTTTTATTAATATGGGATTATATTACACACACTTTTCTATATCTGATTTTTCTTACTCAGCAATACCTGTGAAAATCCCTTCAAATTACCTAATATATCACTGAATCACCTCTTTTAAAGGCAGTAAAATGTTCTACAGTGTGTACTACCATAGTTTATTCAGCCATTCACCATGACTGGGTATATAACTATAAATGTTTCCGGATCTTTGCAACCATGAGCAAAGCTGAAGTATGTCCTTAATGACTTGTTCATTTCTTTCTATGAAATAGGTTCCTAGTAGCAGAATTTCTGGGTTAAAAGGTACATATATTTTACATTTCAATAGACCTTGCAAGATTGCCTTCCAATAATTCTGTAGCACTTCACATTTCCACCAACAATACATATTAATACCCGTCCCTCACTCATTCCTGCCAGCAATGTGTTGTGGCTTTTTAAATATTTCCTAGTCTGGTGGGTGAAAGTAACATCTCATTTTAAATTTGCATATCCTTGACAAATAATATATTTGAACATCTTTCCATTTGTTTGCTAGCTGCTTAGATTTACTCTTATGAATTGTATATTTATATATGTTGCCCCTTTTATTAAATTATTTAGATGCTTTATGTCAATTTGTAAGGGCTCATTGATTATAGACATATGTTTCTATCATTTGTGTTATAAATGTTTCTTTATAGTTGTATATTTGTGACTTTTTGTCATATTGTTTACCATAATGAAGTTTTAAATGTTTGTTTATTCAAACAAATTTACCTTTTTGTTCATAACATCTAGGTCTCTAGTTTCGGTTAAAAAGTTTTCCCCTAACTCTAGGTTGTACGTGTAGTCTCCTAGATTTTCTTGAAAGTGAAAAAAAAAATTTATCTTTAATCCATTTGAAATTTATTTTATGGTACCAGATGGAGCACCACTTTTCTTTTATTCCAGATGGAGAGCCAGAATTGACTTATCCTATATTAAGGCCTTATATGACATGTAATCTATTTTTGATGCCTCTATTTTAGCCATCAATCTATGTTTTCTATTTCTATAGCAGTATTCTGTTGACTTGATTACAGTGGTTTGATTCTGTATTTTTCTAGTAAGGCTATTCCTGCTCTCACTTTCTTCTTTTCCATACTTTCCTTAGCTATTGTTTAGCATTGCTTGTCCATACAAACTGTAAGATCAATGTGTTCAATTCCAACAACCTCATTGGGACTTTTAATTAGAATCGTATTGAATCTATATATTAGTTTTTGGAGCAATGTCATTTTCATGATATGTATGTCTTCTCATCCCAAATTATGAAATGACTTATGTACTTTTTGTCATATGATTTTATGTTTGTTTAGATGCTGTTTTGGGTTTTTAATAATAATCTATAGTTATATTCATCTAGAACTTGCATCTTATTTTTAAATTTATTAACTACTATGTTAAGGTTTTTATTATAAGTAAAATGAATTTCCCATTGGTAGAAATTTTGAGATATATAATCATGCCATTAGCAAAAAAAAGAGTTTTACCCCTTTCATGTTATATCACTCATTTATTTTTCTTTTTTATACTTAGATCATCTAAGACTAGTCTAAATCAATATTAAGTAATAATAATTATAGTTGGCCTCTCACTCTAGTTTCTGATTTTAAATGGCTTTAGTGTTTTGCTATTTTTTGAAAAAGAATATTTATCGTAACTAATTTCCTTTTATTGCTGTTTTACTTAGGGTTGTTATTAGGAATTCTGCTGAATTTTACCAAATATTTTTTTCAGCAGCTATTGATATAATCATATTTTTTCCTATGGCAATTTGTTGATGTCTCCTTATTATGTTGATAGATTCTTAATACTTAAATATCCTTACATTTCTGGAATAAGCCAAATAGAGTCCACCTATATTATCTTTTTGATAAATTTCTGTATCTATGAGCTAGTGTTTTATTTAGAATTTTTGCATCTATATATTTAGCAATGAAATTTATGTACTGTTTTTGTTTTCTTTTATATCAAATTTGATTATTAAAGTTATGCCGGTGAGCTTTTTTCATTTTTTCTTTGGCCTATGTGAGTTAAAATCAGTTCCCAATGTTCTCTGAAGATAAGAAGCACCTCGACACACATACATGAGTGTTACCCAGACCTACCATATAGAAATTTCTGAGAGAGATCTAGCATTACAGCATCCCATTAATTCTTATCATTAGAGAAGATTGAGGACAATGTCTTTTAAAACTTTAAATAAAGATTAGGGGCCAGGCGCTGTGGCTCACGCCTGTAATCCCAGCACTTTGAGAGGCCAAGGCAGGTGGATCATGAGGTCAAGAGATCGAGATCATCCTGGCCAACATGGTGAAACCCCGTCTCTACTAAAAATACAAAAAATTAGCTGGGCATGGTGGCAGGCGCCTGTAATCCCAGCTACTTGGGAGGCTGAGGCAGGAGAATCGCTTGAACCTGGGAAGCGGAGGTTGCAGTAAGCCAAGATCACGCCATTGCACTCCAGCCTAGGCAAAAAGAGTGAAATTCCATCTCAAAAAAAAAAGAAAGAAAGAAAGATAGATTAGGGTAAAACTCAACTGTGTCTGACCCTTGGACCTTTTTGATACTGAGTCTTTAATTACCTTTCTGATTCTTCTATGGTAATTATCTTTTTGAATTAGTTTTTCTCTTTTGGGTTATTTGTATTTTGCTAAGAAATTATCATGAAATCTTATGCCATAGATTTTCTTGCTGAATTTTCTTATGATACTTTAAATTAATCCCATTCTGGCTTTGTTTCCTTTCTCATTCCAATGAGAAATTCTCATTTTTGCCCTTACTCTCTTTTATCTTTAATTGGGTTTACAGGGGGTTTTGAATCTTAAAAAAAAGAAAAAGGCCAAACCACAACAGCTACTGGATGCATTTTACCCATCTGATAAATGTTTTCATGTCTGTATTATTGGTTTTAATTTGATTTTTATATTTTTATTATTCATTTGTTTCTTCTGTTTTTTTTTTTTTTAAGAGAATACTTGGTTCCTGTATTTCTTTACATTTGTTATTGAGTAATGAAAGCATTTAAGGCTAGAAATTTATCCCCAAGTAATAAACACTTCCTTATGTCCCATAGGTTGTATTTTTAAATTTTTGTAACAAAGCATCGTGTTTAATAGGGACTCCTAAGGCTTTTAGAGAAACTTTCAGACTTCACCGGTAATAGTTTATTGTTTGCTACATTGATTCAGCGTGTGTGATGAAAGAAGATTTTACTCTGAATGTGAATCAGGCTTTTAGATGAACGCTTTCTGGAATTTTAGATGAACTCTTTCTGCAATTCGTTGAATTTTGATTTCATTTTCATAAATGACACTCCTGCAGCTTTAAACAGTCAATGTGTCTGCTTAAGAAGTTTACCAGGATCCTTTGGGTTATCAGATCTCTACTAAGAGCTTAAGCTAAAACAAACAAACAAAAAACTAATTCTTCAATTCTTCTCAAAAAAATTAGAAAATTTAATCAGCAATATATAAAATGTAGACATGCTAATAGAAGTGAAACTTTATAAAAAATATTCAAATTGTATGCTATGAAATTATTGAATCTAATGATTTTGTAGTCTGTTTTTAAGGCACTGTTGACTCCCTTCCAAAATGGAAGACTATCAGCAGTAACTTTAGTTCCATGATCCATCTGCTTGCCAAAAGTAGTATTTGTCAAGATGTACGTGCTTTTGGCATATTCTCCAGATAGGGAACTTCTGCTGTCGGCGACTCTGAAGACAGGAGTCTCTCAGTCTTACCTTCTCTTTGAAAGCTTTTGGCTCCATCTTGAGTATCCTTGGTGCAGGCTTACAGGAGGTAGGGACTGGGGGATGTTTTCAAGACCTTGCCCCTAGAAGATAAGTGTGATCTTACCAACTGGGTGAGGTTGGAGAAGAAGCAGAGTAAATGGATTTTATTTTGATTGGAATTAGGGCCCTGCCTTACAAGGGAGGTTTAGGTAAATCCAGTGCCGTCTTTGTCCATCAAGATCTTAGAAATCTTCACTGGATAAAGTGAAGATTTCTTTCTTTGGGGATCCATCTCCCCAAAGCTAACTTTATCACCCAGAGATGTTCCAGACAGTTATTTGGTAGAACAAGAATACATAGATTCAAATGGAATTCCAATTATTTAGTTCAGCACTATCTTATTTAATAAGGACTTCTTGAAAGAGAGATTTTGTTTTGTACAATCCATCTAAGAATGAAAAATGTAGAATAATGATATGACAAGTTGTCCACTGTAAGAAATGAGAAATAAAAATTACTATGAAAGGAACTTTGTTAGACTTAACTGACAAACCAGACAGTATCTGTAACAATGAATATTTAGATTACAGTACTACCCTCTAATGTGCAGTTTCACTTTCTGCAGTCTCAGTTACCTGTAGTCAACTGCAGTTTGAAAATATTAAACAGAAAATTCTAGAAATAAACAATTTTAAATAGCATGCCGTGCTGAGTAGCATGATGAAATCCCACTCCTTCCATCCTGGTAAACGAATCTTCTCTTTGTCTAGCATGCCCATGCTGTATAGGCTACTTGCCCCTTAGCCACTTAGTAACCCTGTTATCAGTTCAAAAATACATAGTACATATAGAGAGAGTTCAGTACTATCTGTGATTTTGGGAATCCACTGGAGGTCTTGGGAGGTATCTCCCATGGATTAGAGGGGACTACTATAATCTAGTGTGTTGTAGTCAAACAATAGTGGTTGTGAAACATTCCAACTTTTAAAGTAAACTTTTCTAGTATGGGCTTTCTCCTTAACCAAGAGGAATTCAGATTTGATGAAGAGACTCTTTCCTGGCTACTTTTACAGGTCCAGAATTTAGAATCTCTCATTGAGTAATCTGAATAGACATTGCTACTCTGTTTCTAGAGGAATTAATTGGTGGTAGGGAAACATAGGTGAGAGAGAGTTTGAGGAGCCAGAGGGAATCTGGAAGGCTACTTCCAGCACCAGTCAAGAATTAACAAGTCCTCTTGGGACCAGAGGGGGAGTTATTGCAATGAGTTCCCCCAAAGAGTTCTGATTTTACTAGAACATTATGAATTATAAGGACAACAAGAAAGTTGTACCCTAGACTCAATGGCAAGCCAAGATTGAATGCATCCTTAGGAAGACACTTCACTCACAAAAAGTTGTGAGCTGAAGTTAAGTGACTTTTTGGCTTAAACGTAGAAACTCCAACTTGACCATCTTCATTTCTGAATGATGCTTTCTCTCCATTGATTCGTGGAACCCACCTGGAACTTGGGGTTGAGAAGTCAGGCTGTCCACTCTGTATCTACTACACTGCAGCTGTAATTTGGGAACTCAATGGTTCTGTGGTCTCTAGGTCAGAAAGGAGATGAATGGGCCCCTTCTCTCTCGATGCACTAGATGGTTTTTAGGCTATAAAATGGAACAAAAATCCATTGTTTAATGCATTTTCTCTGAGAACTTTTGGAGACGCTTTCAGACTTTGCTCTTAGCTGTAATTTGTTACAGTGAGACAGTACCTGGTTCTTAAGTGTCCAGTATGTGAATCTCATTCCATCTCCCTCCCCCGCAAAAAAGTGAAGCAGCAAAGGTTGGCAGGATGTCTGGATTGATATATAAGGACAGGAACATTGACTTGACCATAGCACCGTTTGTCTGAGAGTTGAAAGAAAATGATGAGAAGTGAGTAGGAGTTGAACAATTGAGGGACCACTAAGCATTTAGAACTTACCATGGATACCTCATGTAAAGGATAGAGTGTGCATACCCTGGTACATGCCATGAGGTCTGCGTGGTAGACACCCTATCATGCTGAAATTTGTGCCACTGACCTTTTACCTGATTCTCTTTTGGAAACAAGATCTGAACTGTAGGACCTGGAGTCAGAGATGACCCTGATATATTTCTGGAAAATCGTTTTTTGGGCTTTGTTTTTTTCTTTTTTCCTTCTTTCTTCTTCCTGATATCTTTCTGGAAAGTCATTTTGTTGGGTGGGTGGCACCTTCCTTCCTTCGTTTCTTCTTTCCTTCCTTCCTTCTTTCCCTTTCTTTCTTGATGGGATCTCTCTGTGTTACTTAGGCTGGAGTGCAGTAGTGAAATCAGCTGACTGTAATTTCAAACTCCTGAACTCAATCTGTCCTTCCACCTCAGCCTCCTGATTAGCTGGGACTATAGGCGATTACCACTGTGCCCAGCTAACTTTTTAAAACATTTTTTTGTAGAGGTGCATCTCACTGTGTTGCCCAGGCTGGTCTCAAACTCCTGGCCTTAAGTGATCCTCCTGCCTCAGCCTCCCAAGTAGCTGGAATTACAGGCATGAGTCGCTGTGCCTGGTGATATTTTTAATACTAGAGAAATAAATGTGTTCATAATGGCTTCAACTCTGGGAGAGGAACTCCCTGACTCAGAAAGCATGAGTTTCAGCCATATTTCAGGTGATATGTGGCCCCCACCCAAAGACTACAGATGAGCTAGGGGCACACTCCCAGGAGACTGACTCCATATGCCACCCTGTTCTAAATATAGTCTCATTCTTATGCTCTAATTCTGATGTCCCAGGCATCATAAATGACCACTTGAATGTTTGGCTCTTGTTAACCTAACCCTAATTCTACCCCTACCCCTACCCTTTCCTGGGCATGACCACTGCAGGTGCATCTTTCCCTGCTGCCAACATTCAGTTTCAAATCTGGCCCCTCCCCTTCCGCTGCATCATTTCCCCTCAGCCCTCCCTCATCTGGTCCTCACCCTTCCCACAGTTTGTACCTATGGAGACAAGCTGATGCAAGCACTCAGTGTCCTGGCTCTTAAAGCAGAGCCAATTTATTTGGGATTCAGTCAATAAAGAAAAAAACAGCAGTCATTCTTTTCATCAATCCTTGGTCATAAGATCAATGTTGCTAATGGTAGATGCTCCTTGTGAGCTGTGGCCTAGCTCTGTTGGATGCCTGGTTAGGGGAAAACAGGAGCAGCTAATAGGAGCTCAGGGCATCCTTCTAACTGGAAGATGTATAACAAGCAAGGCAGTGCCTGCTTGTGACCAGGGGCTGGGCCTCTTCCTAGTTCTTTTCTCTGCCTCTTGTCTTCAGAGTTGATCTGCTTCTTAACACATTCACTTTTGCTATCTTAGAAGCAAGGATTCATGTTTAATTGGTTTGTTTACTTAGAAGTCCCACTCATTAGAGGCAGCGTTTCGCTTATATTTGGCTCAACTACTTTCTCTTGCTTGGTTTAGTAACACTGATGTTTACTAACATTAAAATGAAACGAGTTTTGCAGCTAGCATCTATTGACAAATATAATTTATTTCAAACTGTATATTCCAAATTTAAACATATTCAATGCTTATTGAACATCTAAACGTATAGTGTAGGATAAAGGAAAACATAACATCTGTTTTTTGGATCTGAAGCACAACCACTGCTAGATATTTTGGGGAGACTTTTAGTCCAGTTCAAGGTGATTCTCCTAGGGCATGGTGGCCTCCCATCTAAAAGCAGAAACTGTCCCAGTTGGGATTTGGTAGAATTAAACTGCGTATTTACTTCCTTTTTATCCCCAGTATTGACTTTTTACGCGATTTTATTGGTTTTCTTGAATATGTTCTTTGTCAGTAGCTGCTTCTAATCTATTTTGATAGTAAAAGGCAACTTTTATTATCAAGATAAGTGGCATGATTCTGACATCCTCTAAGCACAGCATGCAGCCTTCACAGTTTACTGCAGCACAATTTGAGTGACTCTCCAATACAGTCTTTCTTTCTCTCACTTTCTCTCCTGATCTCTCTCATTGGTGTTGACAGCACCCCCAGTGTATGTGTCCCTTTAAATACTCTCAGAGTTTACAGTTCACGTGTGCATTTGTGATTCAGCACAATCCAAAGGAATGACAGGAAAATCAAAATCAGATATTCTCTAAAAATAACACCATTGGAAATCTCTGAAACCGTTAAACCATATGATTTCCTAAGCCATTTCCCTGCCATAGTTTTAAAATAAATGATTGGTAGTTTGACGATTCATAGTAGTTTGATGATTCAATGAGTAGTTTGTGTCATTTAGAAACAATTTTCACCATATAATGGGAGTTTTGTGGGGGTTTTTTACACAAATTTATGTGTCTGATGTCTAAGAGGAGAATGTCTTTTTTCTGTTTTAATTGCGCTTTCATTTCTCGTGATAGTCTAAAAATCACATGCTAGCATGTTTTCTTTGGATTATTAGTTATGTCTTTAGGGAAGATCAAATAATATTTGTGAAAGAAATTAAATATTTTAAAGCATCACAAAAAGTAATGAATTTCCATGAAATACTCACTTCATTTTTAAAAATTGGTTTTAGGCCAGGCGTGGTGGCTCACGCCTGTAATCCTAGCATTTTGGGAAACCAAGGCGGGCAGACTGCCTGAACTCAGGAGTTCGAGACCAGCCTGGGCAATACCGTGAAACCCCGTCTCTTTTAAAATACAAAAAATTAGCCAGATGTGGCAGTGTGCACCTGTAATCCCAGCTACTCAGGAGGCTGAGGCAGGAAAATTGCTTGAACGCGGGAGGCGGAGGTTGCAGTGAGCCGAGATTTTCCAGTCTGGGAACAGAGCAAGACTCCGTTTCAAAAAAAAAAGAAGGTTTTGATCAGAATGGAAGGGTGTGTATATTCCATTTGGTTTGTCATTTGTAATGATTTAAAAATAATTTGATACCTTTTTCATTAAAAAAACATGAAACAAGTTACAATTCCAGAATGCCATGATTTAGCCAACGTTGATGACTTGAACTAAACGACAGGGCCAAGGAGGTAGCTGGTAAAATAAAAATAATTCTGTGCTAGGGAGTCAAGATCCCTGGGCTAAAGTCCTTGACACTGCTTATTTCTGGCTGTGTGTCCAACAACTAAACTTTCTGGTCTAAGCTTATCTACCAGTAAAAGGAGGGGAAAGGGATAATTAATTTCTGAGCCACTTCCAACTCTATGATTTCATGACTAAAATTGAGGGGCACTTAATTTCCTTCTAGTCTTTGCAGATTGCTCATGCCATTTTATTGCTTTAAGTGTCTGCAGAATTGAACCTAAGAATAGAGAACATATTAATATCTCACGTACCAGCAGTTGCAAATGTTAATTGCAAAGCATCTCCTTCTCTCCCGTCACTTCTTATCTGCCTGGTATGTGAATTGCAGTAACATCCCATCCTGGGTCCACTCCTCCCCACACTCCCTCCACCCCAACCTGCCTCCCTGTCCTTTCTCAACAGGAGCATCTGTACCGTGGCTCCAAGGAGTACACTGGATAGTGCCACATCTGCCAGGGTTGGGCCACTTTGTCCTGGTCCATGATGACCCCCACCTACTTTGCGGTCTGGTCATTGTTCTCTCAGTCCTCTCTCACATAGGTATCAGTTAGGCACCAGGTATAGGTTGAGGCCCTAAGAAACGACTTAGCACATTTTGCCAGAACAACTCTGGACACCAAACTCAAGTCTACCCTGCATTGACTGTTGCTTCCATTCCCAAAACAAAATCACTGAAAAGGAAATCATATATTTCCCAACCACAGGGCTCTGCCACTTAGAGAAGTTAATTGGCTTTTGGGGGGAAAAAAAAAAAAACTGGCTTAATGAGAATTTTTTGTTCTCATAAAAATCTAACCACTCACTCAGGATGCGAAGTTTTGTGTCCGGAATTGGTGGGTTCTTGATCCCGCTGACTTCAAGAATGAAGCCACGGATCCTCACGGTGAGTGTTACAGTTCTTAAAGATGGTGTGTCCAGAGTTTCTTCCTTCAGATGTTAAGATTTGTCCGCAGTTTCTTCCTTCTGGTGGGTTGGTGGTCTCGCTGGTGAGCGTTATAGCTCTTAAAAGCAGCGTGTCTGGAGTTGTTAGTTCTTCTCAGTCGGTTCGTGGCCTTGCTGACTTCAGGAGTGAAGCTGCAAACCTTGGCGGTGAGTGTTACAGCTCAAAAAAGCAGCATGAACCCAAAGAGTGAGCAGCAACAAAAATTATTGTAAACAACAAAAGAACAAACGTTCCACACTGAACAACGGGACGCCACAGAGTCGTCAGTGACTGGGTCCAGCAGTGTGCTTTTATTCCCTTATCTGGCCCCACCCACATCCTGCTGATTGGTCCATTTTACAGCGAGCTGATTGGTCCATTTTACAGAGAGCTGATTGGTCCATTTTTACAGATTACTGACTGGTGTATTTACAAACCGTGAGCTAGACACAGAGTGTTGATTGGTGTGTTTACAATCCTTTAGCTAGACACAGAGTGCCAGACAGAATAGTTCTCCAAGTCCCCGCTAGGTTAGCTAGATGCAGAGTACTGACTGGTGTATTTACAAACATTGAGCTAGACACAGAGTACTGATTGGTGCATCCACAATCCCTTAGCCAGACATAAAGGTTCTCCAAGTCCCCACTAGATCCAGGAGCCCAGCTGGCTTCACTTAGTGGATCCTGCACCAGGGCCGCAGGCAGCGCTGCTCGCCAGTCCCGCGCCGGGCACCCGTACTCCTCAGCCCTTAGGCTGTCAATGGGACCCGGCCCTGCGGTGCAGGGGGCAGCGCTCATCACTTAGGTCCGGCAGGAGCCTTGGGCATGGGGGACTGCAGGTCCCCAGCCCTGCCTCACGGAGAGGCAGCTGAGGCCCGGTGAGAAATAAGTACCGCACTGCTGGGGGACCCGGCGCACCCTCTGCAGCTGCTGGCCCAGGTGCTAAGCCCCTCACTGCCTGGGGCCAGCGGGGCTGGCCGGAGTGCTGACCCGTCGAGCCCACGCCCACCCAGAACTTGCGCTGGCCCGCGAGCGCCTCGCGCAGCCCATTTCTCACCGGCTCCTCTCCCTCCACACCTCCCCGCAAGCAGAGGGAGCAGGCTCCGGCTTCGGCCAGCCCAGAGAGGGGCTCCAACAGTGCTGTGGAGGGCTGAAGGGCTCCTCAAGCACTGCGCCAAGAGTGAGGGCTGCTGGCATGTTGTCACCTTTCAGTTTGACACCAAAAGAAGGGGACATTTAGATTTATAAAAAAAATTCTGAGAAAAGTAAATAGAAACAATGAGGCACAGATTAAGAGTCTTATAGACGTAAAACAAGAGAGATTCTGTTTTGAAAGTGAAGGAAATTGTACTGTCACTTGACTGAAACAAAAGAAAACAGTTTGACAAGCATTTATTGAGTACTACCTGTGTACCAGGCCCTGTGCTAAAAACTAGAGATACGAATTAGTCACAGTTTCTGCCCTCAGTAAGTTTGTAATCTGATAGAAGAAATATACACTAGGCATCATGTCAATAAAAGGTAGTCAACTCTATAACAGCAGAGAATTTCACGGAAACATGAAGTCTGGGGTGGAAAAAAGAACACCCCAGAATGGGAAAAAAGAACAGTGTAAGCCAGAGCTGAGACATGAAATTAACAAAATAACATGGAATGCTTGGGAACCTATGAGGAGTTTGGCTGAAATATGTCAAAGAAAACTAGCTGGAAATGATAATGGACAGGCAGTCAGGCACAGGAAGATGTGGCACCTTCCTTCTAATGCCTTGGTAGGAAGCTGGAGCTTTATTGCTAGGGGAATAGGGGCCACTGAAGGATTTTAACTGGAGACATAGGATGATGTGATTTGCCTGCTAGAAAAGTCACTCTGACAGCCATATGGAAAACGGATTGGCAAGTGGCAAGACCAGAGGCAAGGAGACTTGTCAAGAAGAGGATCATGCCAGAGGCAAGCTGTGCCCTAATCATGCTTTTGAGTCTAGGTATGACCCTCACCTTGACGGATAAATATGCAACTAAATGCAGGCAGTTCACCTGATAGTTGTTTTTAATATCCAAAGAAGGCATGCTTGTGCTCAGAAAGGACAATTTACAGTTGCTTATATTTAATTAATTCAGTATATGTATTAATGATTTTGAAACCATATATCTATATCTAGATTTTTTCTTAAAATTTTAAGTTCTGCTCACTCATCATTTTATTCAATTTGTGAATCCAACAGTTTTTTGTATAAGAATAGAAAAAAAATCTCAGTTCTTTATTCATTTAACTCATAAACATAACTTTACATTTCTCTAAACAAACATAACTAAATTGTCTTAAACACTTGAACTTATATAAAAATTTAGTACATCTCAGTCTTTTGAATGCTCCAAATGATGGACAGAGCAGGCTTACAAGGACTGATAAGTGCTTTCTAAACTTTCTAATAATTTACCAAATCTTCTTATCCACTTAAACTTATTAGTGCCTAAGAAGATATAATAATTCAAAATTATTAATGTAGTAAATCAAGTTATCTTTTACATTTGAATGCAGTTTGCAATCAAAATATGTTCTGCTTTTCAAATTAAGGTCATAAGTGTTATATCAAATAAGTATTTAAATTTAAGTCGCAAGACTAATTGTCAGAGGATTTACTATGTCACTAATGTGATCTTTACTATGTCTCACATATTAAGTTTTAGATATTTAAGAATAAACACACTGATTATTCCGAGATTACATATCTTATTCATAAATTTAACCAAAAAAAAAGCATTAGTTTGGTAGGGCTGCCATAACAAACTAACACATACTTTGTAGCTTAAACCACAGAAATGTATTGTTGACAGCACAGGAGGCTCAAAGTCTGAAATTAGGATGTGGACAGGGTTTGTGAGGTTGTGAGGGAGAATCTGTTCTATGCTCTGCTCCTAGTTTCTGGTGGTTCCCCAGTAATCATTGGTATTTTTGTACTGCAGGTCCATCACCCCATCTCCACCTAAATTTGTCTTCACCTGGTGCTCTCCTTGTGTGTGTCTGTCTTTTCACATGGTGTTCTTTTAAACAGACACCAGTATAGTAGATTAGGAATCCACCCTACTCCAGAATGACCTTATCTTAACTATTTACATTTGCAATGACCCTATTTCCAAATAAGACCACATTCTGAGTACTGGGACTTAGGACTTCAACATATGAATCTGAGGAGTACACAATTCAACCCACAACAGATACTACAGATTTCATTTACTTCAATACCTCTATTCTTATTTTTATATTTTTCTGGGGTTCTGAGCTGAGACTAAAAGTTCAGGACTATTCTTTGGGGAGAAAGAATTTTGAAACTTTCTCCAAAATCTAGATCCTGCTTTTTTCTGGGACAAGGTTTCTCAACCTCAGTACTATTTACATTTGGGACCAGGTAATTCTTGCGTGGTTTCTCCTATGCAACGTAGGATGTTTAAGCAGCACCCTTGATCTCTACTCCGTAGATGCCAGTAGCATTCCAACCCCATTTGTAACAACCAAAAACGTCTCCAGACGTTGCCAAATGTCCTGTGAGGGCAGAGTTGTTACCCCTTTCCCCACAATTGAGAACGACTATTTTAAGGTCATTTAATCCAAGCCACAGATCTGGGTCTATTCTCATCAGATCCAGATGGGGAACCCCAAGATGTACCTTTCAGCTGATATTTACTTGTGTTACCTGGTGTATCATACATTCCACTTGGCATATTTCAGGTGTTACTCCTACTCAATTTTCATTATAACCCCTCTGAAGAATTTTTCTGCAGGTTTGGGTAGGCAGGATTTGGAGATGCAACTCTATATACAGCCAAGCCTCTTCACTGTTTTACTGGATTCAACCAATCCCTTAAACTTTATGATGGAATTCTGCATCATTTTATACACGTCCAAGTTCATAGACCAGTTTTATACTAATTACATTGGTAACATCCTTATCAAGCATAAAAAAACACATTTTAAAACACTTTTATTTAAGTTCAGGGTACCTGTGCAGGTTTGTTTACATAAGGAAACGTGTATCATAGGGTATTGTTGTACAGATTATTTCATCATCCAGGTGTTAAGCCTGGTACCCATTAGTTATTTTTCCTGATCCTCTCCCTCCTCCTACCCTGTGCCATGCCTCCTACCCTCCAACCTCCAATAGGCCCCAGTGTGTGTTGTTCTTCTCTACGTGTCTATGTGTTCTCATCATTTAGCTACCACTTACAAGTGAGAACCTGTGGTATTTGGTTTTCTGTGTCTGCGCTATTTTGCTAAGGATAATGAACTCCAGTCCATCCATGTCCCTGCAAAGAACAAGATCTCATTCTTTTCTATGGCTACATAGTATTCCATGGTGTATATGTACCAATGTGTTTTCTTTACCCAATGTATCATTGATGGGCATTTAGGTTGATTCCATGTCGTTGCTATTGTGAATAGTGTTGCAGTGAACATATGCATGCATGTATCTTTAAAATAGAACAATTTATACTCCTTTCGGTATATACTCAGTAATGAAATTGCTGGATCAAATAGTATTTGTGTCTTTAGGTCTTTGAGGAATTGCCACACTGTCTTCTACAATGGTTGAACTAATTCAGACTCCCATCAATAGTGTAGAAGCGTTCCTTTTTCTCCACAACCTCACCAGCATCTGTTATTTTTTGACTTTTTAATAATAACCATTCTTACTGGTGTAAGATGGTATCTGATTGTGGTTTTAATTTGCATTTCTCTAATGATCAGTGACCTTGAGCTTTTTTCATGTGATTGTTGCCTGTATGTATGTCTTCTTTTGAGAAGTGTCTGTTTATATCCTTTGCCCACTTTTTAATAAGGTTGTTTGTTTTTTTCTAAGGCCTATAGTTTCCTCCAGAAAAATACAGCACAATGTCAGATGCTGTATGAATTTTTCCACCTGAAAGCCATGAAAGCCCATGCTGGTTGCTTCATTGCAAGTTATGCATATTACAAATGCTAATTCCTTACCAGAATTTCCTTAGAAAAATTATCTACATCTAATCTGTCAGCATAGGTATTGTTCCACTTCTGAAATACACCCTACATGCATTTACTTCTTTCCATCTCTACCATTTACTGTTATATCCAAGTCACTGTTACCTCTCACCTAGACCACTGCAGTAGCCTCCTGAGTTTTCCGTCTTGCCCCAATCCACTCCTGTTTCACAGTATAACTAGATTCATCCATTTAAAACACAAAAGATAATGTTACTTCCCACTCTGAAATCTCTGGTAGCTTTCTCTGGCAATTAGCACAAAATCAAAGCTTTTTTTTTTTTTTTTTGGCAGCCCAGCCTCACTCTGTCACCCAGGTTGGAGTGCAGTGGCACGGTCTCGGCTTACTGAAGCCTCCGCCTCCTGGGTTCAAGTGATTCTCCTGCCTCAGCCTCCCGAGTAGCTGGGATTACAGGTGCATGCCACCACGCCCAGCTAATTTTTGTATTTTAAGTAGAGACAGAGTTTCGCTATGCTGTCCAGGCTGGTCTCAAACTCCTGACCTCAAGTTATCCAACTGCCTCGGCCTCCCAAAGTGCTGGGATTACAGGTGTGAGCCACAGTGCCCAGCTCAAGCTCTTTCTGTTGGCCCAGAGAGCCTGGGTGGTGTTGCCCAGGCTCACCTCTCTGATTTCTTACAGTACCGTTCCTCATCCTCACCCTCTTCCTGCCCTCATGGGTCTTCCTTCTTTCTTCTAGGAAGATTTTTGCCTTTGCTGTCCTCTGCCTAGAATAGTTCATGTCTGGTGACTTCCTGTCATTCAGGCCTCAACTTCCACATCGCCTCCTCTGAGGACAACCTTCCCCGACCTCCTAACTGAAAAAGTCTGCCTGTCCTTTCCCAGGAACTCTCCTCTTTATTAAGTTAGCACCTCTTAGCTCTATTTTCTTCGTAGCCCTTATAATTTTTTTTCTGAACATATCATGTTTGTTTATTTGCTTATTTTCCTACTGTTTGCCCCCCACCCCCGCACGGCCTGAACACCCCAAGGAAGCCAGGATCCTTAGCCTATCTGCTACTGAATTACCTGAGACTAGAACAGTGCCCAGCATAAAATATGTTTTTATTAGATCAATGAATAGATATCCCACATATATATTCATTCAACAAATATATTTGTTGTTTATATATTTACTACATATATATTTATTATGTATGAGTAAATGCATGTCCTTGAAGATGTTTTTTCATATCCAGCTTTTATCTGGACTTGGAATATGGGAGTGAATGGAATAATCACCTTTGTTAAGTGTAGGAGCTGGGCTGGAATAGATGCAGCAACCTGTAAAAACAGTAAAGAATTTTGCCTCTTTCCTGTATTTCACTGTACCATGAACATAGTTGAAGAGCTAGAATTACCACAGACTCCTTGACAAATGCCTCCAGTGTCTCCAAAAAGAATCATATATGTGTGTATATGTGTTTCTGAATCTAATTTGATGTACCTTAATTAGGAATGTATGTTAAAGAAGTAATAACTGCTATAAACTCTACGCTGTCATCTAAAATTCTTATGTGGCCTGGCACAGTGGTTTACACCAATAATCCCAGCACTTTCAGAGGCCAAGATGGGCAGATCACTTGAGTCCAGGAGTTCGAGACCAGCCTGGGCAACATGGTGAGACCCTGTCTCTACAAAATACCAAAAATAAAATTAGCTGGGCATGGTGGCATGCAACTGTAGTCCCATCTACACAGGAGGGTTAGGAGGGTGGATCACTTGAGCCCAGGAGGCAGAGGTGGCAGTGAGCTGAGATAGTGCCACTGCACTCCAGCCTGAACAACAGTAAGACCTTGTCTCAAAAAAGGAAAAAATAATAATAATCTTATGCTTACATTTAAACCACACATATCCTTTGATTTTGGTCCTGGGATCTTTTGATTTTTCTTTCTTAGCTCTCCTTTATTCACACATACAGCCTCACTTTTAAGATGGCCTCAAGGAAAATCCATATGGTAACAACCACACTAAGTTCTGAAATTCAATTCTGCATGGATAGATTTATCTATGGCCT
The DNA here is from genome assembly GCF_000951045.1 of Mandrillus leucophaeus. Lineage (NCBI taxonomy): Eukaryota > Metazoa > Chordata > Mammalia > Primates > Cercopithecidae > Mandrillus > Mandrillus leucophaeus. Next base: position 1,512,969 of record NW_012107286.1, read on the forward strand.
AATGAATGAGGCATTTCTACTTCCTCTGAGAACAGCTTCTCATTTTTATTTTTTATTCATATTTGCATTTATAAAATATTTTTAAGCACTTACTGGGTAACAGGCACTATGCTAACCTCTGAGGTTAAAATAATGAAAGAGGATGAGCCTACTTGGATCTCAGTGTGGCATTATCATAGTCTACGGATAGATATGATAGGGCCTGAGGGTTCTCTCCCTATCTGTCCCCAGTCATAGTCACTGGTTGGCTGTACTCAAGGGAAGAATGACGCTAATGTTTCTATGGTGTGTTTCAGCAACTTGGAAGCATATACAGTATACTGGCTGCAATCTTGAATGTTGGCAACATTGAATTTTCTTCTGTGGCATCTGAACACCAGATTGACAAGAGCCACATTTCTAATCATACAGCCCTGGAGAACTGTAAGTTTTATTATCTTCTATTCAAAACTGAAATCTTTCAAAGTCTTATGACATACCATAAGTATCACATAAGGATCATTTCAAGCAATTGTGCTAACCTAGAATCCTTAAAAGAATACTCAGATTTAATGTGTGTAAAATTAAAATTTAAAAGTCCACTACTTAAAACATCTTCACGCTTCTAAATTAACTGATTACTGTAGAAAATGTTTCTAAAGACTAGGCTTTTATGACTATTTTGGGAGCTATTTACATTTTGATATAAAAGCACAGATAGTATAGTTAAAATTCAGTAAACTGATCTGAAAAAGAATTATGTTATTGTCTTATAGATTTAACATCTATATCATTTTACAAGTAATAAAGACCTGTATGTTTTCATACTAGATGGATTTTACACTCATTCATCCTGGGTTGATTAATTTTGCAATCATTTTTACACAAGAGAAGCATGTCATAGTATTTGCTTCAAATCAAGTTTTCCTTAATAGTAGAGTTTGATAAATTATTTCCAGTAATTTAAGGTTTTCCATTAATATCTGCAACAGCACAGCTTTTTTCTATTTAGTATTACCTAGTATGCCGTGTTATCTTATTTTTAATATTGGCACACACTTTCATAATTCCATATTTGCTGTTTCATTAATAATAATAAATGGAGAATCAGTCCTGGTCCAGAGGCTCACATCTCTTTTTTATTTTATTTTTATTTTTATTTTTTGGAGACAGAGTCTCACTCTATCATCCAGGCTGGAGTGCAGTGACATGATCTTGGCTCACTACAAGCTCCACCTCCCAGGTTCATGCCATTCTCCTGCCTCAGCTTCCCAAGTAGCTGGGACTACAGGCACCTGCCACCATGCCTGGCTAATTTTTGTATTTATAGTAGAGACGGGGTTTCACCGTGTTAGCCAGGATGGTCTTGATCTCCTGACATCGTGATCCGCCCACCTCGGCCTCCCAAAGTGCTGGGATTACAGGCATGAGCCACCATGCCCAGCCCAAAGGCTCACACCTCTAATCCCAGTACTTTGGGACGCCGAAGCTGGTGGATCACCTGAGGTCAGGAGTTTGAGACCAGCTTGGCCAACATGGTGAAACCCTGTCTCTACTAAAAATACAAAAATTAACCTAGTGTGGTGGCGCATGCCTGTAGTCTCAGCTACTTGAGGAGGCTGAGGCAGGAGAATCGCTTGAACCCAGGAGGCAGAGGTTGCAGTGAGCTGAGATTGTGCCACTGCACTCCAGCCTCGATGACGGAGCAAGACTCTGTCTCAAAACACAAACACACACACGCACACACACACAGACACACACACACAAAATAGAGAATCATAATACAAATTTTAATTTATATACTTTTTCCTGATTTATGCTCAGGAACAGAATGAGATGGGATAGTTTTAGGGGGCTAAGTGCCAAATTATCCTGGTCTGGACCTGTCCCCAACATCCCTATAAATGCTATCCCACTGTGTCTCTGGAGCCAGTGTGGGAATACAGTAGCACAAGTGTATGGAGTTGGCTTGTAGTGACTGGCATGTGCCTGGAAACCTCAAGGAAACATGTTCTAATTTTCCATATATAAAAAATTTAATTGGCATGTATGATATTAACTTATCAGAAGTAGAAGGAATAACCCTACAACTCCATTGATAAGTTGTAAATCTTACATCTGATCATGTTCATAAGAGCTAGCAGCAGCCAGTGGAATGAGTTGCAATAGAGATAGGTTGTAGGTAAGAGTATACCTAGAAACAACCATACTAAAAAATGATTTTGATGATTGAGAACCTATTTCTGCATAAGAGAAGACAGTCATATAGGTTACAAAACGTTGATATTAATATGAATATCATTGAAATTAATTAACGTACTTTCTGGAATAACCACTCATGGAAAGTTAAAACTTTATTAATTTATATTAAAATGCTTTAATGAAAAGTTATAAGGAATTATGTCCAAACCAAGGCTGCATTTCCATATGGTTTTACAAAAGCGTTGTTTCAATTAAGCATCGGTTCTGACCATTTTGTCCCATAAATATCTCTCAAGTCTGACCACTTCTCTTTATCATCATTGTCGCCATTCTCATGAAAAACAACATCACCTCTCACCTGAACAAGTGACCTCCCATTTGTTCATATCACATAAAAAATTGAGTTTTTCCAGGTCATCCTCCACGATTATTTCAGAAACCACATAACCCATGTATCAGTGGGCTCTCTCAATCTCCCCCTTTCCCTCTCCGTCTTCACCTCCACCTCCCTCTCCCCCTCCCTCTCCTTCTGCTCCTCCTCCTCCTTCTCCTTTTCTCTTCCTGCTTAAATTTCTTGATTGGCTTCCCATTCTTGCTGGATAAAGATCATCAAGACTAGTGCTTTGTTTAGAAAGTATTGTACTTAGCAATATATCCCCAGGTAAAATGCCTAGCATGTAGTAGACAATAAATCTATGTCAAATAAATAAACAATGTAGGAACAGAAATAGACACACAGATCAGTGGGAGACACTGTTCAGAAACAGATCCAAAGTATATTACCAAAAATAGCCTTACAAATCACTAGGGAATCAGTATTGTAGAGAACTGGCTAACCATTTTGGGGAGGAGGAATTTGAATCATTCTCATATACTGTATACCAGAATGGATTCCAAACATACACACATTTAAATGCAAAAAAAATCGTAAAAGAGACTGGAATTGATTTATATAATTTTGAGGGGAGACAGGACTTGAAGAAGTTTATGTGTAGAAAATCAAAAGCACAAATGATTTTCTTTAAAAAATGGATATTTGACTACATAAAAATTAAAACTTTTATACTGAAAAAAAGACATAAATAAAATTGCAGTACAAATGAAACTGAGGGAAAATATTTACAACATATATATCAAAGCATTTCTTTAAGCTATGAAGAGTCTCATATAAATTGATCAGTAAAAGATGAACATATCAATGAAAATATTGCAATTTCCAAACTAAGAAACACAAATTACCAATAAAAATATGAAAGAAGAAAGTATTCAGCTTCACTAGGAATCAATTACAAATAAATAGAAAACATTTTCTCCTATCAAATTGGCTATTTTAGAAAAATGATAGTCCCTGATGTCCAGGAAATTGAATTGAAATTATTGGTGTTTTATTTGGCTGAGAGGAGTGTAATTTGTTCAGACTTTTTGAAGAGCAGTTAAATAGTATATATCAAAAAACTTTCTTGATCCCAGGAGTTCGAGGCCAGCCTGGGCAACATGGTGAAACACTACATCTACCAGATAATAATAATAATTAGCCAGGTAGGTTGTCATGCGCCTGTGGTCCCAGCTGCATGGGAGGCTGAGGTAGGAGGATCTCTTGAGTCCAGGAGGTGATGCTGCAGTGAGCCGTAATTGTGCTGTAGCACACCAGCTTGGATGACAGAGTGAGAATATGTCTCAAAAAAAAAAAACTTTTACATATTTACATATTTTGAAAAATTGCTGCCCTATGCTAAGAAAATAGTACAAAATATGAACACAGATTTGTGCTTAAAATATTTATGATGGCATTTTTTTTTTTTTTTTTTGAGATGGAGTCTCACTCTGTCTCCCAGATTGGAGTGCAGTGGCACAATCTCTCCTCACTGCAATCTCTGCCTTCTGGCTTGAAGCGATTCTCCCGCTTCAGCCTCCCGAGTAGCTGGGACTACAGGTCTGTGCCACCATGCCTGGCTAATTTTTGTATTTTTTTAGTAGAGATGGGATTTCACCATATTAGCCTGGCTGGTCTCAAACTCCTGACCTCAGGTAATTCACCCACTTTGGCCTCCCAAAGTGCTGGGATTACAGGCGTGAGCTACTGCGGCTGGCCTATACTGGCATTTTTTACAATTTTGAACATAGGGAAACAATTTAAACATCCGCCAATTTAAAAATTATTGCTATATTATTGTATTTGTCAGGATATTATGTGCAAATTAAAGCATATTTACAAAAAATATTGAACAAAATGGGAAATGCATAAGATGTTATATGAGATAAAATGTTTGTACAGACTAATGGTAGTAAATATGCCTGGAAGGAAAGAAATGCAGAATGTTAACTTAGAAGGTAAAATTTCTGCAATGAGCCTATAGTACTTCCACGATATGAAAAAATATAGGATTTAACAATCTTAGCACACAACCAAGAAACATCTTGTCACAAGTACTAAAAGTTAAATTTAAAATGTTCAAAATATTTTAAAAGAAGAACAACAGATTTGAAAAATTAGCCAATCTGTCATGTAATAATTTTGGTTAAAGATGTTTATTATATTCAAAAATGAGTTTTGTTCACTGAGTTAAAGTGTTATTAATTTTAAATTCCCCATGAAATGTAATCAACATTAAATGCCAAATAAATGTTTGTTCAAGCATCCAGTTTTAATATAATTTAGTAATTGAAGTATGAAACTAAAAAGTAGGATGATATGTACATGAATGTCAAGTATAAGTACATGAATGTCAAGGTAAGTTTATGCTCTTTCTGTTGTGTATTGCAGAAGATACTTGAAATACATTTATTGAGGTATACCCCTGAAGTCTATGTAACCTTCCAATTAATTTCTACATTTTGAAAATGTGTATGTAATAATGATATCCAAATTATGCCAAAGCTATTCATTATATTTTAAAATTATTTAGCATAATTTAGTGAAAGTATGTTTGACATCACATAAACAACCACTTGCTTGTGCAGCTGTATTCCTCTGCCAGCCAGTGTGATTTGGGTTGTGTTGTAACATGCAGTAGCCTAAGTTTAACCAGCTGAGAAAAGTTGAGAAAAGTGATCAAGAAGAGACATAGGACTCATGTTGAATAGTATCGTATTTTTACGTTACATAATTTCCACACATTTAATTCACGTCATTTGAAGAAGGCAGATTAAGACATTTTCATTTTGGGGGAGTGACCTCATTGCCATAATTTCTTCTACAATGCATCTGTTTGTTTTTCAGGTGCTTCTTTGCTTTGTATTCAGGCAGATGAGCTACAAGAAGCTCTCACCTCCCACTGTGTGGTCACTAGAGGAGAAACAATTATACGACCCAATACTGTAGAAAAAGCTACCGATGTCAGGGATGCCATGGCTAAAACCTTATATGGACGTCTCTTTAGTTGGATAGTCAACTGCATTAACAGTTTGTTGAAGCATGACTCATCACCAAGGTAAAAATTTTTACAGAAACATTTTTTCCCAAATGTCAGGTGATGTAAATCTATTTTCTAATTGATTGTTTTGTATAGATCTCTTTCAAGATGTTTCTACAATTGATATAATTAAATTATCAAAATTATAATTTAGTAGATAAGCTTCACTTCCTAGTAGTTCCACCTCATAATGCCACTTAACTATAACACTTTTAAACTGCTGCAACATAAAACCTGTAGCAACATAAATAACACAATAAAAAGTGAATTTTTAAAATGTGATATCTTACTATCAACTAATAGGTTTTTTAAATTAGAAGTTGTACCATGAAGCATATACCATTTTATGCTTGTATAAAATGTCAGCTCAGCAGTTCTTTGTTTTTATTTTGGGGGTTTAAATTAAACCTTAAAGATAAAGGAAAACTTCATTTTCACATTTTAACTCTCACTGTAATGCCATTACAGCCTCACTGTAACTCCAATGAAATCTGGTTCAGAAATGCACTAGATAAACGTAGGTAATAGTAAATGGCAGAGCCATGATGTAAGCATTGTTATCTGACTGTAAGTCTAGATCATTCCTTCTTCAAGATAATTACAGCCACCATTGATTGAGTGCTCTCTATAGGCAGGGCTTATACATGGACACAAGTCCTTACATCTAAAGCTTTGTTCTGTGATAAATGCCATTTTGCATGTGGAAAAGCAAGATGGATGCCTACCATAAGATCACCTCATTCACACTTGCTTACTAAGCATAAAAGACCATTTATACACATTTCAAGTATGCAATTCATTATTTTTTTCACTAAAATACATGCCACACCATAATACTATGTATAGTCAAACTGTCTAACAGCTTATCCATTATTTCTCCATGTTCTTAACTTTGTGTCTCTCAAAATTGCTTCTGTACCTCCTGGGTACTGTCTATACCATTTTCCCATTATGAAGTAATGGTCAAAATGGTTGTATGTTCTGGTACGGTCATCTATATTATGTCAAGCATTCATATGAAAATGGAACAAATTCAGGGATTTTTTTTATCTGTATATTCCAGAAAATGTAGGCAAGATATTTAGAGATTTGGCCTCATTTTGTTAATTATCATCTGCATGTTTGGCAGTAAATGGTACCTACCCACAAAGGGGATCTACTATATCCACTGTAGCCTGTGTACTAAATGTACATATACTAAATATAGTAAATGGCAACTTTACTTTCCATTCACTAATGAAAACCATCCAACTCTTAGATTTTAAAAATTTTTACAGAAAGTTTAAAAACTAAAGGGAGACCGTTTGAAATAATGTAGTTCAACTTTGTTAAGTTGTACACTAAGTTTTTAAACAGCGTATGTTGTATGCTGGGCTTTGCCACTAACTCGTTATGGGACACTGGGCAACTTACTGCATTTGTCTGGGTCTTTCCCTCCTCAACTGTTAAATAAGGGCATTGAGCCTGGCGCGGTGGCTCATGCCTCTAATCCCAGCACTTTGGGAGGCCGAGGCGGGCAGATCACAAGGTCAGGAGATCGAGACCATCCTGGCTAACATGGTGAAACCCCAATACAAAAAAAAAATTAGCGGGGCATTGTGGCGGGTGCCGGTAATCCCAACTACCCCAGAGGCTGAGGCAGGAGAATCGCTTGAACCCGGGAGGCAGAGCTTATAGTGAGCCAAGATCGCGCCATTGCACTCCAGCCTGGGCGACAGAATGAGACTCTGTCTCAAAAAAAAAAAAAAACAAGGCCTTGAATGACAAGTCAGTGGTCTTAGTTGTTGGGTGTATCTTGGAGCCTTTTAAGAATGTCTTGAAAACTGCCTATTTCCTTCACTTAAAAATAAAAACTGGATATATTTCTATATCCCCATGAAAATATTGCACACTTATGATTCCAGTCCTCTTGAAAGCCATTAACAGACCCTGCTTTAAGAATCTCTAAACTGGATTATTTGTAAGGTCCCTCCTGGCTCTAACACTTTTTTATGCAGTGAGTTAAATATTTATCTCTGTGGGATCCTGTGGGGCAAAGAGATTGTAAAAGGATAATAATCTTTACTAAACCAGCATAAGTTTTAACTAGACATCTTGCCTCATAAAATAATACAGAATTATTATTCAAAATAAGAACTTTCAGATATACTCAGATAGCTTTCCTTTTGTCCATCCCAGCACATATTTAAAGTATTCTGCAGCCTGGATTTTGAATTCTGTTGCTTCCTCCAAATGTAGGGCGGATCCTTCAGCTCACAGTGTGCAGTTGCTGACTGTCATTTCCAAATCACTCCTTTACATAATACTAAGTGTAACCCTGGAATACCTAAATGATGAACACAACGAGAAGCTTTTGTACTTTCTTTTAAAAATTCACATCAACATAACTCTGCAATGTATATATTTCTTTGGGGAGGAGTAAACCTTTTAACCAATAGTAAAAAAAAAAAAAAAGTATTTGAAATACTTAATTGTAAAATAGAATCTAATTGTATTTTAAAGTATTTAAATGTAAAAATAATCCCTATGTATTTGTATCTTTCTCCAGGTTGCCATTTGTTCTATATTAAAAAATTATGAGCAAATGATCCAAAAACAATAACAATTCTTTAAAATAATTAAGATCTTTTTAGTAAGATTTTCAAAATTGTTCTCCTAAAATGAAAAACTATACTTTTTAACAGAATTTTTGCTTTTCTGGGACAGTTTTTATTGAATATGTTTTTGCCGTGTTCTAATTGCTACTCAGGTTGTTCTTGTAATTCCTGACTCACTCAAGCCTGTGACTTTGTTCTTAGGAGAAGAAAAAGTTTCTTTTGTTTCAGTATATAACAGTATCAGAGTAGTTTCTATAGTTCAAGGAAAATACTGTTCCATTTTCATATAAAAATCAATATCTGCCATTATCTTTATGTGCTATGGAGAGAAACTATTTCAGTTAAGAAAGTTTCACTCTAAGTGTATGTTCTTATAGTAGTTTCTTAGCTCAATCACAAATGGTAACTCTAAGATTCCCTGTTTTACATTACCTCGTCAGGAAATAACTCAAAATAATGCCTCTTTAATTCTTCTAGTGGGAATGGTGATGAGCTGAGCATTGGCATTCTTGATATATTTGGCTTTGAAAATTTCAAAAAAAATTCCTTCGAGCAGCTGTGCATTAACATTGCAAATGAACAAATTCAGTATTATTATAATCAACATGTGTTTGCATGGGAACAGGTAAGTCTAAGTACTTACTATAAAGATGCATGCATGTGTGTATTATAAGCAGACTTGTACAAATGAAGCAGGACCTTAACCATAGACTTAAAGCCTTAAACATTTTAGAAAGACAAAGAAAAGATTTTGTTATCTCCACGTCCATAGTAAAAACAAATAAAAACAAAAAAACTGGCGTGAATTTAGTGTGACTTCATATGTGATGTTAAATGTCCTCCATTGATAATCGGTACACTCTTCTCCAAAACTTACAATTCTGAGCCTTTGTAAACAAAGAAATTTCCTTTGAAAATTTAAGTAAACAGATATGTCCAACAGTTTTTCTTTCTGTAGACTACATAAGCTGAAATTCTGTTTAAAATTTCAATATCCATCTAAAAGCCATTAAACTTCAGAATTCCAGTAGCTAGGCAACAGAACATAAGAAAATAGGTTTGATGCAAATGCCATGAAATGATAATTTTGTACAGGGTACAATGTGTAATTTATGAATCAGCTTCAAAAAAATATTCCTCCGTAGAGAAAAATCAGACTTACTTAAATCACATTTGATGAACTGTAATACTAAGAATATTTTAATTATTTTATTAAGTCTAAAAGAGTCGTATTTAATATCATCCAGTATGTCATTTGTCTCCTTCAAATAATATTATATTGTTTTGCATTTAAATTAGAGGTACATGAACTTCATTTTATTCAAAATATTTAGGCTTCTTAAGAATTTATTTTGGAATTACATTTTGAAAACTGTGGTCACAAAATAAAACATTGCGATTTTGACATTTCTTAAGCCAAAAGAAGACATAAATTTAAGACCATATCTAGTTGTTCAGCTCTCTTTCATCTATCCCAGAATGTTCCATCAGATATTAATTCCCTCTCCCTGTCTCCCTCTTCTTGTCTCCTTCTCTACTCCTCTCCATCGGTGCCCTCCCATAGCCTAGATATGTGAAGAAATCTCTTTAAAATCTTAAAAGCAAACAGAATAAAAAACAAAACCCTTTTACACTCTGCTTATCTCTGTAGCATGGTCCTCTCTCTTCCCCTCACAGCCAAGCTCCTTGAAAGCATGTTCAGCACTCACTGCATTGCGTTTCTTCCTTCCCCATCTGGTACACTGAGGCGTATCTGGCTCTGACCTCCCAACTCCCCTGGAATAGCCCTTCCTCATCTCATCAGTCATTAGTTCATTTTTGTCTTTCTCACTAGGCTGTAAACTCCTTTAGGTCATATATTGTGTCTTAATTCTTTTTGTCGTTTTAGAGGCTGACGTGTAGCAAGTGCTCAATGAGTATTAATTAAACTAATGTTGCCCTGCTTTAATGCTTCACAATACTCACAGCATCCATTTGAGCCAGAGAACAAAACAAGTACAAAATTTTTGGTTTGAACTTTTTGATATGATCTATCAGAACTGCCAGCTTTATGGGACCAGGTGCATCCCCATGCATTGCTCATCTGATGAGTTACTGACTTGCATTGGAAGACCTCTGTTGTTCTTTTGGTGGTTGGGTAGACTCTGGTTTTAGCCTTAACCAAGGTACAGATATTTCAATAATTATTGCTTTTCACTTTTTATAAAATGTTACAGTTTACAATTGCTTTTTTTTTTTTTTTTTGGATACTGAGTCTTATTCTGTCACCCAGGCTGGAGTGCAGTGGGGCAGTATCAGCTGACTGCAGCCTCCACCTCCTGGGCTCAAGCAATCCTCCTGCCTCAGCCTCCCAAGTAGCTGGGACCACAGTCATGCACCACCACACCTGGCTAATTTTTGCATTTTTTTCATGGAGACGGGATTTCACTGTTTTGGCCAGAGTGGTCTTGAACTCCTGAGCTCAAACAATCTGTCTGTCTCAGCCTCCCAAAGTTTTGGGATTACAGGTGTGAGCCACCACGCCTGGCCTACAAGTTGCTTTGATTGCTAGCCTTGAATTTCATTCATGATCCCAATGCTCTTAATTCTTTTGTCTATGGGCTTGTTAAACAATTATTCTATAAAGCCCTTTAAGATATTCTTGAGAGGATTTCAAAATAAAACAAACTCAAAATTTCCCCCAACAAAATAAAAAAATTCAACTAGAATCCAGGATTATACAAACCACTTTGAGGAATTAAAACAATTTCCAGTATTTTCAGGTGACTTCCTGGAGTAACTAGCTAGGAATTTCTGCTTCGTAATTTTATGAAGTAGACATTGGCAGTTGAGTATGATCAGATTGATGAATGTGTTATCCAGAAGATACAGAATTAGTCAATTACTCTCTTGATTTTAACACGTGAGTGTACTTGTTTTTTCTTTCTAACACCCAGGTGAAGGCTGAAAATGTAACTGAGAAAAGCTAACTAACTGTATGTATTAACTATCACAGACACAGAGCACACTTACACTAATTTCTGTAAATGAGAAACTGCTATTAAATCTTGAATTAAAGTCATGGTCTACATTTTTTGGTAGAATATAATCACAGATTTGACCTAACTGAGAGCTCCTTGGTTTAATAGAGCCATTATTGCCTATCAGAAAGAAATAGTGTTCTCACTTTCATGAGATGTACGAATGATCTGGCCAGATCTCAGCACAAGCCTTGGGCAGCACCTTTACAGGTGAAGCACTTCTGTTCTTACTTAAACCAATAAACATTATTTTTATTGACAGTTCTACAACACTAGAACATAAGTAACAGTCTGCTGAAAGTGTTTTCCTATTTAGTCCAATTTCAGTGTATTCGTAATAGAGAGTGGGACACTCCAGCAAAGCTATTTACAAAGGTATTTTGAATATCATTTTCACGTTGCCTTCCATTAGAAAAAGATCAATAAACTACAATTAAATATTTTTAGTGAAAGAATTTATAATGGTGACCTAATCTATAGCATGCAGAGTAGATAGTTTTATGTTTCTTGGAGTTGTTTCCAACTGTTTGTATTACTTTTGAAACATTTTCCTAATTCCAGGAATTTCTATTATCCACTCACTGGCAGCTATACCTCCTTTCTCTTCATAACCTACTTTCCTATGGACAGTTACTATATGCCTCAGAATCTCTTAATAACCACCTGGAGCATCCAATTTGCATCCCTTTATTTTCCTTATAGATATTTAGAATGTTAAGAGAGCTTGTGTATAGAAGCATTATTTTTCTATGTGTAAAATATGTAGCTCCTAAACTTTTTCTGGAGTTTGATATTTCATAGTATTTGAAGCTTTTACAGTTTCCCAGTACTAGAAGAATAATTTTATGTATATTTATTTTAATAAAATCTAAAGATACTATTTGTATCTGAAAACAATAGTTTGAAAATTAGATGGTAATCTATGTTCCCATCCTGCAAATAGAAGATGATCAGCCAAGAAGTAGAGCTGTAATTATTTTTAAATTTAAGACTCAAACTCTTCTAAATGAGTTGCAGCTGAAAAGTATATAATTTACTCTCGATTGTGTCAATTCCATGAATATAGTATTCATATTTCAGCCTTTGCTATTACATTCGTACACCATTATTGTGTCATACATTGTCAACTTCCATTTTCTGAGAGGCTTTTAGTTTGCATCTCAAATGGCAGTTATCCCATTTCCAAGAAGGAAAGCATGTTTCTCACAATAGCCTTCACACTGAATTTCCATGATAAATACAAAGCCAAGATTTCGGTTTTGTTTGTTTTCTGGTTTTCTTCATGGGAAAGGGAGCTCAACAGTAATCAAACTGTGATGTAAGGACTGAAGTTCTCTGGAATCATCTACCTCATATTAGAATCCCGCATGAGAAATGTACATACCTTATCAAAAGTATTCTCATGCTGCTGCTATAGTGGTGGTTTTTGCCCTTTGTCTTCATTTTGCACTGTGGTATCATCATTGTGATATAGAACATACAAAAGAAATGATCCCTGCTCCCTAGAAGTTTACACTTCAAATCAAGGAGAGCACACACAAAGGACTGGTCAATCCTGGGCATGACTTTGAATTGGAACAAATGCCATTGCTCTTAAGGGCCAGTGAGCACCTAAAACATGTGTATGACGCTACAGAGTATTGTTCTAGAATCCTGAAGATTCACTCCGCTTATTTATATGTGCCTATTTGTATTTTGGATAAGCTTTCTTCACCCATTAGAGCAGCACATCTGACTATTAACTGAACTAAAGTTTGTTTTTAAAATGAGCTATTACTATTTATTTCTGTAGAAGGATGAGCTTTTACAGGCATCATTTAGAAATGCACCCGTGGGTTTAGAACTGAATGTCAGAAGTCGTTTTAGAAGCAGGAAACTATTTACAGCGCATAGTGGAAACAGTAACTGCAGTTATGGCTCTGACTTCTCTTGCAGAAAGTAATGTGTATGACTGTCATCTCCAGCTGTTCACATCCTAAAGTTTACAGTGTTTGAGATTTTAAATGTGGGCTCCAACCCATAATTTGTGGCAATTACAAAGAATAAAAATTCACTTAATATAAAATACCTACATTTTCAAAACTTTTTACATTATAAAGTAAAAATAACCAGTCATCTGATTTTTAAAAATGTGTGGACAATTAAAAACAAACCCTTTTCAGGGTCTTCCCATTGTTTTGCTCAAAAGTGTGAAGTCTAAGTCCAACTTTCTTGCCTGTTAAGTCATATGTGTGTAAATTGTAACATTTGTCCCATTTTAGCTCTCCAAGTAATAAGCATTTCCTTTAAACGTCAAAGCAGCCAAATACATTTGAGAAGCCTTTAATACAACAAATCTTCCTTTTTAAGTGCTTGACCAAGTGTTAGGTTATTGTCTGAGACCACATTTAAATATTCCTTAAAAGTTTCACACACTGAAGATGGCAGCTGATGTCCACGTGGTTGGGTGTTTGGAGGTGTGTCGGGGCCCTGGCAGCAACTCTGGCCTGTGGACCTGTTGCTCTTCTTTCCCTCTGGCTTCACAGACTGCCTCTCCGGCTCTGTGTTCCTCATCCCTGCTAAGCAGCTGCGTAGCACACTTAGTCTGTTTCTCTTTCATTGGTGAAGCTTGGTCGACACCCTTAATGTGATGTGGGGATTTGTGGTACTTATTTTGATAATTTAATGATATTCTTAAAAGTTTTTTTTTTTTTTTCCTTTTCTGAGTTGGGGTCTTGCCCTGCCGCCCAAACTGGAGTGCAGTGGCACAATCAAGACTCACTGTAGTATCGAACTCCTGAGTTCAAGTCATCCTCCTACCTTGGCCTCCTGAGTAGTTGGGGCTACTGGCGTGTACCACCATGCCTGGCTAAATTTTTAGAATTTTTGATAAAAAGTAATTCTCAGTGAAATACATAGTTCGAAGCCTAGATCCATATGATAGTATTGTCATTTTCTACATGTGAGATTAGAGCATACTGTTGACAAACCAAAATACAATTTTTTGGTAAAGATTTAAACATGACAGTAATGGAAAAATAGTTTAAGGTGAAAGAGATCCTAATATATAGAACACTGTATTTCTGAATTTCTAATCCGAATGCCTCCTTATTCTAAGCTGATACCTATTAATACAATATAAATCTGTAAAATCCTTTACATCTCTTAAATGGTTTTGAGAAACAGGTATCATATACAAAAAGTGACTAAATTGGAATTTTCATCTTAGCATGCATTAGTATATATTTTTCTGAATAAGGAAGCTGCTAAGGGAGAAATATTCTAAAACTCATCTCTTCAAATTTTAATAAAATATATGTAAAATAAAGCATGAATATTTTATTAGGAATTTCCAAAATACTTTCTCATTAGGTTATTTGTCAAATTCTGAATTAATGACTTGTGTCATCTCAAGTTAATGATGGCCAGCATTCTCTGCGACTTGCTATTAACATTAACATAAAAACTAACAGGGTCATCAATATCAGCTTTGAATAGAAAATGCAGGAAGAAATAGATTTCAAATCATAAATCTTATTTTATAATGAGTTCACATTTTTACAGGACATATATTATCACCATTTTTTGGAATTTAAAAAAATAGTTATTTCATTAAAGTGTTATTAAAAATATGTGTATATAGAAAAAGAGAATGAAAAATCAAACATGATGATGTGTTAACAATTACGGAATAACCACCATGTAAAGGGTACGCAGGAGTTCTTTGTACTATTCTTGAAATTTGCTGTAAGTTTTAAATTATTTCAAAATGAAAAGTGGCAAAAGTTTTTTTTTCCACTGTAATAAACATAAAACATACTCAGTTCATCCTGAGTTCTGGTAGCACCCTTATAGAAATCTTAGATTTTCAACCTTTAAAATCTTTCTGTTTGATAAAGGAGGATTTTTGTCAATGGTTAGAATAAGCAGCTTCTTCTCAATGGTTTCTCTCTACCATGGACAATGTTTTCATGAATAGGCACACTCATTTGAGCAGTGGTGAGTAGGAGTTCTTTTACTAAAATACAGACTTCAGGGACTACATGTGTCTATGTAGCTTCTTTCCTGTTGCAAACATTCTGTCCACAGTCTTAACCACATTTATTCATTGAGTTTCATAACATATCCAAGCAGTTGTGCATTCTGAAATATTAGAACTAGAAGAAACCTAAATAGATTATCTATATTTCATTGATTAAAATGACTCCTTCTCTTCAGCTGTGATTTGCCCAAGGTTATAGGACAGTGAAATGAAACCAGGACCAAAGTAAGGGGCTTCTGACAGCTATCCATGGTTTTTCTCATGAACAAATAAGTAAGCAAGGACCAGGGATCTGGTAATCTCCTGTGCAGAAGAAAAAGGTGCTCTTTCCTTCTTTTCTTTCTTTCTAAATAGATAAGAGCACCCTTTTCTTCTGCATAGAAGATTACTTTACTGGAATAATCTATTAGATTACTAATTATTAGATTATTATTAAATCACAAATTATTAATTATTTAATTATTAGATTATTCATATTGGATCAGAAAGAAGGAAAGAAAAGAAGCATAGGTCAGTCTTAACATGAAAAGCCAAGGAGAATCAACATAAGGCAGGATAGAAGAAGGTAGGAAATCCCAGGGAGCACTGAGGCTGGCAGCAGAGGCCAGCAAGGGTTATGACAGCTGGAGACCCCTCACAGGAAGGAACTAGAACTACAAGGTGGAATAACTGGAAAGGAGAATACAGCCACAAGCAAAGAAATCTCAGACATGATTTTAGGGTTGGAATGGAAAGGCAGAGAGCATCTTTGCCACGCCCTAAAGAACAGAAACTCAACCGGGCACACTGGCTCACACTTGTAATCCCAGCACTTCGGGAGGCTGAGGAGGGTGGATCACCTGAGGTCAGGAGTTCGAGACCAGCCTGGCCAACATGGCGACACCTCATCTCTACTAAAAATACAAAAATTGGCCAGGCATGGTGGTGGGTGTCTAGAATCCCAGCTACTCAGGAGGCTGAGGCAGCAGAATCACTTGAATCTGGGGGCCGGAGGTTGCAGTGAGCTGAGATCGGGTCCACTTCACTCCAGCCTGGGTGAAAGAGCAAAACTCCATCTCAAAAGAAAAGAAAAGAAAAGAAACTCTATCTTTCTGATCTTTAAATTCTACCTTCTGCAGCCCCACCTACCCCTAACCACACACAGAGTAGGCACTCCTCGAACATTTCTGGAATTTGAGTATATCACATCCTCTGCAGTGATCTGTACAAAGACAGCATCACAAACCCCAGGTGAATTACCAGTGCCATCTCATGATATGAATCTCATTCTTCCTCCCGTGACCTAAAATGGGTAGGACCATAAAAAAGTGGACTAAACTTATAAAAATAAAAGAGATACTGATTTATGACTTGAAAACAAGAAATACAGGAGAATATTGAGGGTCATATATACCAGCTATTAACATTTCCCATTCTGGAATATCTACAACTGCGGAGCAGTGTCAAATGATGAACTTGTCTACTGGAGAAGGCTATGACATTGTTCCCCAGGTGTAAGTTCTGCGAAATAACTAAGTGTTCCCTGTCACTGCATGTGCTAGCCTTTTATAAAAGAAAGATGTCACGAGCCAAAGTACTCAAATCACTTCAATTGGTGACTTTGGAAGAATCTTTTTAAAACTTTGGGCTTACATAAAACTTTCAGAAGGTAGTAGAAAGTGTTCTCCTATAGTAAAATGATGAGGTGGTGTGTCGGGGGAGTGGGGAGAAGACTATTCCAGAACCATCTATTGTTTACATGAGGATGTAGTCAGCCTACTTAGGCAGTGTTCATCTACTGCTATCTGGATTGGTGCTAAGAAATAAAAACACACTAAGTACAGATTGGCTGGGCATGGTGGCTCGTGCCTGTAATGTCAGCACTTTGGGAGGCCAAGGTCTGCAGAATCACTTGAGGCCAGGAGTTTGAGACCAGCCTGGCCAATGTGGTGAAACTCCATCTCTACTAAAAATAC
Source organism: Mandrillus leucophaeus (assembly GCF_000951045.1). Classification (NCBI taxonomy): domain Eukaryota; kingdom Metazoa; phylum Chordata; class Mammalia; order Primates; family Cercopithecidae; genus Mandrillus; species Mandrillus leucophaeus. The sequence goes on from NW_012107286.1 coordinate 1,530,156, forward strand.
AAAAATTAATGGGGCATGGCAGCATGTGCCTGTACCCAGCTACTCAGGAGGCTGAGGCATGAGAATTGCTTGAACCCAGGAGGCAAAGTTTGCAGTAAGTGGAATTCGTGCCACTGCACTCTGGCCTGGGCCATGGAGCAAGACTCCATCTCAAAAAAAAAAAAAAAAAAAAGACCCACAGAGTAAGTACAGGTTGATTGGTCTGGTGTGTACTAATGTTGGTGATGAGACTACATAAAAAAATAAAATTATTGTTGATTCTTAAAGATTTAGGTAGTACATGGAAGGGCAATAAATATTCATTTCTGAGTGCTAAAGTTATTTGTGAACTAGAAATATAGGTTATTCTATATTTTAAATTATCCCAGACCTGGGTAATTTCAGAACTTCAACTAAGGAAACAGAAAGATTTGAAATAGTTCACTGTTGCAGGAAGTCAGGGACCTCGAATGGAGGGACTGGCTGGAGCCACGGCAGAGGAACATAAATTGTGAAGATTTCACGGACATTTACCAGTTCCCAAATAATACTTGCATAATTTCTTATGCCTGTCTTACTTTAATCTCTTAATCCTGTTATCTTCATAAGCTAAAGATGCATGTCACCTCAGGACCACTGTGATCCTTGTGTTAACTATACAAATTGATTGTAAAATGTGTGTTTGAACAATATTAAATCAGTGCACCTTGAAAAAGAACAGAGTAACAGCGATTTTAGGGAACAAAGGAAGACAACCATAAGGTCTGACTGCCTGCAGGGTCAGACAAAAAGAGCCGTATTTTTCTTCTTGTAGAGAGCCTATAAACGGACGTGCGAGTAGGGAAGATATCGCTAAAAAGATATCTTTTCCTAGCAAGGATTAATACTCTGGGAAAGGAATTCATTCCTAGGGGGAGGTCTATAAATGGCTGCTCTGGGAATGTCTGTCCTATGTGGTTGAGATAAGGACTGAGATATGCCCTGGTCTCTTAGAGTACCCTCAGGCTTACTAGGGTGGGGAAAAACCCCGCCCTGATAAATTTGAGGTCAGACTGGTTCTCTGCTCTCGAATGCTGTTTTCTGCTGTTTAAGATGTTTATCAAGACAATACGTGCCCCACTGAACATAGACCCTTATCACTAATTCTGCTTTTGCCCTTTGCCTTGTGATCTTTGTTGGATGCCGATCAGGAGTTTCTGATTTTGCCCTTGTCCTGTTTCCTCAGAAGCATGTTACTTTGTTCTCCTTTTTGCCTTCTGAAGCGTGTGATCTTTGTGACTTAATCCCTGTTCTTGCACCCCCTCCCCTTTTGAAATCCTTAATAAAACTTGCTGGCTTTAAGGCTCAGGTGGGCATCCTGATATGTTCACAGTCCTACTGATATGTGATGTCACCCCCGACAGCCCAGCTGTAAAATTCCTCTCTTTGTACTCTTTCTCTTTATTTCTCAGCCAGCCAACACTTATGGAAAATAGAAAGAACCTATGTTGAAATACTGGGGGCAGGTTCCCCCGATAGTTCACCATTATTCAAGTCCATCTTCCCAACGAATGGTACCTCATTTAGGTCTTCCAACTGCATTTTTTATTATTAGAGATCTGACTTCTAACAATGTTCTAGAATTCTGTTTAAAGTCAAATTCTAAGGAATACTTGAAGACTGTAGCTTGTCATATCTCAAGAACCTGCTGATAAGATTATGTTATGATAATAATATCATCATCATGGTGACAGAAGGAAAAATTTTCAAGCTTGGGGCTTACATTTTTCTTCAAAATTACTCATATTATTGAAAGGCGAGAGATATCTTACTTTGTGTGCCACAGAGAGGCAATGCAAGAGCAATAGAAGCAGTGTGAGCAAGCTGACAAGGAAGGGGTCTAGGCCTCCAGGCAAGGGCTGCAGAAACCATAGCTGATGTTGTGACTGCCCTTGTCAAGTCAGTCCACTGAGATCAACACTAAAGAGGATGATTTCCCCAGGAAAGTCACTCAAATGCCAGCTTCATGAATGGATTCCTGTAGAATGTAGTCACAGGACCAAGAGGACACACAGAAGCAAATGGGAAAGAGACCAGGGAGCAAACATCAACCTGACACCAAGGATGTTTTCAAGAAAGTCCAGGAGACTTTCCCTTCATTGAACTCTGTCTGATTGCTAGCTTTACAAATCTTCAGCAACATCACAACAACTGATGCTGTAAGGAAGCCTCTGAGTCCAAAACATGTCATGTTTCTTATTATCTAGTTTCAAAACAATAATACTCCTAATAATGGTTGACAGACATTAAGTATGTAGTATGTGCTAAGCATGTATCTACTTTATTTCTCCCAAAATCTATCCTCTTAAGTAAATACATAATCAAAGAAATGCAAATACAACAATAGGCTACCATTTCCCCCATCAAAAATAGATGTGAAAATATATATATTTTGAGACAGAGTTTCACTCTTGTTGCCCAGGCTGGAGTGCAATGAATGGCATGATCTCAGCTCACTGCAACCTCCAACTCCTGGGTTCAAGTGATTCTCTTGCCTCAGCCTCCCAAGTAGCTGGGATTACAGGTATGAACCACTACATCCAGCTAATTTTGTATTTTTAGTAGAGATGGAGTTTCTCCATGTTGGTCAGGCTGGTCTTGAACTCCTGAGCTCAGGTGATCTGCCCGCCTCAGCCTCCCAAAGGATTAAAAATATTTCAATGAAAATATTCATTGCTTGTGAGGATGCAGCAAGTTAGAAGTGTTTATGATTACAGTGCAGTTTCTGCAAGCTTTCAAAAAATCAATCTACAGCCGGGAGCAGTGGCTCATGCCTGTCATCCCAGCACTTTGGGAGGCCAAGGTTGGGGTGCAGTGGGGGATTCATTTGAGGTCAGGAGTTTGAGACCAGCCTGGCCAACATAGCAAAACCCGACTCTACTAAAAATACAAAAATTAGTCAGGCGTGGTAGTGCACGCTTGTAATCCCAGCTACTCTAGAGGCCGAGGCAGGAGAATCACTTGAACCTAGGAGGCAGAGGTTGCAGTGAGCTGAGATCATGCTGCCACACACCAGCCTGGGCAACAGACTGTCTTTAAAAAAAAAAAATCAATCTACAAACACGTTTCAGAAGCCTGTAAAATGTTCATACCATGTGATCATCTACTCAGCTTTAAGATGTAATAGAAAATACAGAAAAGCCTGATGCACAAAAGAGGTACCCCAGAGCATGGTAGAGTGCATGGAGAGTGACCAGTTAAGGAAGGGAAATTGCTGAATTAGGAAAATGAAGGAAGGTCTCTCTGAGGAGGTGAGACCCAAATGATGAAAGTGAACCTTCATTGTATTACTCATCTGTGCTGAGTAATCTGTACTTAAATTTGCACCTGATTTATAAGCCTTGTGGACGCTTTTAGCCTCTCTCAGCCCATGGTGACCACCCTTCCATGCTGCTGTGCAAGTCTGAGGGCTCAATGTAGTCATCTTGAATCTCTCCTGGAATGGCCCTTTGGCCCTAAATATTTAAGTTTGTTGTTTAGGCCGTAGCTGGAGAGGTGCACCTTTTATGGGCTTTCCTGCCATTGTGCTGCTTCATGACTCAGACTCAAAATTCAATGAAAAACAAGGGAGAGGCTGGGCACAGTGTCTTATGCCTGTAATCCCAGCACTTTGGGAGCCTGAGGCAGATGGATCACTTGAGGTCAGGAGTTCAAGACCAGCCTGGCCAATATGGTGAAACCCCGTCTCTACTAAAAATAAAAGAATTAGCTGGACATGGTGGCAGATGCCTGTAATCCCAGCTACTCGGGAGGCTGAGGCAGGTAGAATTACTTGAACCCAGGAGGTGGAAGTTGCAGTGAGCTAAGATAGTGCCACTGCATTCCAGCCTACGTGACAGAGCAAGACTCTGTCTCAAAAAAATAAGAAGAAGAAGAAGAAAAACAAGGGACAACTTTACCCAGGTGTGGGATTTCCTAAGATTTCCTAACATCTAAATCTTCTGATTTTCCTGAAGAAAATAGATATATAATCACCTATTTTCAAAAGGGAACTCAGACAGTCTGAAGAGAGTAGGAATTGTATTGACTAAACACTTCAGCTTTAACACAGTTAATAACTCTGCTCACCTTCTGCTTTAAATGTATATTTGTTTGTTTGTTTGTTTTTTGTTTTTTGTTTTCTGAGACGAAGTCTCACTCTGTAGCCCAGGCTGGAGTGCAGTGGCGCGATCTCAGCTCACTGCAACCTCCGCCTCCCGGGTTCACGCCATTCTCCTGCCTCAGCCTCCTGAGTAGCTGGGGCTCCAGGCACCCGCCACCACACCTGGCTAATGTTTTGTATTTTTAGTAGAGACAGGGTTTCCATGTGTTAGCCAGGATGGTCTCGATCTCCTGACTTCATGATCCGCCCACCTAAGCCTCCCAAAGTGCTGGGATTACAGGCATGAGCCACCGTGCTGGTCCCTAAATATATTTTTAATGTACAGGGCAGAGCAGAGGACTTTCTGAAGAAATAGGAGCTTTGTTTCTCCACATATGCTTGAAAACAACTAAGCATTTTGTGATCATAACTGCTATATAATACATAATTATTTTAGGCATTATAATGTTGCTAAAAGTATTTTATAAATTCTGAGTAATAGCGTTTTTTTCTGCCTTGGTTTGCCTGAAGTTCCTAATACTAACAAGTGTCTTGAAGGGGAGCCCATTGTTTTCCACGCCACTCATCTCTGCTCTGTGTGACCCGCCACAGAAACAATCAGTGGATTTTGACACAGGCAAATAGAAATGACAAATGCATTAGTTTAGACCTTAACCTCGTGTACTTTCTATATAAAACAGACAAAAGTTGTTTTGAACTTTGCAGTTGCCATTTAAACTATAATATGCTGTGAGCATGATGTGTCTAACAGTAAAATAATTCTAGGTCTACTCACTTCTCCCAAGGTTACCTTCAAATACAAAAGCTGTGAAACTTCAAGTCATCATTTTCATTTTCATATACTGGATAAGCTAAATGCCTTTTAGGTTCTCCACCTTTTAGACCATCTATTCTTCTCATTTTTGTGAATTAGATTTCACTTTATTTAAAAATATACATTTATTTTTCCTGGTGACACCTTTGAAATGAAATTTCAGCTTCATAAGGCCCCTACCATAGTGATTAAAAGCTCTAGCTTATCAAAATGTCCACTGGCTACATTGCAGATGTTCCCAGAAATTTTTCTTTCTCTTTACTATTGTAGTACATTATACATCGTAATTATCCATCGTATGTTACCTTGCATTATTACTCGAATTATATTTGAACTCTGTGGAGGGCCAGGAGCTCGTTTTAAACTTCTCTGTCACCCACTATAGTGCCTTCGGTATTCAATGAATTAAAGCATATATTAAAATAACAATGAAAATGGTCTGTAATTTAAACATGGGAATGTCACAGAGTGTTCCACCCGTGTCAGTGATTGATTCATACACTTACCAGGAGTGGTTGCTTATCGTCTGAGAAGCGGTGACTCCCCCACATGCAAGCATGGCTGCATGTCATGGTTCAGAGGTCACGCATGTACTCTGTCTGACAGACTTCAGCACTGGGCTGGGGACAGTGTGAAGACAGAGTCATAGAAGCCGACTGGGCATAAGCCTTCATGTCCCTTTTGTAAAGTAGATCATGGGTACCTATGCTGTGCTGGTACCTTACCCCTACAGTAATTATCTGTGGTTCATTGTTTCCATTATACACATCTTATATTACACTATACTCAACAGCAAATTATTATTAATATGCCATATGTTATTACTTTGTAAAATGGGGTTTGTTACCCCCATTTAATAGATTAGAAAATAGATGTTTATAGAGTAAGGAAATTCCAAAGGATTTTGTGGCTAGTCAAGTGGCAGAGCCCAGAGATGAAACTATGTGTCTTTGGTACTCAATCCACTGGTTGTTTCTATAACCCTCTGCTGTCTGCTGGAATTATGATTGAAAAGTTATATACATGTGCTTGAGAGATTCAGTGGGGGAAGTATACCTCTAAGATGTATCTAGTTAAATATTCTGTAAACTCTGGAACATAATTTTGTTACTTCTCATTAACAACATATTTTCCTACATCTTGAAAACTTAGGATGTCCATAATTCTAGTATGGAGACTAGAGCTTCTGTTATTACTACCCTGAGTATAATCAGTTCTGACCTTAAGGAACAAGCAGCTCTGTGAAGAGAAAAATAAAATGATACTCTCAGTTTAAGAGCAAGTTCAGGCTGGGCACGGTGGCTGATGCCTGTAATCCCAGCACTTTGGGAGGTCGAGGCAGGTGGATCACTTGAGGTCAGGAGTTTGAGACCAGCCTGGCCATCATGGTGAAACCCCATCTCTACTAAAAACACAAAAATTAGCCGGGCGTAGTGGTGCGCACCTGTAATCCCAGCTACTCAGGAAGCTGAGGCAGGAGAATTGCTTGAACATGGGAGGCAGAGGTTGCAGTGAGCCTAGATCATGCCAATACACTCTAGCCTGGACGACAGAGTGAGACTCCGTAAAAAAAAAAAAAAAAAAAAAAAAAAAAAAAAAAAAGCAACGTCAAAGGGAGCAATTTATTTTAATATGTGTAAAGTAAAATTTTAGGTAATTACTATCAAGCTATATATTATTCACAGTTTTAAGTAGTTTTGTCTTTGTTATAGAATGAATACCTAAATGAAGATGTGGATGCTAGAGTTATTGAATATGAGGATAACCGGCCCCTTTTAGATATGTTTCTGCAAAAGCCAATGGGTTTACTTTCCCTACTTGATGAAGAAAGTAGATTTCCCAAGGCCACTGACCAGACTCTTGTAGGTGAGTTTTCAGTCCAGTGTGTCTGCATGGTTTTATGAATAGAGTCATGTCATTCTGAATGATACTTTTAAATGGCTTTAAATTATCTGGGAGAAAATAGCTGTCATAAAGCCTGCATATTTGACTTTAAAGAAGAGCCTTTGGATTTAATACCTGGACCAGTGCATGTCTATGATAGGGTAAAATATTTAGTGATAAATTAAGCAAGTTTAAATATTGGACTTCTGCTTATTTTATGGTGAAGTTCAACCATAGAATCACAGGTTATAAATGACCTTAGAAATTTTCCAGCCCAAAATTAGAAATTAGTGAGCAGGGCAGGAGGATAGCTCTGGAATTGAAAAGAGATAGTTAACAGGTAGGAAATAAATTAATCTGTGATGTTCTGTTCTATTCATTTATTTAATAGAGGCAAATCGCTTCAAATACTTAATAACCTCTAAGTTACTGTACATTAATAAATGTTCATGATAATCCTAAGTCATCACAGTAAGATTAAATCTATTTTTTGTGTCTGAGAAGGCAGAGATGTGTATAATACATTTTAAAAGATCACCATTCAAGCTGGTTAAAATGAAAGTGTCTTACTCCTCAAATTAAAAAAAAAAAAAAACTTTAGATTCTTCAGATATCTGAAAAAAAATGTTTTAAACGCAGAACATTGTATTCCCTGATTATAAGAGGTATTTATTCTGTATGAGAAATACTTGCAGAAAATGTGGATTCACACCTTTCTGTCATTTACTTTGGGTGACATGCAGAGCCTCTTTCTTACCATTAGGTCTGTGATGTCTCTTCTTTCTGACTCACTGATTGGCTTAAATCTCTCCTTGAATTGGACAATACTAGATGGAAAATAAATTGACCCCAAAGTGGTGGGAAAAATCATTTCACAGCAGTCACTTGATTTTTAGATCAAATGATCCTTCTAGAACAAGTTCTCTGAAGGTGGTAAAATTGTTATAGAAATTTAGCTGCCTTTAAGATCATGTTTTATTTCTCATGTAATCAATAATAATTTACAGCTCTATAAGTAGAAAAGAGAGCAAAAACACTAGATTTTTAGGCTCATGGCTTGACATCACACTGTGTTTTACAGACCTCTTTGGTCAGTCTCAAGTAGTTCACTTGCTCTGTACCAGTGGTTCTCAAAATGTGGTCTCCCGCCCAGGAGCATCAGCATCACCTGAGAACTTGTTAGAAATGTGAATTCTTGGATCCCACCCCAAACCTACTGAGTCAGAAACTCTGCGGTTGGGGCCCAGCAACCTGTGTTATAACAAACCCTCGGCCGGGCACAGTGGCCCACACTTGTAATCCCAGCACTTTGGGAGGCTGACGCAGGTGGATCACCTGAGGTCAGGAGTTTGAGACCAGCCTGGCCAACATGGCAAAAGCCTGTCTCTACTTTAAAAATACAAAAAATTAGCCAGGCCTGGTGGTGGGCGCCTGTAGTCCCAGCTACTCAGGAGGCTGAGGCAGGAGAATTGCTTGAACCCAGGTGGCAGAGGTTGCAGTGAGCTGAGATCGCACCATTGCACTCCAGCCTGGGCAACAAGAGCGAAACTGCCTCTCAAAAAATAAAAACCCTCGAGGTGACTCTGATGCATGACATGGCATGAGGACTGATGCCCTAAATCGTAATGTAATGGTAGAAATTAATGATCTTGAGTTTACTTTACCATATATAATTCTATTCCAAATCTGCATATATTAGCTATGTAAAATTTTCTTTGTTCGCTGCACATTGTCCTTTTTATGGTAAATGATTCTCACAGTATCTTTTGAGAATCTCATACATGCTTGATATATGAGTTCAGTATTTTTCTACAGAAAAATTTGAAGGTAACCTGAAATCACAGTACTTCTGGAGACCCAAAAGATTGGAACTTAGTTTTGGAATTCACCATTATGCAGGAAAGGTAAGAACTCTTAAGAATTATGACTGGGTTTCTCTTTAGCCTTTTAATGAATAATAGGATGGACATAAAAATTATGGCCCAAAATGTTTATAGGTAATAATAATGTCATAGCTGTCTGTTTCCACTCCCACTGGCCCTAATTATGCCCTCTGATGTCCTGTGATTGATCCTGTCCTTTGCCAGCCACTCACTATGGAGGCCACACCCACTCCAGGGCACGCGCTGCTGGCATCTATGCTGAAGAGGTTAAAAGAAAAGTCTTTCTCTTAGTTTAAGAATCATAACGTTATAGTTTTTCTAGAGGAATTGTTTTTCAGTAACTAAGAAAAAACAAGAAAGAAAAGACACAAAACTGAAAGAATCCTTGGGTGAGATTAGCTAGCAATAGTTACCTATTTGTTTCCTTCTTTTAACAATGCCTGAGGACCTTTGGTATAAACTGCCCTTTTCAGACTTTAGATGATTCTCTCTCTACTGTACTCTTTGTCCCTCCTCCCTTTCAAGAAGAGAAGGTGCCAGGCTAGAGATACAGTCAGATAGCTGAGCTAAGCCAGATGGATGGATTACAATGCAGTTAGAGGAGGAAATGTCTCTACATTGACAGAAACACATTTCCACACCAGAACGAACCTCAGTTATGTTGTCCTAGACCCAGAGGATGCTCTCTTTCCTTCCTTCTGCAGAGAATGACAGGTCATTCCTTCACAATGATGTCATAAATATGGGAGGACAAAGAGGACATTCAGATCAAGAAAGAATGTATCAAATGAGAAATACATAAAAATAAAATTACACAGAACTTAAAGCATTCTAGTCTGCTTGGCAACCTCCATATGTCTGTCAACATCCCACAGACTTTCATCATTTTTAAAGTATACCTTAAATCATTAGTTTATAGCCTAATGATTCTTAGCATATCATTTTCCAAATAAAGCCTGTTTTAAACATCCATTAAGAATTGCGTGAACCTGTAGTCCCAGCTACTTGGGAGGCTGAGACCAGAGAATTGCTTGAACCCAGGAGGTGAAGGTTGCAGTGAGTCAAGATCGCACCACTGCACTCCAGTGTGGGCAACAGAGTGAGACTATGTCTCAAATAAAAAAAAAATTGCCTATGATCATTTTATCTAGTTGTTTTTAACAATTAGATTTTAACAATCTATTAGTCTGCTCGGGCTGCCATAACAAAAATATCACAGGCTGCATGACTTAAACAACAGACCTTTTTTTTTTTTTTTTTGACAGTTTTGGAGGCTGACAGATCAAGGTGCTCCGAGAAGGGTTAGCATCTGGGAGGCCTCTCTTCCTGGCTTGAAGATGGCTACCTTCTCAAGGTGTCCCCACATGGCCTTTGCTATGTGAGCGTAGGGAGTGGGGAGAGATATCCCTGGTTCCTCTTCCCGCTCTTATAAGAACACAAGTCTTATTGGTGTAGGGTCTTACTCTTATACCCTATTTATCATTAATTACCTCCTTAAAGGCCCTGTCTCCAAATATAGTCACAGTGAAAGTTTACATCTTCAGCATCTGAATTTTGGAAGAACACAATTTGACCCGTAACAAATACTATATTGGATCATTCCACAAAAATCTTTGGATTACATTGATCTTGAAAAAGTCATAAAATTAGCCAGGCATGGTGGCTCATGTCTGTAATCCTAGCACTTTGGGAGGCCAAGGTGGGAGGATCACTGGAGCTCAGGAGCTCAAGACCACCCTTGGTAACATAGCAAAACCTCATCTCTAAACCTTTTTTTTAAGTAATAGCATTATTTAGAAGTGCCAGAAACACAAAAAGCCACAGTGTATTTAAATCACACTACTACTGAGATAAAAATCTATCATGGCCAATTCAATACCGGTGGACCAGTATCATAGAAATAGGAATGCTTTTGTGGCTCAATATGCTTCCTTTATGCTGCTCCATCCCTCCAAATAGAGAAAAGAAACATACCAAATTCCCAACATAATAAATGAGAGGAATCCAACCTCTTTGGTCGTTTCAACCCAAATAAAATCAGTGAGACACAGATTATTATAAGGGGCTACCTTAGTAAATGCTTGTGTCCCTGTTGCTGAACATAGAGTAAGCTCATAATGAGTATCTGTTGATAATGATGATGATGATGGTGAGGAGGAGGTGGATGATGACAATGACATTGATTGTGATAATTATAGCATACTGTATCAACAGGTCCTCTATAATGCAAGTGGATTCTTAGCCAAAAACAGAGACACTCTTCCAACTGATATTGTGCTACTTTTGAGGTCATCTGACAACAGTGTAATTAGGCAACTAGTCAACCACCCTCTGACCAAAACAGGTAAGGCAATTTTCCTTACCTGTAAGTTTTCTCAAGCCCAATCAAATAGTTTCTATCTCTGTGCTTTTCACGAATTTCATCCTTAATTTGTCATGTGAGTTTGTTTTTGGCTCACTAAATATTAATTTGTTAATATCCTCTGCACCAGATCATCTGAAGAAAATATAAAAATGAATATAAATAAGCTAGTTTTTCATTAAAGGTAAGTGTTTGCAGCATTCACCATAGTAGTGCTATTCTAGCTACTCACTACAAGAGTATACTGACCTCCAGAGTTCAGAATTACCTGCGCAAATCAGGAGTGGGCAGCTTTTGGATGATTCTTTGAGGTTCCAAAAGTTTGGTGGGCTCTCTTATTGATTAAAACTGGGCATGTCTTTGTTCCACCCAACCATAATACATCCTTGCATTTGCTGTAAGTAGAAAAAATATAGTTTGGGTTGTTTTTCTTTACTGGAGTTTAAAGTTGTTCTCTGCATTTCTTGTATCATAATTTTATTGAAGTATAACTGAAATACAAGAAACAGCACATATTTAAACAGCAAAATTTGATGAGTTTTTGACATATATAAGCACCTGTAAAACTATCACCATGATTAATAGTGAACATACTCATCACTCACAAATGAGGTTTCTTCATGACCCTTTATAATCCTTTCCTCCACTCCTTCCTGTTCTATCACCATTTGTTGAAGAGATTGTTCTTTCCCCATTGAATTGCTTTGACACTCCTTGAAAACTCAGTTGACTAATGAATAGGTCTATTTCTGGACTCTTTATTGTGTGTCATTGATATTTATCTATCTTTAGGCTAATGCACACTTCTGACTAGTGTAACTTTCTATAAAGTCCTGAAATCAGGCAGTACAAGTTAGCCTGACTTTGTTCTTATTCAGGCTTGTTTAGGTAATTATAATTTGTTTGCTTTTCCATATACGTTTTAGAATGAGCTTCTCAATTTCTACCAAAAATCCTAGTTGGATTTTGATTGGAATGCACTGAAATTATAGATCAATAATGGGAGATTTGGTATCTTCCCAATATTAAATCTTCCAATCGGCACAGTCTAGCTCTCCATTTATTTAAGTCTCCCTTAATTTCTTTCAGCAATATGTTGTAGTTTTCAGTGTACAAGTTTTGCACATCCTTTGTCAAATTATCTGCTAGTGTATCACATTTTTATGTGATTATAAATGGTAATTTTTAACTGAAATTCTGGTTTTTGCCAGTATATGAAATCTAATTGATTTTTGTATATTGATTTTTTGCCCTGCAACCTTCCTAAGCTCATTTATCAGAATAGCTTTTTTTGTTAATTCCAAAGGATTTTCTTCACAGATGATCATGTCATATTGGAAAAGAAAGGATTTTGCCTGTTCTTTTCCAATATGTTTCCTTTTGACTTCTTTTTTCTTGGTTGTACTGGCTAGAATCACCAATGCAGTCTCCAGTGTTGAACACAGGATAGGTTGCAAGAGTGAACATTCTTGCCTTTTTCCTGATCTTGGCAAAAGAGTAGTTAGTCTTTTAGTCTTTCACCACGGAGTATAATGTTAACTGTGGATTTTTTCATAGATGCCCTTTATCAGGGGAGAAGTTACTTTACTTTTTTTTTTAATTCCTAATTTCCTGAGTGATTTTTGTTGTTGGTGGTTGTTGTTGTTGTTGTTGGTTGTTGTTGTTGTTGGTTGTTGTTGTTGTTGTTGTTTTTGTTGTTGTTGTTTGTTTTTAGTTTTTTGTTTTTTGTTTGGAGACAGGGTCTCACACTGTTGCCCAGGCTTAGAGTGCAGTGGCACAATCTCGGCTCACTGCAACATCCACCTCCCAAGTTCAAGCGATTCCCCTACTCCAGCCTCCCAAGTAGCTAGGATTACAGGCATGCACCACCATGCCCAGCTAATTTTTGTATTTTTAGTAGAGATGGGGTTTCACCATGTTGGCCAAACTGGTATTGAGCCCCTGACCTCAGGTGATCCACCTGCCTCGGCCTCCCAAAGTGCTTGGATTACAGGTGTGAGTCACTGCACCTGGCCAATTTCCTGATTTTTTTTTTTAGCAGGCATGCATACTGTATTTTGTTAAATGCTTTTTCCACATCTATTGAATAGATTACCCTTATATTTTGTTTTTTTTTAATACAAATGACATTTGGAAGTATATGTACATTATAGAATAATGAAATCCAGATAATTAACATATATATTACTGTATATAATTATTTGTGGTGAGAACACTTAAAATCTACTATCTTAGCAATTTTCAAGTATATAATACATTGCTATGAACTTATTTATCCTATCTAGCTGACACTTTCTATCCTTTGACCAACATCTCCCCAACCCACCTCCTCCCACTGCAACCACCCCAACTGCTAGTAACCACTATTCCACTCTCTAGCTCTATGAAATCAACTTTTTTAGATTCCACAAATTCCATCCAGTATTTGTCTTTTTGTGACTGACTAATTTCACTTATAGTGTCCTTCAGGTTCAACCATGTTGAATAGTATTCGTGTGTGTGTGCGTGTGTGTGTGTGTGTGTATGTGTGTGTAGACACCACATTTTCTTTATCCAATCATCCATTGATGGACAACTAGGTTGATCATATCTTGGCTATTATGAACAATGCTGCATCTGTTAGATGGTGAGTGACTGATTTTTTAATCATTCCTGGGAAAAACCTCAAATGGTCATGATGCATGGTACTTTTTATATATTGCTGAAATCAGTTTGCAAACATGTTTTAAGAATGTTTGCATCTATGTTTTTCAGGAATATTGCACTATAGTTTTCTTATGCTTTATTTTGTGATTTTGGAATCACAGTAATGCTGGCCTCATAGAATAAATTGAGTAGTATTGCCTTTCCTTCGATTTTCAGGAATAGTAGAATGAGTATTATTTCTTCCTAAGTTGCCTTGTAGAATTCACCAGTGAAGCCAACGGGGCCTGAAGGATGTTTTGTGAGATTTTCAACTACAAATTCAATTTGTTTAATAAACATAAAGCTGTTTGAGTTATCTAATTTTTGAGTGAGTTTTAGTAGATTGTGTCTTTTAAGAAATTTATTTCATCTACATAGTCAAATTTATTGACACAGTTGATTATAACATTTTCTTACTATCCTTTTAATATCTGTAGATCCTGAAGTTATGTCAGCTCTCTCATAAGTGACACTGGTAATTTGTGTCTTCTCTCATTTTATTCTTGATATATTTCCTAGACATGTATTAATTTTATTAATCTTCTCAAATGGTTTCATTGATTTTTTTTATTGGTTTTGTTTCTATTTCATTCTCTTTTTCTTTCTCATTTATCTTTGTTGTTTTCTTTTTCTGCTCACTTTGTGTCTTATTTTGTTTCCTTTTTTTAATTTCTAAGGTAAAACTTAGATCAGTGATTTAAGAAGACATTCTTCTAGCATCAGCACTTATATGGGTTATTTATAAGAGTTTATAAGGTTTCCAAATATGGTGAGATTTTCCAAATATTATTTATGGGCTTCTAATTTAACTTCATAGTGTTCAGAGAGCATACTTTGTATTATTTAATCCATTTAACTCCACCCGACCATAATACATCCTTGCATTTGCTGTAAGTTTTCAGAGATATGTTTTAAGACCCATAATATTATGTCTTATTTTATTTTCATTTGCACTTGAAAATACTGTTTATTCTGCTGGTTGTTGGATGAAATGTTCTGTAGATGTCAATTAGGTCTGCTTTATTGAGAGTATTGGTTACGTCTTCTGTATTCTTACTGTTTTTCTCTCTCCTGGTGCTATCAATTACTGAGAGAGGGATTTTTAAATATTTGACTATAGCTGTCGATTTGCCTCTCTTTTTTTTCAGTTTTTGCTCATGTATTCTTAAGCTATATTATTAGGTACATAAACATTTAAAATTGTTATGTCTTCTTGATGGATAGACTCCTTTGTTATTATGTAATGACCCTTTTCATCCTTGGCAGCATTGTTTGTTCTGAAATCTACTTTGCCTGATATTAATGTAGAGGCTCCAGCTTTCTTATGATTAGTGAGTGAATGGCATATCTTTTTCCGTACTCTTAATTTCAACTTATTTTTTTCTTTATATTCAAAGTAGGGTTTTTCTAAACAGCACATAGTTGGGTCTTGTTTTTTTTAATCCAGTCTGACAATCTCTGCCTTTCAATTGAGATGATTAGACGATTTACATTTAATGTGATTAATGATATGGTTGGATTTGACTCTTATCATCTTGCCACTTGTTTTCTATTGGTTATATCGGCTCTTTTCCCAGGCTTTACCTGAGTTCCCTCACTCCCTGCATTTCAGGCTGACACCTCTCCAGGCAGAAAGCTGGCACAATCAAAGGACTCACCCCATTTGTCTTCCCTCTCTTAGGGATCAGCGTCCTTACACTGCTTGATGCACAATGTTTGAAACCTGTTTTCCATTTTGTATGTCTTTTTAGTTGTTTGGGGAAGGTTAATTTAGCCTGTTACTTTATCTGACCCAGAAGCAAAAGTCATTACTTTTGACTTTAACAATTGCCATCCCTTTCCATATACACCAACAGCATCTATGCATCTAACTCCATGTTTTTCACCCTATAAAATATGTAGCCAGGTTCTAAATACTATGTTATGTTGCTTGGCTATCAGCAGAACAGTGTCTGGGTGGCCAGGGAGAAGAGAAAACTTAATAGTCAAGTATGTTTCAATAAACTCAGAACCTCAGAGATAGCAAAGACGTATGGATTTTATATTCACCCAGATGTGCAAACATGTAATAATAATCATAGACAACTTTGTTATCTGTTATGTGCTAGGCACCGTGCTAAGCACCTTTGATTACTCCTAATGACAACACAATAAGGAGGTACTAGTTTTTACAAATAAGACATTAAGGCTTGAAAGTGTTGAGCAGCTTTCCCAAGGTTTCCCAATGGAAAATGTTAGAATTAGAGTTATTCAGTTCTATATTATGCTGTCTTCAAGATTCTAAAATAACCATGGCCTTTAGTATATATGACTTCACATATGACCTATAGTTCAGCCATTTTTAGGGGAAAGTGCACCACAGTTCCTTGCAGCTCGCGTTTTTAGTTGGGTTTATCACAAACTTGTTCGTTAGGTGAACCATAAAAACCAAAATGGACACATTTTCTGAAATTAAAGTCTATGCTAATTTTAGTTGCCATTGATCTAGATAAATAAATTTAAGCAAAATTCCTGAAACTGCCATTCTAAAGATCATCTGTTGCTGTCTCTGTCCACCCTGCTGTAGTCAGTAAGTTTCACATTTGAAAAGTGAACAGGGCAAGCCTAGCATGGAAACTGTTGCACACACCCGTCTCAGCCCCTCCCCTAGAGTTTGGAGGGAGAGGAGGTGGCAGAGCAGATGCACTGCCAGGCACATCCCCAACATGATTCCTTCCTGCACCATCTTAGGCCAGCCTTTTGCAACCATAAAGAATGGGAAAAATTTGCCAAAAACATTCAGCCTCTATTTATCACCTAAAAGAAGGAGAGAGACAAGAAATGATCATTCTGAATTGGTACTGCATTTTGAAGATATTTTGCCCATTACTATTAGGATAATAAACTCTTGGATTGTGGGTTGGTTGGTTCCTTGTGCCTGGTGGGGGTGAGAAAGCTGTGAAAGTGAATTGCATTTCAGGGGCCTTCCATGTGCCAGACATATTATCGCATTTCATCAAAACTCTGTGAAGTAATCACCATTATTCCCATTTTATGGATTCTAGGTGCAGATCAGAGACTAAGTAAATGACCCAAAGGCAACACAGTTTAAGCACTGTACCTGAGATTCAAAGCCAAGTCTTTCTGGCTTCTTGGGCCATAATTTTTTCACTGCTTTGGATTGTGTGCATTCGTGTAGTCCTTAGAATGAAGCACATATTTCTGAAAGTTAGACTGAAAAAGGCCATTGCCTCCAACCATAGTTGATTTGCTTATAACCACCTCATGCAAATTACTGATTCATATGATCTTTCAAGCCTGTTGTAAAGCTTAGCCTATGTTAAAGAAAATCTCAGATGCCATTTATCACACAAAAAAATAAGAAGCAAACTGCTCCCTCAATCATAGTCATCTCAAGTCTTCTAGCAATTCAACGGAAACCCAACACTTACCTCTGCCTTTTCTGTTTTCCAAGCTCAAGGGTTTTTTTCTGAATTTAAAATTTGTTGTACATTTTTACATAATTTTTTTATTCCTGAGTTCCTCCAAAAATAGTTAACCAAGCATGTGATTATGAATATTGCAGGATTAAGAATGCTTATTTTAACATTTAAGTAAATGGGAAAACTCATCTAGACATTAAGGATTCTAAAAGGTATATTACATTTTTCTACATTCTCATAGGTAATCTGCCACATTCTAAAACTCAAAACGTTATAAACTATCAAATGAGGACTTCAGAAAAATTAATCAACCTGGCAAAGGTAAGAAAATGCTTTTTTCCTTGGCAGTGAGTCTAAGAATCTAACTGGTACGATGGCGATATTTGTATGCTTCTCAAAGTCAACAGTTTTTTCTTAGCTTTTCTCCCTTTGATCTTGCTTTTCTGTTTGAACAGATGTGTATGTTTTGTTCTTGTTACTGCTAGGGGCTAAAATAATCATGCATTTCTGATATATTAATATTTCCAACTCTTTTTTAGCTAGTTTTTGGGGGGAGTTTTTGTGTTTGTTTGTTTGTTTGTTTTTGAGACTGGGGTTTCACTCTGTTACCCAGACTGGAGTGCAGTGGCATGATCTCAGCTTACTGCAACCTCTGCCTCCTGGGCTCAAGTGATTCTCCTGCCTCAGCCTCCCGAGTAGCTGGGATTACAGGCACCCACCACACCCGGCTAATTTTTGTATTTTTAATAGAGACGGGATTTCACCATGTTGGCCAGGCTGGTCTCGAACTCCTGACCTCAAATGATCCGCCTGCCTTGGACTCCCAAAGTGCTGGGATTACAGGCGTGAGTTACCGTGCCCAACCCTTTTTTAGCTAGTTTTAAGTGTTACACTAAGACCAACTAAAAATGTACTAGTGAAGGTGAGAGATATTCACAGTCTACATAAGACCAATTAAAATTCCAATGAGACTGACAAATAATTACGTAAGGGAAGAATATCAACATTTTGCTGTTTTACATATTTGAATGCATAAATTAAGATAGCCCATGGTCTCTGTAGATAATAAAGTACAATAGATACCAAAGCATCACTGTTTTCCTTGGTCTCTTTAGGGCGACACTGGAGAAGCCACGCGTCATGCCAGAGAGACAACCAACATGAAAACACAAACAGTTGCATCATATTTTAGAGTAAGATATTAAACTGTGATGTATTGTGCTTAGGGGTGCTATTTAGTCTAAATGGGTTATAGATCAAAAGCCAGTAACACTAGCAGAAGAGAATATTGTATTCCATTTACTGTTGTTAGATACAGGATATGTTAGCATCTACCTTCAAAATCTGTGGATTGGTTTGTTTCTACATTCCACCCGGGAAATTATTGTATCCCAGGTCAATCTTTTTTTTTTTTTTTTTTTTTGAGACGGGATCTCACTCTTTTGCCCAGGCTAGTGTGCAATGGTGCAATCTCGGCTCACTGTAAGCTCCGCCTCCTGGGTTCACGCCATTCTCCTGCCTCAGCCTCCCAAGTAGCTAGAACTACAGGCACCTGCCACCACACCCGGCTAATTTTTTGTATTTTTAGTAGAGACAAGGTTTCACCGTGTTAGCCAGGATGGTCTCGATCTCCTAACCTCATGATCTGCCCGCCTTGGCCTCCCAAAGTGCTGGGATTACAGACGTAAGCCACCGTGCCTGGCCGTATCCCAGGTCAATCTTAATGAAAGTCTATACCTTGATTAAAATTTGTTCGTAGAACAGAATGCATTCCCACTAGAATAAAACCTAAACGGATTTTTACCTCAATGCTATGGTAACTACCAATTCTCCTTCCCCCTCCTGAATGATTTTAGAATAGACAGATAGGGCAAGGCTGAGCATCCATCTCCATTTCATATCACCCTTCTTGTATAGAGCTAAAAACCTCAAAAGGAAAATAGAGCCCGTGTAGGAATGGGGCGAGGAGAAGAGTCATCAGGAAGATGTGGTAACATGCTTAAGGGAGTGTGCTTAGCATAGGATCAAGGCGACCTTCCTTCCTTGGGCAATATAAGAGAAAAGAAAAAAGCAAGTACTTTTTTTTCCCTCTGTGCTCTACATAACCCTTCCCTTATTATTGGTTCCAGTTCTTGTTTACCTATTCTGATAAAAACCTATTAACCATCCAATGAAAATGAAGAAAATACCACTAAAACTTGGAGTTATTACTTATATAATTTAATGTGGAGGAGGTGGAGGAAATTAGATTAAATTTAAGTGTTCCGTGAATATATCCAGCTCTCTAGCAGAAACGTAAAATTCTTTAAAAAATATATGAATATCTTTACTAAATATTTTTTAAGTCCTAAGCTCATAGAAGATAGTGTATACTTAATCATCTTTGAGTAGTGCCTAGTACATTTATATGCTTAATACCTGATGTTTGCTGCAGATACATTTCATTTTACATCAGAAATGCAGCTCAGGTGAATCACTGAATGTATTTACAGCCAGGTTTCCTATTTTAAGTGAGTTACCCAAGGCCATTATCATACCACTGTTGTTGGCATCAAACGCTGTATGTATGTTTAAACCAGGTTAGTTCATGAAATCTTTTTAATCTTCAGGCTGAAGTGAGAAATGATAGAAGATAATTCTACACAACATGAAGTGTGTTTTTAAAGCTATTTTTCATTCTGCAGAGAAGACTGGACACAGTGTAACACTATGCTTTTTCCCTCAGAAAAACCAGCACCTAAGTTGCAGGAAGCTCCTGCTCAGAGTATCACCCCTGTACCACCAGTACCTGGCAGATGTTTGCATGAGTAAAGGAATGATGACTTACAGATAAATGTAATGAAAAGGGCTCCAAAGTGACAGGCCCAGCTGTTTGAAAAGGTCACATCTGAGCCTCAATGCCCAAAAGGAAGCCATGCAACTTCAGAGCTTTGTCGGTTGCCAGTTTCAGCATTTGTTTTGCACTGGCTTTGTGACTGTAGGCTCTTACATTTCCAGCACTAATTGAGATCCAGCCATCAATTGCTATTTGTGTCCATACTTACCTCGCCAATAAATGTGATCCTGGTCTTTGAGATTCTCGTTTTCTGGGATTCCACTTTTAGTTGATTATCCTAATATGTTATACTTACTTGTCTAGTAATTGGCTACTGTTTTAATAAGGTATTGGTATAGAACATAGTTTCATATATATGTGAATTTTTAAAATTCTCCAAAAATAAATAAGAAAATGATCAAATTAGAACTGATGAAAATATTTAATTGGATATAACTTTGCTTATATCTACTTCCTACATATTAAAGGCTATTAACTTTTCTGTCCTTATTTTAAACTAAGAGATGATCCTAACAGGGATTAAGGTGTTCCCTTTTTTTTTTTATTGTATTTTAAGTTCAGGGGTATGTGCAGTTTGGTTACATAGGTGAAGTTGTGTCATGGAGGTTTGTTAAACAGATTATTTCATCACGCAGGTATTAAGCCCAGTACCCATTAGTTGTTTTTGCTGATCCTCTCCCTCCTCCCACCCTTTATCGTCCAATAAGCTCCAATGTGTGTTGTAAAGTATTCCCTTTTTTACCTTCCATAAAGAGAGAGTTGGACAAGGAAATTAATATATACGCAGGATTAACCAGATTGTGTAGTATTATAATTTGGCAAGTTAGCTTAAGAGTATATAATTGCTTACAAACTACATCAAAAATAATTTTATCTGTTAATTATAGTTGCCTTAATGGTTTATAAGCAAACTTTGAATAGTTAAATTTCTAGTTATTGCCTCTACATTTTTGTAAGTAAATCTGTATTTTTAGAACTATACTATAAATAAAATGTTCATTAAAACAGATTTTCCTCCATTTGCTGTGACTAGTGGGAGCATTTATAACATTCATTTTTTTGAATGTTATTCTTGTAGTAAAAAGAAAGGCCTACAAGCTCATACGTTTTTGTATGCTACATTGGGAAATTTATTTTTGTTGTGTATCATAGTATTCCCTGATGGATTTGTTGTCTAAAATGGTGGTGGGCCAACCTCATTTCGTCCGTTGCATCAAACCAAATAATGAGCGTCAGGCAAGAAAATATGACAAAGAGAAAGTTCTGCTGCAGCTTCGGTACACAGGAATTCTGGAAACAGCAAGAATTCGAAGGCTAGGATTCTCCCATCGGATACTTTTTGCTAATTTTATAAAGCGGTATGTGGATTTATTTTTCAGTTTCTATTGTGCAGTTTATATAAAAATTATTTAGAAGAATTATAAGAAACATAATATGAAAAAATATTTAGAGGTCTAGGAGGGAGGCATTTTGTTCATGCAAATGATTATGTGTTGAAAAAAGAAGATAGCTATTAACTGAGGCTGAAAGACTCTGGACAGATGGGTGGTACTATGTGGTATAGGCAGCATGATCCAGAGGCCTGACCTTCTTTCTGTACTGAGGAGTTGGAGAATCTGGATTTTCACCCTAGCTCAGCCACTTGCTATGTGACTGTGGGCCCATACCACTGATTCTCAGCTGGGAGAGATTTTGCCCCTCAAAAGACACTTGACAATGTCTGGAGACATTTCTGGTTGTCACATCCTGTGTGGTGGAGGGGCGTGGGGGGATGCTACTGACCTCTAGTGGGTAGAGGCCTGGGAATGCTGTTAACAGGCATTCTACAATTTACAGGATAGCCTCCCCACAACAAAGAATTATCCAGCCCCAAATCTCAACAGTGCTGAGGCTGAGAAACCCTGGCCTATAACCCTAACCTCACTTTACTCACCTACCAAATCTGCTATAACTACCTGATAGGATCCTTATAATGATCAAATGAGATATTGTCTCTAACGGTGATTTGGAAGATGAAACACTTAGGCTTATTTGTCAATTTAAAAAGCTAACATGAACTTTTTTAAAAAGAATCAATTGGTATAAGGAATTTTTTTTTTTTTGAGACGGAGTCTAGCTCTGTGGCCCAGGCTGGAGTGCAGTGGTGCAATCTCAGCTTATTGCAAGCTCTGCTTCCCGGGTTCACACCATTCTCCTGCCTCAGCCTCCTGAGTTGCTGGGACTACAGGCACCCGCCACCACACCCAGCTAAGTTTTTTTGTATTTTTAGTAGAGATGGGGTTTCACCGTGTTAGCCAGGATAGTCTAGAACTCCTGACCTCGTGATCCGCCCGTCTTGGCCTCCCAAAGTGCTAGGATTACAGGTGTGAACCACCGTGCCCAGCCAAGGAGTTCCTTTTAATATTTGAGATTAACATAAAATAAATTGAGCTATATAATAAATATATTTTATTGAGTAATACATAGGTAGTAATATAAAGTTTCAATATCATATATATTTAATATTTTAAAGCCCATATTTTTTATTTTTTTGGTTCTATAATTTCTATTGGTCATTAAACATAATGAAATTTCAATTTTTAAAGATGAAGTCTATTAAAATTTTCAGGTGAAACCCAGAGGAAGTCCCATTTATAACATTCTTCATCCTTTTTCAAAGCATATAAATTACTATTAAGAAAAAAACACAACCTTGTTTTGTGATTGTACACCAAACTTGATTTCTAAGTTTCCTCCCCTCCTCCCAAAACTTGTATGCATTTTATCAGCCATTCTTTTATTTGGAATAACCAAGACTCTTTCTAAATGTGATAAGAATTCTGATTATTTCTGCTAACTTTTATACATTCAGCAAATTTGTGGTAGTTCTTGATTTTGTTTTTCTTTAAAGACCTGGGATTATTTATCTGGAATGCTTTGAAATCAAGAAAACTCTACTACCTTTCTCATGATGGAGATCAACATTACATAAACATAGTGACTTTCGTATTGGCCAATCCTCATAGTAGCTTAAGACAAACTAAAACCTCAAGTTTAGAGTCCAGAAATCTAGTTAGCAGCTAATCATTGACTTTACTTCCTACAGATCAGACCCAATTTTATAACCAAAACTAAGAAATAAAAAAATGGAATTCTTTATTGGCTAATAGGTAAATTCTCCATCCTGCTCATCAAAGCAGATAAACTGAAAATACTAGATACAAAGGAGTTTCAAATTTCAAATTAAAATTAAAATTTGACCTTATTATGCACTTCATGTTTTAGAAAAAAAGATCTTTAACTTGTTTAAATAGTAATATAGATATCATGAGTGTAATATTAATATAAGTACTCTTAAATTTCAGTGATTTTTTTAATGTATAAGACACCATGCTAAGCACTGTGGGAGATACTGAATTTTAGAACTGACTTGATCTTCAAGAATGGACAGGCCAGTTAGAATTACCACAGCCATAGACATGGAAAGTTAACAAGCAATGTGAAGTAGTAACTGCCAAGTCCAAGAGAATGATATACACAGTGTAAAAGTTCAAGGGAAGGAAGAGCATCTCCAGGAAGGCTGATGAGAGAGGATATCAAGAAGAGGTGTTCAGCTAATGCAGAAGGATCATTTGAGGCCAGGAGTTTGAGACCAGCCTGGGCAATGTAGCAAGACCCCATCTCTAAGAAAAAAAAAAAAAAAAAACCTTTTTAAGTCACCTGAGTGTGGTGGCTCATGCCTGTAGTCTTAGCTACTCAGGAGTCTGAGGCAGGAGGATCACTTGAGCCCAGGAGTTCAAGGTTATAGGAGGCTTGATCATACCACTGCACTCCAGCCTGGGTGACAGAGCAAGACCCTATCTCAAAAAAAAATGAAAAATAAAAAATAAGAAGGACTCAGACTAGTACTTGAAGGTGGGTACGGCTTGTGGAGAAAACAGGAGTTTTCTTGGTGTACAGGTTGGTGTGCCAAAAGCTAGCAGGACTTGGGTTGGATTGGGTTGGTAGAGTGGGGATTGCATTGGTGAAGTGACAGAAGACAATATGAAAAAACAGTTGGGTTAAAATTATGAAGAGAAAGTCTTGAATACCAGCCTAATCTTATAGCTTGAAAAATAACCATAGTTTTACAATATAGAACATAATCAGAATAAAACCTATTTTCTTAATGATATTGTAGTTCAAATGTCAGAAATGAGAATAAATTCTTAAATATATTTATAATTATTGTGCTGTTACAGAATAGCAAATTACTACACAATAAATAAAGAGAAGGAGATAAAACTAAGTGTATAGAGAACATGTGAATAGCTATTCTGAATATAGGAAGTTCCAGAAATAAAAGGCTAAACCTTTTCTGCGTCACTAATTTGGAAGTTGTCATCCAAATTGGCATAGACTCTCAGGAAGGCAGAACAATTTTCAGAGATTCTGTGAGGGTGTAAATAGAACTGCTAACCCTCTGCATAGGATGCAAAATTCCCCAGACCCTTTGTTCTGTTGTAGATAAATTCTTCTGTTCTATAAGAAAGAAACAGTCTTAAGGAAAAATATACAACATGAATTTTGCACAAGACACTGAGTTTTTACTGCAGCTATTTCAAAGGAACCCTTACACTAACAAGCCAGCCACTTAACTTGGCTCCATTTTCCCACTAAGCACCTGTACATAATGGTTTGGCTACCAGAGCTCTAATACAACCAGAACTTACTGAAGGCAGTAGTATGGTGGAGTAGATAAGTACCATGCTTTGAAGTCAGCAAAACCGGGTTTGAATCCCAACTCTGCCACTTACTCAGTCTGTGACCTTATTCAAAGTTACTTGAGTTCTATAAGCTTCAAGCTTCAATGTCCCTTAGCTGCAAATAGGGATGATAATAACAATATCTACTTTATATATGTGTTTATAAGTATTAGGAGAAATAATATATATGGATTTTGTTGATAGAACCAGGTGTCGTCAATACATATTAGCTGTAATTATTTTTATTATTATTTTTGTTTCAGTCTCAAGCTCCCAAAATTACCTGTGACCAATAGTGGCCTAGGGGATGCCCTCCATAAGCACATGTGGCTTACCTAAGTATTTATTTCCACAAGTCCCAGCAACAGTACATCATACATTCAGCAAACATTTAGTTGAGGGACCCACTGTGTTCCAGTCCTTGAACTAAAAATCTTAATTGAAAGATTAAAAGTCCAAAGATTAATGGATGAGCCCCTGACATTAAGAAACTCACAGACCCATTATGTAAACAGGACTTTAAAAATCTGCGTTATCATACAATGTAAAGTCAGCTGCAGGCAGCAAGGGTGGGGGTATCCTGTGCTTCTGAAGCACCTAGAAGGGTTCCTGGCAAATAAATAGTAGGTGCTCAAATATTTTTCAAATTAATGAAAGAGGACTGGGTATTTTTAATGAAAGTATAAACAAGATACTCTGAGAGCATAAAGGAAGTATGGTTTAGATTGTGTTAGAAATTCTGATAAAGCAGAGAATAATAAAAGTAATACATAAAACACACCAAAAATATTTTTACTTACAACATCAATGTAAGTTTGCTTTTTAACCTTTTGATAAAGGCTTAATTTCTTTTTGAGTGCACATCTATTAATCATAGTTTATTGCCTCTTTCTTGCATAAACTATCTGTAATCTCTCATTTATGATTTCCAGTTAACATTTCTTGGAGTGAAGCAAGTTATTAAAGATACTTGTGAAACAGTCACAGGACTGAATATTTCTTGATTCTTATGATTTTCCTCAATGCTTTGTAATTGCTTCATCCATGTTTAATTTCATGGTTTTTTTACAAGACTTCTTTATAAAGTCTTACCAAAGCATTTGATTCAGTTTTGTAGAAACAATCCCTGGCTTTCCTCACTTAGATTTCAGTCTGATATTTATTTGAATAACATCACACCGAATACAACTGGCATAAACAGGTTTAGGAGCAAACACAGCTCATCCAGTGAGAGCAAACACACACGGGCACACTAGCGAGAACTGCCAGTCTTGAGCCTTAAGTGTGCAGCGGACCTCAGCTGGTGTGTTTCACGCAAGAAAAGACAATTTCAGTTACTCCAGTTAATCTGTTAATTGAAGACACATCGAAGAGAGTTTTTAGAATATTGAAAAAGTAGGTCTTCCTTAAGGAAATTAGGAGTGAGATGAAAGGACGCGCAAGCATAATGAGTAACACATACAAAGGCATAGAAGCATGAGCAAACATGGCCCTCCGGCACAATTTTAAGTAACTTTCATGACTAGAGCTCGG
Source organism: Mandrillus leucophaeus (assembly GCF_000951045.1). Lineage (NCBI taxonomy): Eukaryota > Metazoa > Chordata > Mammalia > Primates > Cercopithecidae > Mandrillus > Mandrillus leucophaeus. The sequence continues at coordinate 1,556,419 of NW_012107286.1, forward strand.
AATGCCATGGAAAATAGCAAAGAGGAGACTGGAAAGGCAGACAGAGATATAGGGCAGAAGGGAGCTTGCATGCTAGTCATCATATGTGGCAAACAACTTAAAGCCAATGCTTTTTGGCAGGTGTAACCTTTCCCTCTCCTATATTCCCACTGCTCCCAGGCTCGTATATTTATGGTATCTGCCTAGACTTTGAAAGCACCTGATTTTGCCATCCCAGCTTAGAACTTGGGACATCCATAGAGACTTTTCAAGTCAGGAAAGGACATGATCAGATTTTCATTTAAAAAAAGACAATTCATACAGAGCTGTGGACAGTGGCTGGGGCAGGGCAGGGGAGGGACAGTGGAGGTAACTGGTTGGGAGGCAATTGCAAAAGTCTAGGTGAGAAGGGACGAGGTATTTAATTAAGGTAATGGCAGTAGGCATAGCGAGAAACAAATGGATTCCAGAGAGACTTTAAGCTTGTTAGATCCATAGAGTGAAGAATAGGAAAGAGTAGGCTGGCACACAGATTTCTAGCTCAAGTACCTTTTAAAAAGTGGTGATATCATTCACAGAGACAGGAAATGGCAGAGGAAGGAAAAACTGATGAATATTGCTGAGTTTAAAGTGTCTGTGCAATAACCAGGTGGGCATGTAGAGGAGGAAGTCATAAGTAATGTGTTTAGAGTTGATATCAACAGTTAGGGTTGATGGTGTAGATTTAGGAATCACCACATACAGGAATAATTGGAGCCAAGCATATAGATGAGATGCCTGTGGACAGAGCTCAGAAAAAAAAATGGAACACTGTAGAACACTAGCGTTTAAGGAACAAGTCATTAAATCATTAAATATGGGGCACGCAGAGAGACTGAGAGGGAAGAGGAGAAGCAGGGCACATTAGGTGTAAGCCTTGGAGAGAGCAAGACAGAGAGAACAGCCAATAACAGCAAGTGCTGCAGAAAATCGCTTACAATTAGGATGTAAAAGAACCTGTTAGATTTCACCACTCCTGGATCCTATACGAGTAAATAAGAGTCCTTGTTGCTATGTGATTAAATGAGATTCTCAGAGCTGGAGAGTGATGGGAAGTGAAGACAATTATTTTAAATAATCTTTCAACTTATCAGCAAAGCTAGTGGGAGAAACAGAATCATTACAGATGAGTGAGGCTTAAGGTGTTTGCTTTATAATAACAAATAAACATCCATTTTGTAAATGGAGGGAGCCAGAAGCGGGAAATGAGATTGAAAATATACAGAAGAGGAGGAGGAGATGGCCTCTAGAACACAGGCAGAGGATGAAAATCTCCTTTGAAGGAGGAGGGAAAAATGATAGTGGACAAATGAATTTGTATTTGGAGAAGAAGCCTATGAATTGTGTGTCTGGTGGCTTCCAGTGATATAGTAGAGAAGCTCATCTGCTGAGAGAGGTACGGAGGGCAGGGGCAGCTGGGAGACTTGGAGAAAGCAGGACAGAATTAAGTCACTTTTGTGAGGAAGAAGAGAGGAAAGTGGCCCTGGACACTGGTCAGGATCCAGAGCTTTCTTGGGAGCCTGGCTGAGTCAGGAATCCACACATCCACAGGGAGCCGACTGTGCAGATTTTCTCTGGCTGTGCTCTGAAGCCTGGCGTGAGGACAGAGACGTAGATGATTGGCAGGTCCAGGCATGCATGTTTGCAGAGAGTGCACGACAAACGAATGAGAGTGGGAACGGTGCCAGGGCTGCCTAAGGGTGGCTCCTGTGATGAACTGTGAGATCCTGGCTGGTTCTGGAAGGAAGTAAAACCAGGACTTGGTGGACAGGCTGTGAATGCAGAGTCGCTGCTACTGGGTCACCATGCGTACATGTGCGAGTTAGTCCTGAAGTGAGCAGGATTAGTGGCTAATAGGCACTCCCTGGGGTTTTTTGCGCAAACAGCAAAAGTTATGGTCGCTTCATTCTATACCATTCTAGGCCAGGATTCTTCTCCATGGAGCCTAACAGAAGCTGCTTCATTGCAGATTTAATGAGGTGAAACTTAGCAAAGTTGAAATATGTTCTTTTCAGAGATTTTTATCTCTGGACTCATTTTTAGATGAGGAAATTGATACTTAATTGTGATGTGTCCAAGTTTATACAGATAATGAGTCAAGGGTGAAACTCTGCTCTTCATGTCACTGCGCCACCTCAGCCGTCTACATATCAGGGCCTCTCTTTTGAAATTCAAAACCTACCAAAATTTGCTGCTTTGTTGCACTGGACTTTCAGGCTAATCTTGCACCAATAAATTAAAAATAGGAGAGTATTAAAAATTCTGGAAATCTGTCTTTTTGCACAAGATTATTGACCAGTGTAAAGTGGATTTTCTTTCCTTAATTCATCCCCTTCCCTAATAAGCGTTGTGGTTTAACCTGAGGACCTGCTATCAGTTCTTTTCTGCCCTAGCCCTTCCTCTTTCCTCCCCTTGATTATGGATAGATTAAACCAATAGAGAAAAACTCTAGCAGGAGACATAGTGTCCCTCAAGGAAAAACAATGATGGAAGGCATGTATACAGTGATGGGAAGTTTCACTGGAACTAAGCTCCATCACCCAATTTGAAGATCAGCTTCCAGAGTTTTATTAACACTGGAATGTGAAAAATAATTCCTTCTGCTTCCTGCCACTGCAGCCCTGCACTTTTTAGTGTCCAGAGAAATGTAACAAAAAAACAAAAACAAAACCGCTAAATTGTTTTGAGTGGTGGAGTTCTTGTCGGGGGAGTACAGTGTTAACTTTTGAAAGGGGATCACAAAGGTGAAAACACAATGCTCAGATTTCTACAGACTGGACTGGGTTTGCATCAGTTTGGAATTTGGTCTACTCCAAAGTCGTTCTGAGGATGCCTAAAGGATTTCTCTGCATCAAGTCGGGGCATCTGTTCCTCAGCCCCTGCACTAAGTTGTTGGGGAACCACCAGGCTACAGAGATGTTGGCACTTTATGCAATACTAACCAGCCCTTTTTTCCATCCCAAGGTACCACGTTCTCTGCTACAAGTCGAGCGAGCAGCCCCCCATGAGCCCTGACACCTGTGCCACCATTTTGGAAAAAGCTGGTCTTGATAACTGGGCCCTTGGAAAAACAAAAGTAATGTTTTCATGTAATTTTCAGGAAAATAAATAATTATGCTGGATTCATTGAGAATAATAACATTTTACAATGTTTGAAAGTGTGGTTGTTTTATGTTATAGGATCTGTAGCTTACAATAGAGGAAGTAAATTTATAAACTCATAAAGATTTTCTTTTTCATCAACATTAAAGGCATTTGCTCTTCATAAAGATTTATTTTAAGAAATACAAAAGGCTGGGTAAGGTAGCTCACACCTGTAATCCCAACACTTTGGAAGGCCGAGGTGGGAAAATGGCTTGAGCCCAGGAGTTCCAGGCTGCAGTGAGCTATGATGGCACCACTGCGCTCCAGCCTATGCAACTTAAGACCCTGACTCTAAAGAAAAGTTTACGTTGAAATTTTAAGAAAGAAATGCAAGAAAAATTTATCTTGAAGATTTATCAGAAAAGGATAAACCATAATGACTGTACTTTATTTCAGATGGTATTGAAAACAGACATATATATTCTCTAGTTTATCACTACTAAATATAGTTAAAAAGCTGTAGAGAATCATAATGATCCAAATAAGATTCGTGTTTTCCTTTTTTTCCTAATTCTCAGAACTGCTTCTATCATAAACTTGAAATTTTTCTGGAGTAAAATATTCACCACTATTACTAGGCTCGCTATATGTATTGGACATTGATGTGTTTATATATTAGCTTTTAGAAACTGTGAGATCTAAGCTTATTTAATCCCTTAGAGAATAAAGTAAAAAACATAACCAATCTTGAATATGGAAGAAAGACAGTTGCTGTTTGGAGAAAGGATGTATTGGTCTTCTCAGGTATTCTCATAGCATTACGAGACAGGGATCAGGAAATAAACAAGTTTCCATTGTGCACTGAATGTATCTTAAGGGGGTATGAAATGTATCATGAAAAGAGCCAAGCTAAAGCCAAGAGATACTCATAGATTGACCACTCAAGAATACCTACTACCAGCCACACCACAGAAGTAAACCAAAACAAACTTCCACATTTGCAAAGAAATGTATAATACTTGTGTCTTGGGTGTAGGAGATGTGGGAGATAATTTTAATAATGTTCGGATGAGAAATTAGGCCTGTAACAATTTAAGAGATTAAAAAAAAAAAACTACTTTAAACTGAGTGTCCTGTGTATTCAGTAATTCATATTTACTTTAGTGTTTAGTAGGGGGATATTTTGGGCATTAAAAATGAGTATTTTATTCACACCATTTTCTCTTAGATGATAAATTTCAAAAAGATGAATTTTATCAAACTAAAATCTCATGATTTATGGTCTGAAGTACATGCCTAACTTCAATGGAGTTTTAACTTGTAAAAAGGCCGTTTGCAGTTATAGTTCCTCATGATATTTATGTAGCATTTTAAAGCTATTTGTATTTTTCCACTTCACCTTTTCCAACTCATTAACATGGATAGAAAGTATTAATATAGGAACATTTCTAATGTCATGCAAAAAGAAATGATGACCTTTTTAAACAGATTGAATTTTAAATGAATTGTCAACAGCAGAATGGACTAAATGTATTAACATCTAGAGTCCTGTAGAAATTAAAACTGAATTAAATCAAACCTGTAACACAAATGTGTTTGCCCATGGTGCCAAGCTTTTGAGTAATGGAACGCTGGAGAATTCTACAGTCAGGGTTATCAGGTCTCATGAATCAGCCATAAAATTTGAATTTAAGTGACTTTCTTGATGGATTCAGTAAACTCTTTGAGATGACTTTTATTAGGAAATTTAACCATTAAAAGGAAAACAAAACAAACACAAGCTTTTTAATATCTTGGAGGAGGGGAGAACGAAACTGAGAAATGTTAGATGAGAACATGCCAAGCCTTCAGGCTCCTCCCTTGCTCCAATTGATGTTGATTTTAGAATAATCAAAAGTCAGCCCTCCTTTCTCCATGGCAGCCTTTGGGTCCAGTGAGAACATTGTTAATTAAATCTGCCTGGGGCCCTCTCTCTGCCGTATTCTCTTTACTGACAACACTACCAGCCCCAAAGGACAGCGACCCTGCCTTGTTCATCTCTGTATCCCCGACAGATATGTACCTGTAACAGGTCTCAATAAACATTAGATGAATGAACTAATGGAACTATAATTCTGTCCTCTACTTTAAAATTAGATTTATTAAGATTTTTTAATTTGGGAAATATAGTTGCCTTTGAAAAATAAAAAGCATACAAATTAGCTCAGCCCAGAATACACGATGCTAGAAACTTTGCTAAAAGAGCTCAACATCCTACACTCTTACTGTCTCATCCAACAAAACCTAGTTACCTGTTGTAAATAAACAGTATGGTTGTCACCTTCTGCATTTCTTCTCAAAGAAATGTTTTCTTCAAGCATAAAAATCTGTACTGTCATAATGACAGCTAGGGCAAAGAAGCAAAAGACAGTGATTTCCAAAATCTCGAGCAATTTAGAATGTGTTCTGTTCTTCAAAGCATAGCACACAACTGCTTCACATCTGTGTACCATGGTTCTTTGTATTCTATTTTAATTTTTCAGGTGTTCCTTAAATATTATCACGTGGAACAGTTAAATCTAATGCGAAAGGAAGCTATTGACAAGCTTATTTTGATTCAAGCTTGTGTCAGAGCATTCTTGTGTTCAAGAAGATACCAAAAAATACAGGAGAAAAGGAAGGAAAGCGCTATAATAATACAGTCAGGTAATCTCTTTGACATATTTAGATATGGTCATAAAATCATATCTTATAATACTTCTTACAGGCAAACCTCCAATTCTTATGTAGCTTTTGTGTTTAATTCCAGACTCTATTGCCTTGATACTTTTGCTATATTAAATCTAAGTCAGATTGTTTTAGTGATTGACACTTTTAATATTTGGATAAATGCTTTGTCTTAAATAATTTAATTTTTAACTTTTCTGTCAAGAATTAATGAAATACAACTGACCTATTGTGGAAGATATAGCAAATGATTAATTATAGATCTCAAGAATCATATTATTATAGCTCATTGGACAATAAGATTCTTTTCTACTTTATTCCAAAGGTTACACTTGCCATAATTTTTGACAACTTAAATCTTATTTTGTTAAAGGGCATCCATTTATTTCTATTAACTGTAGGGAAATAATATTTATAACCATACTTTATTTCACAAACTTTTATTAAGCTGTATTAATAGACTTTGGATTTTGCTTTCTACTTTTCCATAAGAAACGAAATTTAGATAGAGCTTGTCACAGGTTAGTATGCTCTCATTCAAAATGTTTTGACTGGACACTTAGATAAAAAAATGTATTTTGCTTTTTAACCTGATAAACACACACACTACAAGCACTGCGTTCTGATATTTTTAATTCTAGTCTATTCCATTTCATTTTTAGATGCTAGATTTGGCCTACTACATCAATTTTATGATCCACTAATGGTTTGCAGCCTGCATTCTGAAGAACACTAATATTGTGGGCAGAGGAGTTGACTGACATTCAAGAGATTAACATTCCAGTCCCCATTCTGTCAATCAGCAATGAGTCATCATCATCTCTTTTTGTATTTTAAGCCCTTAACTTCTCACTGAGAAATCAAAATGCAAACCCAGTAATTTGGGCTTTAATCCTTTATCCGCAATTTCAAAATTTATAAAGCTCTGATAAAAAGGTTCTTCATAGTGCCTTTGGCAGTGAAACATAACAATGTGATAATGAGGTTATTTACAGTGCTTTACTCACCCAACTCAGTAAGAATATTCTGTTTTTCTGAAGAAATAGTCATTGATTATTGAGTGCTGCCCTGATATAGGGAATGTTACAGAATATCTATTTGCTCTGTATTAACTTTCTAAAACTTAAAAAAAAATTAATCTGAATTCTCAAATATATCATCTGATAATCTGAAATATATCTGGCCAAAATATATGAAACACACAACAAAAAAGGAAAATGATTATTACCAAATTTTAAGCAAATGAACACATTTTGTCATCAACTTTACTTGTCTCTATTTTTTTGGTTTCATTTTAGTACTCTTCTTAGTATGAAAGTTACTTTAGTTATTATTGCTGTAGCTTGCTATGTAGAAGAATCTTGTTAATGAATCACATTAAGTGAACCTGTTCTATTTGGCATTTTAATTTTATTTTTCTCTTTGACATCAATGGTCAAAACCGCTGTTTCTACTCACTAAAGTAATTTTCTTTTATTTCCTTATGATTAACACTACTATGGGTTTTATATGTTTCAGCTGCAAGAGGACACCTTGTCAGGAAACAAAGAAAAGAAACTGTTAACGTGAAAAACACAGCAGTAACAACCATTCAGACTTCTGATCAGGAATTCGACTACCAGAAAAACTTTGAAAATACAAGGTATAATGATGTTTATTCTTAAACCATTGTAACACAGATTTTTCAGATCTGTAAGGTCATAGAATAATGTTCATAGCCTTTCTCATACTAGCCAGCTTCCTGATACTGACACATCAAATGTCAGTGAACACCCAGAGGCTACTTTTGTGTTCTCTATTCTATTTTGGAGTTATTTCTCAAAATTTTTCTTCATTGGCTTCTACCAGATTGCTTTCTATAATTCTACTACTAATTCAGAGGGTTCTTTGCTAATATGTCCTCCAAACCCCACATTTCAATCCTCATCCATATCTAAATGTGTCCCTGGGCTCTCTCATTCATTCCAGTGGCTTTAAGAGCCAATATGCCATCGGCCCCTACATCATAATCACCAGCTCCCTTTCTTCTTCTGAGCCCTCATGTCTATAATCCCAAGTGCATGTTAGAAAACCACTTACTCACTTATTCAGCAGGCTTTATACTGGGCAGTGGGAACACATAGATACGTGAAGCAAAATCCTTATCCTCAAATGTCTCACAGTATTATGGGGAAAAAATGACAGACAAACACATCCCTCTTGTAAAATGTGTTAACTCAGCTATAAAAATAGGCAAAGGGTACACTGGGGGCAAGGAGGAGGGAACCCTTCCTTGGTTGGTAGTGGTTAGGGAAAGGGAAAAATATCTACATTTTGCCCAAGAGGTGAAACTTGAATTGATCAAACTGAGTACAGGGAGATAAAGATCATTCCAGCCCCAACGCTAGTCCCCTTGTTTTTAACATCAAAACTGGCCATCGAAAGGGTGAAGGAATGAAACAGAAGAAGAGGTGGCTTCCTGGCTTTCTTCTTTCCCCACACACCCACATCTAATGTTCTCCTCACCCACCGCTATTCTTCTCTCCTGCCAATAGTGGTCTCATAAATGATCTCATAGAAGATTTCTCTGCCACCTCTTCCCCTCACCTTCACCCACACACTCCCTGAATCCCTCAGGCCAACCTCATTTCCTTATTTGAAAAACAGGAATGTTTATCTGAAGTTTAGAGACATTGGATGTTTTAAGTTTTCGTGTTTTCTGAGACCTACATATATGCTCTTTGTCTTTGCGTGAGGATCCAAATGATTTGTTTCTCTTTGTTACCGGCTATAAAACAGTTCAGCAAACTTCCAAACATCACAGGCCTGCCTCAGGAGCAGAAGGCTGGATGATACCTGTGACTCTTGTACTTCAGTCTGGAGGTTGAGAGAAATGTAAACTGGCTGCAAATGGAAGAAAGATGGACTAATTGTACTACTTCTAGAAATTACTGCTTGTAGATATCACATCTAATAAGGAAGTGTGATGTTCAATTACATACCCATTTGCTACCACCTTTCTTCTGAGGATACCAGGGATTCACTTTCAATGTAGCAGATACTTATTAAGCACCTACTGCACACAAGATCTACTTCAGGGTACATGAGTGTGAGTAAGAAGCTATGGTCTCTGTGGTCTGGGATGGAGAATTTGACATGTATTGGGCTCTCATAGGAGGTGGATCACAAAGTCAGACATAAAAGCAGTACAGGCAGAAAGTCAAGGGAAGCTTGTAGAGAGGAAGGTTAGGGAAGGGAGAGGCAGGTGGGCCTGACCACTGCCAGAGATCTGCGGGCCAGGACTCCCTCCCTCTGCCACTTCTGACTTTCCTATTCCCTCAGCTACCAGAAGCCCTTGTTTTCACTTAACCCTTCCCTGTCAGAGCCCCTGACCTGTGACCTAGAATACCACAGCAGGGATCTAGAGAAAGGCCCAGGCCGGCAGGGCTCTCCGGCAGATGTCAGAAGAGATCGACAGTCCTCCTCATGCTGGAGCTCTGAAGGGCTGATCCTCAGAAGTACCCATCATTGCACATGGTCCTCAGCCAGCCGCAGCACAGGGTGGAGTCGCCTGAGCCTAGACGTATAACTGATGTGGGAATTTCAGCAGTGTGTATAAGTCTTCACCAGTGAAATGCATTTAAAGGATCAAAACTAACTTATAAATTGATTTTTTGGAATGCAGTCAGTTAGGGACTGCACGCATATCTTCTCTCATTAGTTGTATTTTGAATAAATGTAAGCATTCTCAGAGAGGTCAGTGTTATGGAGGAATTCAAAATACTAGCGTAGCGATTCATCAAAATCATGGGCATCTCTGATGCCCTACCTAGTTTTTTGACTGATCCTAGCAGGATTCTGTTATGCCTCCTGTATTAGCCTAGGGATACCAGAGTAATTCTAGTCTTAGGAAGTGGCCAATAGAATTAGAAAAATGGCATCCCAGTAGCTTTTTCCAGATTTGACTCAAAGAACAGTCTGACTTCACAAACAGATCACAAAAGACCCAAACTCTCACATGGGTTTCTGGGCTGAGATGAAAAGTTTGGTGCAAAAGCCCTCCAAGTAGCAATGAGAAGTGTTAGCATATCAAGGTGTCATTGTACAACATTTTTATTCCATCTTAACCTTTTTCTTGGCGGTATTGCTCTTGGCTAGAAAAAAAAAAAAAGATACAGAGAAGACCTTATCTTCAAGTGAAGGGAAATCATTTTGGAAGGATATTAGCAAAGTAGCAACTGTGAAATTTTGGCCACCGTATTACATGATCATGAACTGTAGCGAGGACATTGCTTTTCCTTTAATTTTATAAGATATTTCCTCTGATCAGTAAACTTAGTGCTTATTAAAGTACAGTATGTCAGTCAAGTGAACATACCCTGCTTACTGGTATCAAACTTAGGTGTATTTTTCACAGCATCTCACTACTAAAGTATGTTGTTTTGAAAAGGATATATTTTGAAAGGATTAAGTTCCTAGAATTTTGATATCTAATTAAATGAAAAGATGGTTATTCATATGCTAGGATATTTCTCTGAGTTGAATCTGGTTTTCTCATTATTTGAGTAGTTATCACAGTTGTCACCGGAGAGAACATTCTGGAAAGCACTTGATTAATGTGACTTGAGACATTTTAATTTTGAGCTTTCTTTGTTCCTTTTGCCTTTCTCCCACCAGTATCTAGCATATAGCTATTGCCAAAAGAAGTAATAAGCCCCAGTTTAGTATTATATATTCAAAGATAATATATTTTACACAGGGAATCTTTCATGAAGAAACAAGCAGAAAATGCAATCTCTGCTAATGAAAGATTCATTTCAGCTCCAAATAATAAAGGAAGTGTATCTGTAGTGAAGACTTCCACTTTCAAACCTGAAGAGGAAACCACCAATGCTGTGGAGAGTAACAACAGAGAGTATCAGACTCCAAAAAAAATGAATAATGTGTATGAAGAAGAGGTTAAGCAAGAATTCTACCTCGTAGGGCCAGAAGTAAGCCCCAAACAGAAGTCTATCAAAGACCTGGAAGAGAACAGCAAGCTAACGAAAGTAGAGAAAGAGGAAGCTATGATCCAGAGTTACTGTCAGAGGTACACAGAGGAGAGGAATTGTGAAGAGTCGAAAGCAGCATATCTAGAAAGGAAGGCCATATCGGAAAGGCCAAGCTACCCAGTGCCTTGGTTAGCTGAAAATGAGACTTCCTTTAAAACAATTTTGGAACCTACACTTAGCCAAAGGTCAGTTTATCAAAATGCAAATAGCACGGAAAAAGAAAAGAAGACATCTGTAGTTACCCAGAGTGCACCGATATGCAGCCCGGAGGGAGGCAGAAGCCATCGGAGGCATGAGACAGTCAAAGAGAGGCAAGCTGAACCGGTGACACAGGCCCAGGAGGAAGAAGATAAAGCAGCAGTATTCATTCAGAGCAAATACCGGGGTTACAAGAGAAGGCAGCAAGTGAGGAAGGACAAGATGTCTTCTTTTAAGCATCAGAGGATTGTCACAACACCAACAGAAGTAGCAAGAAACACTCAGAATTTGTATTCCTATCCCACAAAACATGAGGAAACCAATAATATCAAGATGAAGGATAACAAAGACTCGAAAGCAACTTCAGAAAGAGAAGCATGGGATTTGGCAATATTTTCAAAACAGGTATGTGAATAAATGAATTTATTTACTAATAAAAGTCCCTGGGAACTATAAAATAACTGAATTAAACACATAATTAATAACTGGTAGATTGTTTCATCTGTGTTGATGGGCCCCCAAACATTTTTAATAAAATGTCTCAAGGATTGTGCTATTCAAATAGCCAGGAGCTTTTAACCCAATTTACTATGGTAACATTAGTATAAAATATGATAGAAACCTCATGTAGTCATGATACTAGAGATTGGTTTATACAGCTTACTAAAATGCTGAGGCTCGACACTGAAAAGTTTGATGTATCTGTGAGATCTTTAATTAAAGCTAAAACAAAAAAAGTCATTTTAAGTTTTCTAAATCCTCCAAAGTTTATGCTTTCTCCCTTTCACAAATTTGAGAAGACATAATTAGGTATCAGATTTTGATAGGTAGCCACACCGAAGCATATACAGTGAAGATGAAAGTCTGCATGTCACATCGTGACAGTGAACGAACAGTCATGGAAAATAAGGAATCACAAAGAAAAACCGCAGAGAAAAGTTCCCTCCTGGAGAATATCTCACGCCAGTTGTAGGTGTGTTTCAGCTATTTCTAGAGAGGAGCATAGGAAGCAACAGGTTTTAGGGCTTCTCATGGGTATACATGCAATTTATCTCTGATACATACAATTTATCTCTGATATATACAATTTATCTCTGATATATAACAATTTGTCTCTGATAAATTGGTGCTATGGAAAGATTGCAAGAACCAGCTTCTGTAAATACCAATTCCAGTTCCTCCTTTCTCTTTCTAGGCATTTGACCTTCATAAAAATCACTTTATGTGTTAGCACTGTTATTTTCTCCTGTGTAAAATGAAGAGTTTTAACTAGATGATCTCTAAAATACATGAATTTCCAGGGTAATCAATGGTGTATGAAGTAATAAAAGAAATATCATACTGGGTTAGTTCCAAGAAGGACTGTCTAATATTCCTGAGTCCCTCAACTCCCCTTTTTGTATCTGACAGTGGTTGAGCCTATGAGAAACACGATAATTGCACTTGGACCCTTCCTTAGTGCAAGAGGTGTGACCCAGACATCTCCAACTTCTAGTTGTCAGTAGAGATCTGCCATTTTTTAATTTACCCATCCCCTTCCTACTCTTGTTAAGTATATGGAAATAGTTTAACGAACATACAGTTCTTCTCACTCCAAACACCAAATCAGGGATTAGAGCTCAGACCTGCTATGCCATGGAGACATGAGATGTAGAATTACCAAGGAATCTACTCGGAGCTGGCCAGTAACGCCATGGGAGTAAATTCACTGGTCCATGGAACAAATCTAGAGGCTGTCCCAGCGGGAGCCTCACACTCAACCCGGCAGGACAGCCGTGTTATCAGAGCCAGGATGCAGACAGAACAGAGGCCGGGGGCAGAATGGAAAGAGAAACCAGAATAGAGCAGCCCTGAAATCAGGCTAAAAAGACTGGAAAGAAAAGGAAGGAGGTTTACACAATCAAAGGCAGCAGAGGGGTCCTCAGGACAGAAGCAGAAAGGCAAACACAGCAGAGTGGCAACGCTGGAAGCCAGATCTCAGAAACCTGGGAACGAGTCGATCAGAACAGAATTCTACACGTAGCGTGACGTGCTTGGCAGTTTTTAAAGAAAAATGTGGGCTGGGTGCGGTGGCTCACGCCTGTAATTCCAGCACTTTCGGGGGCAGAGGCGGGCGGATCACGAGGTCAGGAGATCAAGACCATCCTGGCTAACACAGTGAAACCCCGTCTCTACTAAAAATACAAAAAATTAGCCGGGCGTGGTGGCGGGCGCCTGTAGTCCCAGCTACTGAGGAGGCTGAGGCAGGAGAATGGCGTGAACCCGGGAGGCGGAGCTTGCAGTGAGCCGAGATCGCGCCACTGCACTCCAGCCTGGACGACAGAGCTAGACTCTGTCTAAAAAACAAAAAAAGGAAAAAGGTGAGAGGGCAGGTATTCAGAGCACAAGGCGGGAAGGTTGTCAGGTGAGGACTTTATCAGACCTGGTGCAACGGACAGGGTGGGCCCTGGAGAGGAACACGAGAGTCTCCAAAAGTGCTGGTAAGGCATTTCCCAGCCCCCAGTGCCTGTAGAACTCTCTGTATTCTTTTCCTTGATTTAACCTGACACATGACCTTCTTTTTAGATATCAAAGTTATCTGAAGAATATTTCATTCTGCAGAAAAAATTGAATGAAATGATTTTGTCACAGCAACTGAAGCCACTTTATCTGGGTGTCTCGCACCATAAGCCAATTAATAGAGGAGTTTCTTCTCAGCAGTGCCTCTCAGGTAAAAATCAGTAGAGTTAGAACTTCCTGAAGGGGAAGGAAATGCCAGATACTTTGTTTATTAGTTTCCCACCGTTATTGTACGGCAGATTTGAGGAGCCTGTGTTCTGTCTTGGGAGAAACTTTATTTCATTTCTTACATGGAAATACACTTTTTTTAAGGATGTTCTACCCACTTTCTACCTTCTCTGACTTCATTCCCCCTCCATTTTTTATGTTTTTCTTTTTTCATTTTAACTAGAACTTGGCATATGACACCAGAAGGGAATAAAAAAGGGTGGTATAGAAAGGGGGCCCAGCAGGAGGCAAATTTGATAGGAGAGAGCAAAAATAGAAATAGGAAGATTTCTATTTCCTTTGTCAACAACTGCATCCTTGAGTATAGCGTGTGGAAGGTGCAAAATCCCATTATACAAGAAATATTGTTATTGAACTTTTTTCTAGTCAACCCATTATACTAAACTGGTGAGGAATTCAATCTCAATAATTTTCAGATCTCCCTCTCCCCAGAGCTGTGCAAAGGTTTTATGGCCTTGCACACCACCAAAAGATCAGATACAGCCTATAGTCAATAGGTAACTTTGTATATTTTTATTTTTTTCTCAAACACATCACATACAGTGAGATTTATCTGTTCCATGAATGTTTGAATGTGTTCGCATAAAATACTATGAGTTCTTGGAACCTTTGTTGGCAGTAATTCTTTGAACAGTCACATCATCATACAGTAAGTCCTCACTTGACAATGTCGATGGATTCTTAGAAACTGCAACTTTAAGCGAAATGACCAATTTTACCATAGACTGATATAAACAAGAGTTAACTTCTTATGGTATATTTCTGGTCACAAAAACATTACCAAACTTCTCAACGGAGACCAACACTGAAATAAATGTGAACTATGCATACATTTAAGAAAAATTAGGTCAGGTGCAGTGGCTCACACCTGTAATCCCAGCACTTTGGGAGGCAAAGGTGGGCAGATCACTTGAGGTCAGGAGTTTGAGATCAGCCTGGCCAACATGGTAAAAACCCAGTCTCTACTAAAAAAAATACAAAAATTAGCTGGGCATAGTGGTGGGCACCTGTAATCCCAGCTGCTGGGAAGGCTGAGGCAGGAGAATCATTTGAACCCTGGAGGCGGAGGTTGCAGCAAGCTGAGATCGTGCCACTGCACTCCAGCCTGGGCAACAAGAGTGAAACTCCGTCTAAAAAAAAAAATTAGGCTGGGCACGGTGGCTCATGCCGGTAATCCCAGCACTTTGGGAGGCCAAAGCGGGTGGATCACAAGGTCAGGAGATCGAGATCATCGTGACTAACATGGTGAAACCCCATCTCTACTAAAATCACAAAAAATTAGCCGGGTGTGGTGGCGGGCGCCTGGAGCCCCAGCTACTCAGGAGGCTGAGGCAGGAGAATGGTGAGAACCTGGGAGGCAGAGCTTGCAGTGAGCCAAGATCACGCCACTGCACTACAGCCTGGGTGACAGAGCGAGACTCTCTCTCAAAAAAAAAAATCATTTAAAGCAGAAGGTGAGCAGAGTTATTAACTGTATTAAAGCTGAAGTGTTCAGTCAATATAATTCCTACTCTCTTCAGACTGTCTGAGTTCCCTTTTGAAAATAGATGAATAATCATTTTATGTATATGTTCTTCAGGAAAATCAGATTTGTTTTCAAAAAGCGTAACTATCCAAAGGGAAAAGATGGAATTGTAGGAATATTACCAGACAACATTAAAAATGCAATGATTGATGCTAGCAATAGAATTCAGTAAGGATGTATAGTTATATAGATAGATATTCTTTCCTATAAAAATTTCTAATAGAAAAAGAGCCCATTGGAAATAATAGCAAAAAAAAATCAATACCTTGAAATAAAGCTAGCAACCAAACCACAAAGAGACAAAAAAGAAAAGATGCATAATGGAATGATGCATGGTGTTTCTGAATTGAAAGATAAGATACTGTAAACATGACTGTTCTAAAATTACTTTCTAGGTTTAAAAATAATGCATTCAAAATCTCTATCAGATTTTCTTTGGAACTTAAGAAAATATCCCTAAGGATCATTTGTAAATTTCAGAGAAAAAAAGAATAACTATAAATGAGGACTTACTTATTAGATAGTAAAATGAATAATGCTATAATAATTAAAATCATATGTCTGCTTTACAAAAATCAATCACGGATTAATGAAACAGAATAGCCCTAAAATTGGCCTGATTATTTATAAAAACCTGTCATTTACAAAAAGATACATATGAACAAAAAAGAAATGGATGGATAATGCTTAAAATGTCTCTGATTTGGGATGAGGAAATAAAATATTCTTATCCTCTGCTGAATGCCCAGATATTTTCCAGATGCATTGATCATTTAAATGAAAGAAATAAACAAACCAAATGAAGCTGGATGCTATGAATTGAGCATTTCACAATCTCTGCTTAGAAAAGGACAAAGCATAAGAAGTAATAAAAGGAATTACAAAGAAAAACTGTGATGGATTTGGATTACATGAATGTTAAAACCTTCTAGAGATTCCAAAGCATCATTAAAAGTTAAAGAGCTGAAGACAGAATATTTGGAACAAATGTAAAAAGAGTTAAACTGTTTAATGTAGAAAGAGCTCTTTATAAATCATTCAGAAAAAATAGCACTCTGAATGGAAAAATGGCACAAGCCATCAATTTATTTGCAAAAGAAGAAATGCAGATGGAAAATAAGCATATATATGACCGCTCTAGGAGTAAAAAAAATAAAAAAGTAAAACAAGTTACTATTCTTTACTCATCAAAATTACAAGTATGAAAAAATATTTTAACAGTAATGACAAAGTGCTAATGCAATTATTCCCAAGCATACGGTAAGTTGGCAGCGTCAACATTTTGAAAAGTGACTTGGCAATATGTCAAAAAAAAAAAAAAAAACCCACTGAATTAGTTTATATCGCTGACCCAGTAAACTCACTTATGAGAACATAGCCTAAGTAAATAATCAGAGCTGAAAAAAAGTTGTGTATATGGTAAGAAAAAAAACTGAACAATAGGAGAATGATTAATAAGTAATGACACTATTCACATATGGAGTATTAACAGCCCTTTAAATTCATTTTTCAAAGAATAGCCTTGGCAAACTGCTAGCTAATCTAACCACTGAATAAAATATTGCAGAATTGGAATTGTAATACTGTAAATAAGTCAGCTTAATCTTCACATACGTGAGGTGGTTCATTAACAACAAGAGCCCCTAAGTCCAGGGTTCTAGAAGAGTTGAGTGTCTAGTTAGTGAGAACAAGATGGTCATCTCCAGTAGAGCGGATACTCTCCATCCCTTGCTAACTTCACTTCTATGTAAAATTAAGAATCTGAATAATATTACTGCAACCTGGTAGAGAACTTCCACAGCCACATGTGGTAAGACTAGAGTGTCATCTCCAGATCTGTCACCTTTGTTGCCATGCTGTCTCAAGCCACTGAAAGCTTGTTTGATACTCCTCCAGCCAGCTTGTAATTAGATGTGCTCTAATAAAGAATGAGTGCTTTTTTAAAATACTGGTATGTTTCAGCTCATCTTGATAGGAACCACAAACCCTTTTATCTATGTGTTATAAAGTATGAGCAGAGGGAAAGAAAAAAGCCAATGTTGTGTGTTTAAAGTCAGACAATGTTCTTCAATTATGTGTTTTTAAAAGGCCAATCTAAGAAAATAACTATGAACAGTCAATAAATAATTTTTTAAAGTTTGTCTCTCTGGGAAAAATTATTCTGTTTTCACCTCAGGCTATATATCTAAACATTTTAAATAAATGAATACCCACATCATTTTGAAAAATAGCCAAAATGTAATTAGATGCCACCTCTGAGTTTTCCTTATTCTCTGAGCAAATAAACATGTATTTTGGTTGTTTGGCTGTATCTATAGTTGGTGGGCAGTCAGACATGCTCACAGTGTTCCACATAACAGCTCACTCTCCCCAACAAAGTCCTCACTCTCAAGGCACCGCTGGTATCACCATGTGCATTTGCATGTGCTTCTGTTGTGGCACCCCGTTTTGATGACTGCTCACATATAAGCGAGATGACTGGGCATGTGTGTGTAATCTAACTCTTTGGACTAGAACAAAACAAACTGGCTTCTGAGGACTGTAATCCATGCAAGATGACAGCCCGAGGAAAATGACAGTAGACCGCCGAGATGTAGCGATAATGTGCAAGAGACAAGAGACAGTCCAGAGGGTGTATCTGTGGGTCTCACCCCCCACACAGGCTGCTCTATCCTCCTGCTTCTCTTGCCACAACTAGGAGAGACATATGGGGCAGGCTGGGGCAGCACCTTACCTGAAACTACCAGTATTGTTAGCAAACTAAGTTTCACTTTCAAGGATCTGGGTATTAGTTCAAAGTACCCAAATCAGAGAGGGGCCAGTAGCTATAAGCCCATGACCTATAGGATAGGTAGAGGTGGAAGCTGGCCCTAGGGCATCGGCATTCAGTTGGCAGGAAGAGAAGAGCCACAGGAGTAGTTGTGCGGTTCAAAATGGGGCTGGGAGCTGGCAGTTGCCTCTTGAGAAGGTCAGAGAAGACTGCGAGTCAGATCCCCTAACAGTAACGTATCCCCTAAGTTCTAAGGGCGCTCAGAGCAGGACAAGTACCTACCCTTAACTTTTCACCTCGAGTAAACTCAAGACAACAGAGCTATCCCAGAGTAGACGCAAGAGGTCAAATCCAGGGCAAGCATGAGAATTAAGGGTACGATGACTCAGGCCTGTAATCCCAGCTACTCAGGAGGCTGAGGTGAGAGGGTTAGAGCCCAGGATTTCGAGACCAGCCTGGGCAACATAACAATACCCCATCTCTTAATAAAAAGAGAGAAAGAGAGAATTGAACATGTCCGTAGGTGCTAAAGGAGGGAGGCAGTGCAAGGCAGAGAGGACTTCTTTAGAACTGTCCTGTCCACAAGCTCAGAACTGTGTGCAGCTCTCTTTCAGTCTAGAACCATTGCCAAAACAGCCAGCCTGGCCAAGGGCAGATAAGGTGACTGGTGGAAACGGCACCTTCCAGAAGGTAGGTTGCAACCATGACTAGAGTGAGTCTGCCTTTAACATGCAGCAACGAAAATTCCTCTCCTAAGGTTTCCCATAGGTCACTCTATTGCTTGAAGGTCATAGACTCTTAGGAGGAAATGGAAATTTACAAAAGCTGAAAAATTGATTTATTAAAGAAAAAATTACAGTAACAAGTGCATTTCTGTTCTGCTAATATTTGATTTAGATATGTGCTACTCCTGCAAATTATACTCTGCATGTATACTTAAGTAAAACAGTGTAATTATCATTAAAATGAGAATAATGCTGAGATTTAATTTTCTAAATCAGTTTTCCCTGGCAATGAGTTTTAAATCTATCTTCTTTCGTCTGAATGCAAAAAAGTGGAGATGTTAGGTGATTCATTATCCAAAAAAAAGTGCATTTCTGATAAACCAAAACACTTAATGACATTATTACCACAACTGCAATATAAATAAATATCTTACCTTCTGGCTATTTAATACAGCAATAACCTTTAC
The DNA here is from genome assembly GCF_000951045.1 of Mandrillus leucophaeus. Classification (NCBI taxonomy): domain Eukaryota; kingdom Metazoa; phylum Chordata; class Mammalia; order Primates; family Cercopithecidae; genus Mandrillus; species Mandrillus leucophaeus. The sequence goes on from NW_012107286.1 coordinate 1,575,729, forward strand.
AAGCTGATATTTACCACGCACAACCCACAAAATAGCCACAAACCTTATTATGCTAGTGCCCACATTGATATGCTGCTAATTTGTGATTATAAATGTTTATGTCACTTTTGTAATTAAGGAGTTAGGATGACGTTAGTAGAGAGTGTTTATATTATCCCGAAGAAACAAAAATTCACAAATCCATTAGAGGCCAAATAAATGTATGCCTCTCTGAAATATTTGTATGCTGATAAGCTCATGGAAGTTTGCTCTTTAAAAAAATAGTCTGAAGGAATTTAAGCGGAGCAATCATAGTCTGTTGAATACAATACATTCATCGTAATTTTCATTTACTGGCTGGCCACCTTGCATTGCAATATCTTAAGTGAGACACCCCTTAAGACTAGTCAGCGCTCTGGCTTTAGATTATCCTGGTGAAGAAAAAAATGTCAAGAAGCTAACACTAACGCAGATTAGATTTTCAGAAATTCTGAAAATTCAATGCATTTTGATTTTTAAATCTCCATAATATACACACACCAACATGCATATTTATAATTTTACATCAATGCTACCATACCATACATTCTAGGATTCTTTTTTGTTGTTGTTTGTTTGTTTTTGAGATGGAGTCTTGCTCTGGTGCCCAGACTGGAGTGCAGTGGCACAGTCTCAGCTCACTGCAACCTCTGCCCCCTGGGTTCAAGTGATCCTCCTGCCTCAGCCTCCCTAGTAGCTGGGATTACAGGCGTGTGCCACCATGCCGGGTAATTTTTGTATTTTTAGTAGAGATGGGGTTTCACCATGTTGGCCAGGCTGGTCTCGAACTCCTGACCTCAGGTAATCCACCCGCCTTGGCCTCTCAGAGTGCTGGGATTACAGGTGTGAGCCACTGCACGCAGCCCATTCCAGGATTATTATTTGATGTAGTGTTTTGTTTTCTTTTTCTCTTTTTTTTTTTCCTGTTTCCTCCCCTGTGTTCCCCTTCTCAACCCACATTACTCACCCCCAACCAAGGGAACTCTTATTATAGAACATGCATTTTTTCATATTTTTTGCAGATGTGCATACATGTAGGTATATATACATAACAGAGATTTTCATCATTGTTTTATATAAATAGGATCATAGTATGATCATAATATAAACACTTAAGCAACTTGCTTTTCTCAATACCTTTGCAGGAATCCCTGCACATCAACTAGTATAGCTGTAATTTATTCTTTTTAATGGCTGCATAATCCTGTATTTGTGAATCACAATGATTATATAACCTTTTCCCTATTGTTAGATATTCTCTTTGTTTCCATTTTTTGCTACGATGAAAAATGTTACAGTAAATATCTTTGAAAATGTACCTGTACACTGGGATAAATCCCCAGTGATGAAGTTATTGAGTTGCAAGATGTTTTTGGTTTTAATAGATTGCTTTCATAAAAGGCTCTAGAAATTGACATGTCCTTCAACAATTTGGGAGCATACACTTGTCCTGACCTCCTGTCCATCAGTGATATCCTTCTTTTTAATCTTTGCTAATGTGTCTGGAGTAAAATCATATCTAATTTTAATTTATATTCTCTTATCTGCTAGTAAATTCAGGTGCCTTCCCATGCTTATTTGCTTTTTGGATTTGCGCATCTTGAATTTTCTACTTAAATCTTTTACTCACTTTTCTGTTGGTCTATATTTTTGGTAGTCATTTGTTAGCACTCTTTGCATATTAAAAATATGAACCCTTTATATCTGTGTTGCAAATATAGCCTTCCAAGTCTATCATGTGTCTTTTGACTTTGTTGCCAAATAAAAGTTTTTGCCTATATTTAATAGGCAAATATGTCTATATTTTTATGATTTCTGAATTTTGATTAAAACATTCATGCCCCTAGATTGCTCATGAATTATCCCTGATTTTCTTCCAAGAGCTTTATTATTTCTCTTATTTATATTAATCTTTAAAGCATCAGAAATTTATTTTTATATGTGATGAGAATGGTGATCCAGTTCACAGAAGTATATTAATATTTACTATTCACTTAGCACTACATCTCTAAGCTGAAATGAAATCACAATCTTTGCATCTCCAAACACTACCACATGTAGATCACCAATGAAATGACACAAGGACATCAAAACCTAAGTCATGATCCCCACCATCTAGAGACTTCTGGTGCCACTATTTAAAAAAAAAAAAAAAAAAAAAATCACAGCAAAAAATAGTAAGCAGCAAGACATATGGGATTAGGTTCTATATTAGTTTTCCAGGGCTGCCATAACAAAGTACCATAGACTGAGTGACCTAAACAGCAGAAACTTACTTTCCCACAGTTCTGGAGGCTAGAAGTTCAAAACCAAGGTGTCAACAAGGTCGTTTTCCTCTGAGGCCTTTTTCTTTGCCTTTAGATGGTCATCTTCTCATGGTCTTCTATTTGTGTGTGTCTGTCTTAATCTCCTGTTCTTTTAAGGACAGCAGTCACATTAGATTGGGACCCACTTTAATGACATCATTTTAACTTATTTACCTTGCTAAAGACCCTGTCTCCAAACACAGTCACATTCTGAGGTATTGGAGGTTAAGATTTCAACATGTGAATTTTGAGGTGACACGATTCAGCCTGTACCAGGTTTAAAATGGCTTGTGCCTCTAGCAAGTACCATTTATGCTCAATGAGAGAGAGATCACTGGGGAGTCAGTGAAAACTTCATTAAAGAGATAGGATTGAAGGTGGACATTGAACAAGCTTAAGATTTCAGTAAGTCTATGAAAAGCTTTTCTATGAGAAGGTGAGAAAAAGCAAAGTTACAGCTATAAACATTGTCTATCAGGGTTTCAGTGAGACAACTGGACTGACAAGAGGAGAAAGTTCATTTGGGGGGAAATGGGAGATAAAATTGAAATTGCTAAGATTGTAAATAACCTGGAGTCAGAAGTTTAAACTTGATGAAGAGGGGAAAAGGAGGCATCATCATAAATTTTTGAAACTTGAAATTTCACAATTAAAGTGGTATTTAAGAAAGGAAAATCTGGGCCAGGTGTGGTGGCTCACGCCTGTAATCCCAACACTTTGGGAGGCCGAGGCGAGCAGATGATCTGAGGTCAGGAGTTCGAGACCAGGCTTGCCAACATGCCAAAACCCCGTCCCTATTAAAAATACAAAAATTAGCTGGGTGCGGTGGCAAGCACCTGTAATCCCAGCTCCTTGGGAGGCTGAGGCAGGAAAATCGCTTGAACCAGGGAGGCAGAGGTTGCAGTGAGCCAAGATTGCGCCATTGCACTCCAGCCTGGGAGACAGAGCAAGACTCCATCTCAAAAAAAAAGAAAAAAGAAAAAGAAAGGAAAATATGGTTTCCATTTGTGAGATAAAGCATAGAAACCATATTAAGACTCTACCACAGTTATTAAATGAGTCGTTTCATCCAGAGTGATTGCAATGGCAAATGAAACTAAGTGGTGGATGAATATTAGATATTTCAAAGGATGTGTCAAAACAATGGACAGAAATTAATTATTGCTTGTCTGTAGGAAATGAAGAAGAGACACACGGCAAAGGTGATATCCGTGTTTTCAACCTGGGAAGCAGGAATAATGCTGCCATTGAGGTTGTAGTATATAGAATCTTAGATGGAGAAGAATGATGACTGCAGGTTCATTTGAGTCTGAGAGAGAAGTATTCAGTAAGGAGTAAGAAATTAGGGCAGGAGCTCCTGTGGGATGGGAGGGTCAGACCTGAGGTGTGCATTAGGAACACCGGAAATTGCCAGGACCTGAGGAAAGGATGATTCAATCCACAAGGCAAGGGGAAGATCACTTAGTCATCTAGCAAACTTATATTAAGCACTTACTGTGTGTCAAGTATTTTTTATAAGTACTGGGAATACAAAGAAAAATAAGATAAGGCACCTGCCTTCAGAAACTTTATCCTGAGTCATGAAGACGAGGGGTGTTTAATAATGCTTAATGAAGAAAGGTCAGAGACAACAGGGACAGATAAAGGACCTTTGGATTTGTTGGTGAAAAGGACCCTTCACCATCTATTAGGTTGTTGCAAAGGGAATTGCGGTTTTTGCCATTACTTTTAATTTGTCATTACTTTTAATGGCAAAAAACGCAATTCCCTTTGCAACAACCTAATAGAAAGCATTTTCAATAGAGAAATCAGATTGAATGGGGGAACATTTGATGATAAAATGAACACAAGATCAATAATGTCTTTATTCCCAGAACCTTTTTTTTGTTTTCACTCTCTTGGCAATTATTCAGCTTCTTGGCCATCTTCATTTTAATTAATTTGTATTATGATAGTAATGTTCTGATATTTCAATTCAGATTTTAAATAATATTAAAGCCAAGTTAAAATTTAGTCACATACCACATTCATGTTTCTAAAAATATTAAGAATATCTAATAACTTATACCATATTTTTATGTATCTTGCCATTCAGATTCAAATGAGTAATATAAATGGATATGACAAATGCATTTTGAAATGATAAAACTTTGCAAGAGCCAATAGAATCTATTTAATAATCAGCACTGGGAGAGAGGATAATGAGAAGGAAAAAATAAAAGACCACTATTTATGGTGGTGGCAAGAATTCAGGCCTTACCATCTTTCCTCGTGCCTGTGACGGTCTAAGATGGATCCAGAAATGACTCAGATATCTGGACTCCCTCCACCTCCTCCATCTATTCCTTGAGGAAGGGAGAGAGAGAATGGGAGATGAACCTCTAGGGATGGGTCAGACAAATGCTTTGTCTATTACTAATCTGTAATAACATGGTCTCATTGACAAATATCTCTTTTTGTTTCATTCATAAAAGGACAGCAATGTATGAATGCTGAGGTTTCTCTGAGGAGCACTGTTCCATGCACTACACCTCTATGAAGTACCCCCGATTAGCTGATCCCCTTTGTCACCCAGAAATTTCTCATACCTTTTGGAATGAATGAGCTGGATAATGTCAGAATATGAATGCTGCTGTGATCAGTATCTTCACCTAGTGGGCTGGTCAGGGAACTAGAAAGTTAGACATCTATGAGTCTTTCACCATTGGTTGAAGACACTTGCCAGTCACAGTTGTTTACATATAATAAATATAAATATTCTTCTATTTGATTAGTATAGTTTGGGACAGCTCTGTTTCTCTGTGTATTTCAACATCTGGGGATTAGGAATCATCACTGCCCCTTTACTGTATGCAAGAATGAGCTATTACTGCTTTTAAAGTCCTACCTAGAAATATATGTTCAGGTGTATTGAATGAAGCTTTCCTGTAAGTACCACACCCAACTCACACTTCTATCCTGATCTATCTGTCGAGCAGACATTTTTGCACAAACAGAGTCTGTGGATGGAGTTGTCAAGAATCATGAAAAAAATAGAAGTATTTAGTGAGGTCTATTAGCTCTGTAAATATAAAGCCACTTGTAATGAACATGAACATCAAAGTGTACAGATCACCAGAAGCTCTGACAGTGTTGTTCCAGGTTTGAGATCTTGGCTGTATTAACAGAAAGAGTAGGAAAAGATGACAAAATTTATTCTTCCTTTGTCACTCTTTTAATGTCAAATCTAAAAATGCTACTGGTTTGAGGTCCTAAATTTTGGAGAAAGAACAGATTAGGCTTTTGAGAAAGAGTCAGCTCTGCAAATGAGCAGTCTCTTCATTTGGAGCCATAACATATGAGGCGGTCCTTAAAAATGCAGATCATGCAGTGCTTGGGTAGATGGGTCACCACACGAGGCAAACACACGGGGGAGGGAAGGGGCAGAAGAGGTTCTGTAAGCATAACATTGCTTTCTAAATTGTTTTTCTGGCAGCTTTGACCCCTGACGTCATCCATCCTCTGAACTGCTCTACTCAATTCCACGTGACCAAACTATTCTTTTTCTTTCTTCCTTCCTTCCTTCCTTTTTTTTCTTTTCTTTCTTTCTTCTCTTTCTTTCTTTCGTCTTTCTCTCTCTCTCTTTTTTCTTTTTTTTTTGACGGAGTTTTGTCCTTGTCACCCAGGCTGGAGTGCAGTGGTGCAGTCTCGGCTCATTGCAACCTCTGCCTCCCAGGTTCAAGTGATTCTCCTGCCTCAGCCTCCCAAGTAGCTGGGATTACAGGTGCCTGCCACCATGCCTGACTAATTTTTTTGTATTTGTAGTAGAGATGGGGTTTCATCATGTTGGCCAGTTTGGTCTTGAACTCCTGACCTCAAGTGATCTGCCCGCCTCGGCCTCCCAGAATGCTGGGATACAGGCGTGAGCCACTGCACCCGGCTGCATTGTTTTTCTTTTCCTTCCTCTTGTTTTCTTCCCCTTGGCTCTCAAAGTCCTAGACCACCAGACAACTAGAGGAAAGCACATGGTAAGGAGTAGGATAAGGGCTGGTTGTGCAGCAAAAGTATTTCCTTTTTCTCCAGCCTCAGCCTCAGTCATAGGTATATAATTTCTTATTTATCCCAAAAGGAAAACATCACTTGATAATAGTCTTTGTAATTGAATACTTGTTTATGATCACCTTTCTTATAGGTATCTCTAAAGGAGAGGAGCCAAAAATATTGAGACCCCCAAGACGACCCCGGAAACCCAAAACATTAAATAACCCTGAAGACTCCACATACTATTATCTACTACATGTAAGTGGCTCACTCTTACTATCAGATGGGAGCCATCACATCTACTAATGGCCAGTGTGAAAACTGTGTCTAGATTAGGCCAGGCACAAAGGAAGGCCTGGCAGGAAAGAGAGGCCTTGGTCTCCTCTTCAGTCCCCTCGCTGGCTGGGGATCTGGGCACTTTGATCTCCTCCAGCCCTTCTTCCTCACATTCCAGCCTCTCCCATAGTAGTACCTACCACATCCTCCTTGAAACTTTCTCTGCTAGTCCATTAATATGAACTGATATGAAAATATCAACTCAGAAAGAGAAACCCATCATAGCAGGAGCTCTCTAGAGAGGGGCCCTGGTGTAAATGGGTGGGTTTTGGTGAAACTAGAAGAAAACGAAAGAAGGGGAGAAACAGGCATTTATTAAGCATCTTTCAAATTCCAGGCCTAGAATAAGGCTTGTTCACATCCACTGTGATAGCTAATCCTGGAAATAGCCCTGAACGTATTATCCATATCTCTCAGATCAGGATTCCAAGACACAGATAAGCATGCCTTAGCTGCCAGGCCATTCATTTTATTGAGGTGTTCTGACCCCACAGCTCCTGCTCACTAACAGCCTGAGGACTCTTTGGCATCGCCCCTGATAGCCTGACCTTCTTCTCATGTTCCTGTTCTCCATGAATGCCACTGTCATCCATATGGTCTCCTAAACCAAGAACCTGGGAGTGATTCTGGCTTTTGTCCTCTCTTTCATACCTGTGATCCATCAGTGGCTCTAAACTGTGACTTCTACCTGCAAAAGCTTATTCCAACTCATTCCCCCCCAACCTCACAGCGATTTCCATATTTCAGACTATCATTTCCCACTCTGGAGTATTTCAGGTACCACATAACTGTCTTAACTGCATCCTCTCCAGCCTGCCCCTGAAAATGTCTGTAAACTGTACATCTGAGCATGCTCCTCCCTTAATTGTTCCTTTAATGGCTCAGCAACTCCTTCAGGATGAGGTTCTAATTCCTTCCCAGGCCTTCTTCCTGCGACCCACGACTGCTCTTCAGCCTCTTTTCTTGCCCTCTTCTTGTCCTTGAGCCATAGTGAACTGCTTGAAACTCTGCTGGTGAGCTGCATTCTCTCGTGCTCCTGAGGCCTTTCGCACCCACTGGCCGGTCCCTCCATTTGCAATATTTATTCACTCTTCCGCTCCGCACTGCCACAGTGAGAAAGCAGCACTCCCCTATGCCCTGGAGAACCCAGAGGATGTGTCAAAACCCAGAGAATCAGTTGGAAATAAGTCTCCCACCTCGCAGGCAGAAAATGAAGCTCACATTTGACCTCCAAGTTAGCCAGTCTTCTCTAGTTCTTTCCCCTCTCTCTAGTGATTTATTTTCGGTTTCCACAGAGGGTTGCCTGTGGAAACCCATTCTCTTCCCCACTCATTTCCTTTAGACAATCCCATTAGCTACTGCGACCTCAGTGACTGCTGATTTCTGAATCTTTATCGCTAGCTTAGCTCTCTCTGTAGCTCCAGCCTCAAATGTCAAACTACCTAATGTTCGTTTTGCATATTCTACATGGATACATACAGGCATCCATGTATACATATATAGAGATATATACACACACATACACATCCATACATGGGCGCACACACTCACAGCTTTGTTGAGATATAAATCTCATGCCATACAATTCACCCACCTTAATATACATTAAATGGTTTTTAGTACAATAATTTAATCACAATCAATTTTACAACATTTTCATCACCTTAAAAAGAGCCCCATTAGAAGTCACTTCCCACTCCCACCCCCCTGCCCCAAGCCCTAGGCGATCACCAATCTAGTTTTCTGTTTCTGTAGATTTGCCTATTCTGGACATTTCCTATAAATAGAATCACACAATATGTGGTCTTTTATGAATAGTCAACTAATTTTACAAGCCAGTAATCTGACTATTACCTTGACTTCTCCCTTGTTCTCGTCTTCCGTATTCAAAAATCTAAATCCAAATATCTCGAGTTTCTATTTCTCTCCATGCTCTGTGCTAATACCCTCTTCCAGGCCAGCATGTCTTGTCAGTATTTCTGAGTCACTTCTCTTACTGGTCCCTTGGTCTCTTGTTTTTCCCCTTCTAATTAATATATTTTCCACACTGTAGCCAGAGTTGTATTTCTAAAATTAATATCCAATTATACTATCCTCCCATTGATGGAACTTTTCTGTTACTTCCCACTGTCCTAAGATATGAAGGCCTGTCAAAATCTGGGCCCTGCTCACCCTGTCCAGCCTCTGTGCTTGATATTCATTCATTCACCCCTCCAAACTCTCCACTCCAGCCCTTCCTCCCCAGTAACCTGCACTGTCCTCTTCAAATTGTCCACGAACATTTGTCCTTGGACATGCCCTTTTCTCAGCCTAAAACACACATCCTCTTTCTCTTCTCATCTTTCACGATCAAAACACCCTCAGCCTAGATGTCTTTTTCTTCAGGAAACCTTCTTGTCACTCCCAAATCCCAAGAGAGCTCTTCCTATATCCTCCCTAAGAAGCCCATACTTCCCTTTTATGACACTTTATCATGCTAAAGAGGGATTGGTGTGGCTTCCACGAGGTCAAGGAGTTTGCCTGTTGCATTCAACCTGACACATAGCAGGCATGCAATAAATATGTGTTGTACAAATGAGAGCAATGAAATAAAAGAATGAAAAGCAAATAGGAGTAAATTGAGAAAAATCTAAAATTCCAGATACCTGCCTTTGACAGTCACTTTATAGGAAGCGGATTAAGAAATGAAATTGATTTTTTTCTGTGCTGCTCAAATAATTTCAAAAGCAGCAAATACTCTGATATTTGTTTATGCAGTTAAATAGAACAGCAGAAACAAGATTAGAAATTACCAAACATTCCCTATTAACCCTGAGTTTATGTAGTAAATGATATTTAATGGTCTTTATTAAATGCAACTGAAATGACAAGTGATTGTGATGGCTACAACAGCAGATACTGTTCCCAGTATGAGAAATTGTAAAAGACCTTAACAGAAGTGAAACATTTATTACAACCAGTGAGAACTGTGGAGCAAATTCTGAGCCTCATAAATGAGTTCCATCCCCAAGAAGCTTACTTTGTCATCACACTGTTATTTTTAAGTGACTATATTTCCATATATCCTAAGTTATTAGGGAATAGGATCCTTTTTTATAACTCTGACTTTGAAATCTATGGCTTCAATGAAAAAACAGAAAAGGAGTATGTTATTATAAGTGAAAAGATACCATGTGTTCCTATTTATCTGGCCCTTCCCAGGATTTGAGGCATTACACATAGTGAAAAGTGTGGCTGTAATGAGGTCCCACTCTCTTTAACCACCAAACACTTTCTGTAACTTTAAATGGTTTTCATGAAAGTCTTTCTAAAATATACTATTTTAAACTCTTTCTTGATGACCCAGGGTCACTTCAGTGAATGAAAATGTTTTTTTACTTTTTTAATGTTTTATTTTTCATTTTTATGGATACATACTAATTGTACATGTTTATGGAATACATGTGGTATTTCAATACAAGCATACAATGTGTAATGATCAAATCAGGGTAACTGGAGTATCCATCATCTCAAGCATTTATTTCTTCGTGTTAGGAACATCCCAATTCCACTGTTTTAGTTATTTTGAAATATACAATACATTATCGTGAACTTTTATTATAGCACTATTCAAAATGTTTGTATTTGATTCATGTTACTGAAACACCAGGGGTTTGGCTGAGGTCCGGCTGCACGCCGCACAGAAAGCCAATCACTAAACCGAGCATTGCCAAAGAAGAAGGCCTTGATCAGGTGCTGCAGCCCAAGAGCCTAGCTCAGTCTCAAATCCATCCTTACTGACTAACGCCAGGGATTTATATAGCAGAGAGGAAATGTAACAACGTTTAAGAAAACAAGAACTGGGGAGGGGTAAGGAAGCAATCATGGTGAATGAGTGCAGTGTTGTGGTGAGTTTCAGTTCTTTTTTTGAGGGGCCTAAAGGTTATTTCCTGAGGAAGGAACTCAGATGAAACAAATAAAAGTTTCAAGCTTTAAGACCAGAAGGTTTAGTTTCTATGTTTATCAAAAAGAACAGTCTATGGGGCTATTGGTTTGGTTTCATTTGGATCTATACTTCTCAGAGAGGATCCCTGACTGCTGTGGCTAAGGCAGCACCCAATCTCTCTGTCTATCACTGGCCTGCTTCATTTTTCTCCAGTGAATTTTGCATTTTTTTGTTGTTGTCTCACTTTGTTGCCCAGGCTGGAATGCAGTGGCCCGATCTCAGCTCACTGCAACCTCCGCCTCCCAGGTTCAACCGATTCTCCTGCCTTAGCCTCCCAAGTAGCTGGGATTACAGGCACCCACTGCCTTGCTCCCCTAAATTTTTTGTATTTTTAGTAAAGCCAGGATTTCACCATGTTGGCCAGGCTGGTCTTGACCTCCTGACCTCAGGTGATCTGCCCGCCTCGGCCTCCCAAAGTGCTGGAATTACAGGCGTGAGCCACCACGCTCCGGCCTCTTAATTACATTTATAAATTTTTATTTATCTACTTATCTCCTGTGTAACTTCCCCCTCTAAACTAGAAGCTCTATGGAGGCCTTTGCTCAATGTTACAGCCATTGTCCTGAGAACACTGTGCAGCTAACATCGTAACTGGAAGACTGTTAAATAATAGACCCCTGTAGTACAGTACTCTCAGGGGCTGTTGAGTTGTAGAAAATTATTTCCTTTACATTTGCCCAACACAAACATCTCTGCTTTCAGTTGTTTGGCTATTTTTATAGTATTTTATAGGTTTTTTTCCTCCTTGGATGTCACTTCTTACAATGGTGATTCTGGCGGCCTTAACATCAGTATTGCCTCTTTCCTATGACTTGATGCTCTTAATCTCTTACGTCCAGGAAATGCTGCTGCTGTGTCCAAAATAAGAGTGAGCCAAGCCGCAGAAGCGTGCCTGTGGTGGAGAGCATTAGTGGAGTGCGCATGGGCTGTTGTACTGCCTGAGCTAACACTCAAAGCCGTGCAGCATAAGCAAAAATGACTCAGGGCCAAGGTTCCTCAAAAAAACGAGTAATCGAACACAATCTTATCAGAGATCCCTTCCAATTTTATTATTCTTTCCAGTACTTTCCCTGAACTACAGCAGTAGCTAGTTTGGCCACTCCAAAGTCTTTTTCTTCCTGACTTCAACGTTTTAGCTCCTTCTTCATCCATCTTAATAAAGAAATTGGTAGTGTATTACCAAAAGGAAAGTAAGATTGTGCTCACTATGATGTAATGGATATAAATTTTAACGTTTTTGTCATAAAACATATTTCTTTATGACGGGTGGGGCTGGAGGGGGAGTGCAATGTTCCTGATTAAGGAACAGGTTCTTCAAAGTCTTCAGAGCTAAGACACTACTCTTTTAAAGGCCTCCTCAAGAAACACCCAAGCCAGAAAATCTACGTGAGTCATGTTTGTCTCCTCTTTCTTTCTTTTCTCTACACTGGTTCTATAAGAAACTGCCATGGGACATTTGCTTCTTTATTTTTATTTCAAATTTCAAGTTTTTAATTTGTAATTTCAAAACTATAATTGAAAACATTGTACATCTTAGCAAAAAACGTCCCCACTATAAAGTCCGTGTAATAAATTTCTTATAAAGTCCTCACCTTTGAGGAGTGGTATGCTTCCCTTTTCATGACAAAGGGTAGGGGTTATTGCCTCATGCTCGCCTTTTAGCCCCAGCTGTTAGGAAACTAAGAGACAAATGTAAGCCTCCATCTTAATGCACCTACTTCCTTTGCCTCCTTTGTTTCTCATTTACAATTTCTACTTTATTACTTTGATTGTATAACGATTCTATTATGAGCCATCTTAAATAATTTTTTGAAAAATGTATTATTGACTCACATTTCATGAGAATATTCTAACACAAGGCCACATGTAGTGGCTCACACCTGTAATCCCAGCACTTGCAGAGGCCGAGGTGGGTGGATCACTTGAGCTTAGGAGTTTGAGACCAGCCTGGGGAACATAGCGAAACCTTGTCACCACAAAAAATACAAAAATTACCCGGGCGTGATGGGTCATGACTATAGTCCCAGCTACAAGGATGGCTAAGGTGGGAGGATCACTTAAGCCCAGGAGGCAGAAGTTGCAGTGAGCCGAGATTGCACTGCTGCACTCCAGCCTGGGTCACAGAGCGAGATCCTGTCTCAAAAAAAAAAAAAAAAAAAAAAAAAAAGAATATTCTAACACAGGCAAGAGTGAAAGAAGTCTGGACAATATGTCCTCTTCTAGGAATTCCTGTAACTGAGAACCAACTTATATACACGATATCTCAGAGGGAAGTGCTGATCTAGTATAAATAGGATCCTCACCAGCCTGAGAATTCAAGGGCAGAACATTATTTGATTCTTGGTTGTATAAAGGGGCACCCCTGTCATTCAACGTACTGCCATCACTTAAACGTAACTTTGAACTATAGACAATTGTTACTTAGAACAAAGGGGCTTTTTTTCAGGGAATGGATGAAGGAGGCAGGACCTCTGTAGGAAACTACTACCGAAGTGATGTTAAAACAGCAACAACCACCACAACAAACACTACCCGAATCCCAGAGATCATTAACTGAACTGCTAGTGGCCTCTGTTCCTATGCGGGCAATGTAATTTATTTGTAAGTACCTCTTAGCCTAGGGCATTGGATCAAGAATGTGAAGTGATAGGAAACGGGAGAACAGGAATGTAATTGATATCCTGCCCTTACATTATTTCCTGAATGGTCTCCTCCCAGACTTGATGCAAGGAAGCACTCACTTCTACCTCATCCACCTGTTAAAATGCCAACCAATAAGAATAGAAGAAACCATGAACTGTTCCACTCATTTACTATTTTAGAGTACAACAAATGATAAATCCTGGAAAAAAAAAAAAACATGACTTACTATGTCTCTAAAAATACTGGGGGAAACCCTCAGTATTTATAAATCGTTATTAATTGCCATTTTTGTTATACAACACTTTTGTGGTACCAGCCAACTTGACACCTGCTATAGGGTTTCCACAATTATAATATCTTCAGTTTGTTCAAGGTGAGTATGGTGTCTGCTTTCTCAGCCTAAAAGACAAATATGCTGTGGCAACATGTAAATATATGAGCTCAAATATATTGAAGTAGCACACACATAAAAACGCATTACTAATGCTACAGTGCAAAAGATAGTACTGGTTTGTACTGTATATAACGTGAAACTTATATACAAAGGACCATTTTGTTAATGTTCAAATTGAAGTATCAGTTAAAATATATCTAATTATTTCCATACTTGCATATCTTAATTTGTTCTGACCTTGATACATAAAGTTCTCAACTATGAAAACATTGTACAAATGAAAACATATATCATCTGTGCTGCTACGTTTATATCATAAATGGGCTCCTATAGGTTTATGAAGTCACAATTCCATTCTTTTTGCGGACTGTTGCACCTGCCCTCCATATTCACCCATCTGTTTTACCTGCAGACAAAGAAGCAAGACATTCAAAGCAGCTTAATTAACCTGCTTCCATCGCAACTGCATTTGTAGTAGAGAAATGGGCTTCCCAGAAATTTTATAGTTGCTCCCGTTTGTAGTAAATAGATCTTATGTAACCTTGTCTATATTGATCACTGTGTGGGAAATACATTTTTCATATGGAATGCAAAGATTCATTTCAGTTTAGGTGTGGTAAAAAATAACCAGAAATTTATAATTAATAAAACTTGAGTAATTATATTTCTTTAAATTTTTAAAATATTGTATCTACTTGCTTATTTCTAACTTAATCTTTTAAAAGTAAATGTATTTACATATTAAGATTATAGTAATATATCAATTATATTAAGATCATAATAGTATATAGGTCTTTTGAATTCTTCTTTCCTTTAGAAGTCAATCCAAGAAGACAAACGAAGACCAAGGAAAGACAGGTAATTATTACTTCTCGATTTCAGTCAGTCATCTTATTCAAACAAAAATCCATGTGTCCAAATTATAATTTAAAATCACCTATTTTAGGCCAGGTGAGGTGGCTTACGCCTGTAATTCCAGCACTTTGGGAGGTCGAGACGGGCGGATCACGAAGTCAGGAGATCTAGACCATCCTGGCCAACACCCCGTCTCTACTAAAAATACCAAAAAAAAAAAAAAAAAAATTGCCAGGCGTAGTGGCGGGCACCTGTAGTCCCAGCTACTCCAGAGGCTGAGGCAGGAGAATGGTGTGAACCCGGGAGATGGAGCTTGCAGTGAGCCAAGATCGTGCCACTGCACTCCAGCCCGGGCGACTGAGGGAGACTCCGTCAAAAAAAAAAATCACCTATTTTATATGGATGGATTTGGAAGGTAATGTGCACTCAATACATTTACATTACAAATATGTGATTTATATATAATTTATAAGATCCTGCCTATTGGAAATCTGTTGAGCCAGCATAGCACTAAGAACTTAAATATGTTTTAAATGAATTGTACCCTCCCAATAATTTGCTTTTCTTGTTCCATGGAATGGTTTTGCTTGGGCAATTTGAACATGCCTGTATTCATGAATTTTCTTTCCCCAAACTCCTTTTTGCTTTTTCTCCTTCTACACATGCTAAATCTTGCTGCTTGTAATTTTTATGGATTTGTTAAGAAGATAAGGTTCATGTTACCTGCAAATATAACACACTTAAATTCACATTATTCTCCTTTTCTTATATTTCCCACTGATATTTTACTCTTTTAATACTATATCACTGTTTTAATCAATGTTCACGTCAACCAATTTCCGGACTGTGAGTGCCAAGAACAAACAAGAGCGTTTCTATTCAGCGTGAGTGAACACAGTTCTTCATTTCTGAATCAGTGACATCCTGAAAGTCCTTTTTAAATTAGTATCTGTAATTTGAAAAGTGTGTTTTCCTGGAAGCACTGTAGCACCTGGAGGTTTTCCAGTCCTACTTGTTTACCTCTTAAGAAGTCCTGTCAGACTACAGATACTGAGCACCATAGGAACCAGACTGTGCCCTGAGTAGAACCAATAATTAACATGGGCAAGGATGCACCCTTATGTGTATGTCACGTGTGGGTGTTAAAATCTAGCACAGAAATTAATCCACTAAAGAACAAAGAATAGAGAGAGGACAGAATGTTACTCATGAAGGAGGTAAGTTAAGATCATATGTGTATCAATGTACTGAGGGCTGATAAAATTTGAAAATGCTGAGTGTTAGTACACAAAGGTGAGCTTTTCTGATAATGGCCTAAAGGACAGTAGTGACTGCTGATCTAGACTGGCCAAACCGAAACACTGCAATCACTGGCTATTATAGTAACCACTAGTTTGGTGCCAAGTTCAGTGCAATAGAACCAGGAAAATGTGCTCCCACAGCTAATGTTCTATTCAAGGTAAGATATGAAGGTTTTTCTTTTTACTTATGGGATATACTGTTTTTCCCACGTTTCAAGACCTTCCATTTCTACTGACATGTGTATGTTACTCCTAAATTATAGTAAATAAAAGAAAAAACAAGTATCCTATAAGTTTAAGTGAGTAGAAAATTAGATTGATGCAATGGTGTGTTTATGTGTTCATTTACAGTCAGGGAAAATTATTAGATTTGGAAGATTTCTATTATAAGGAATTTTTGCCCAGTCGTTCTGGACCAAAGGAACATAGCCCTAGTTTAAGAGAACGAAGACCACAGCAAGAACTCCAGAATCAATGTATTAAGGCTAATGAAAGGTAAAAAGCTAAACTTTAAAGTACAGCATTTACAGTTTTATACTCACAATTTCATTTCTTAAGATATTTCACTTTATATATAGATGAATGACAAAGCACTCTTACTGAATATTGCATCTTTTGAGTGATATGGTGTTTAAAAGTAACGTCATGTACAGTGTTATGGTAGGGTAATCAGACACCTCCATTTTCCTAGCAAAAACTGAGTTTATACCTGTTTTCTTGATGTAATTATTAACAAAAACTCCTGTTATTTAATAAAAGTACTTCAGTTTGGATGATAAATTATTATATGGTCATCTAATTGTAAGCAATATATCATATCCAAAATCTATATTCGAGCTCAACCAATGTAATTTTAATTACTCATTGGTTTCTTAATTATGCTTGTTAATTTCTCAGAATCAATGATGTCAGACCCAAAAACATTTGAGAGAAAGAGTCATAGAAAAATGCATATATTGGCTTGAATTCTCACCTTGCCACCAACTTTCTGACATTAAGTAAATTATTTTGTAGCTTATTTCATACTTTGGGAATTTTTTTCTCCTTCCTCCCAAAATATGTGTGGAGTTTTGAGATCAGGGTATATAATAAAACAAACATGGCATATGAAAAATGGGAGTAATGACGGAAAACAAAAAGCTGTTCACCCAGAATTCTAAATGAATATCCTGTGAGCCTAGGGTCCTCAGAACCCTCACCCATTTTACAGGATGACATGGTGGTTAAGAAAAGAAGTTTTAGAGTCACATGGTCTTAGGTTTGGTTCCTGATCCTGTGGCTTAGTTGTTGAATGACCTTGCTCATGTTGGCTGACCTCTTTAAGCTTCATTTCCATATCTGCAAAAGAATTTCCACCTGAACTATGATATTTGCCCTTTGCCTCCAAAAGATGTGCTCTTCCGTCTTGGGATCTAGAACTGTAACATGTTGGAGCTTAGAGATGTTCTAGTTTAACCGTAGAGCTCTGTACAGAAGAACACCAAATGCCAGAAAGATTAAGTGATTTGCCCAAGGTCACACATTGAGTTAGTGAACTAAAATCCCAGATGTTCACTCCATGCCCATTTGCTTTTCACTGACTTACCTGCTTCCCATTTTAAAAGCTCACTCTGCCCCTTCTCCAATGTATCCTTCCCCTTCCCCGCACCGGCAGACACACGTCTGCTATGAAAGCATTCTATCCCTGCAGTACTCCTGATGTAGACTAAGTGATGTCTATGGCTGTGTGTTTAGTATCCACTGGAATAAATGCTAGCAGCTAGCATTGTTGACTGACTCTTTGTGCTAGGCACTATGCTATTGTCTCATTTAATCCTCACAGCAACCACATAAGGCAGTTACTATTACTGCCCCATTTTATAGATGAGGAGGCTAAGTCTACAAAGTTCAGTGACTGCAAAGAGTCACCTAGATGATAAGTTCATGGAGCCAGAATTTGAACACAGGGCTTTCTAAGTTTAGAGTTGACGGTCTTAACCATTACTCAGTATTTCCATCCTATGCAAAAGATCATGCTGGGCATTTGAAGAAGGGGTGGATAGAATAGTGCATAAGATGTGATCCTTACATCCAAGAGCTTGATGCTAGAGGAAAAGTATACTGATATAACAAAACTGAACAAGGTAACTCAGATAAGGTTTTTTTCCTAAACTAAGGAAGATTACAGAGACAAAACAGCCTTGACAGTATTCTGAATTTAAAATAGAAAACAAAAACCAAACAGCAGAATACTGTTATTGAAACAACTGGAGAAATTTGAGACTAAACTACATGTCAGAAGATGTCAGAGCACAAAGAATATCGTTTTGTGTATATACACGCACCAAGTATTGGCATTGCCCAAGAAAGAAGGTGTAAGTCTGGGAGTAAGAGACAGCAGCAATGGTGAATTGAGTGCCTTGTGATTTTTTTAATTGATAAATAAAACGTGTATAAACTTATGGTATAGAACACGTTTTAAGATATGTGTACATTGTGGAATGGCTTGATCATGCTAATTAACATATGAATTACCTCACTTAGCTATCTTTTTTATGGTGAAAACACTTAAAATCTACCCTCAGCAGTTTTCAAGTACACAATACATTGTTATTAACTATAGTCACCATGTTGTACAATAGATCTCTTGAATTCATTCCTCCTGTCTAACTGACATTTTGTATCCTTTGACTGATCTATCCCCAGTCACCCGACCAGTCCTCTGGTAAACACTATTCTACTCACTGATCTGTGTGCTTGTCTTTTTTTCTTGGTTTCCACATAGAAGTGAGATCACGCTATATTTGTCTTTCTGCACCTGACTTCTTTCACCTAGCACTCTGTCCTCCAGGTTCATTCGTGTTGTTACAAATGGCAGGATTTCCTTCTTTTCTAAGGTGGAAGGGTGTTCCATTGTGTACATATACCACATGTTCATTATCCATTCATCCATTGATGGACTCTTAAGTTGATTCCATATCTTGACTCTTGTGAATAATGTTGCAATGAACAGCTGAGTGCAGATCTTTTTTTTTTTTTTTTTTTTTGAGTGAGTCTCACTCTGTCATCCAGGCTGGAGTACAGTGGCGCAATTTCGGTTCACTGCAACCTCTGCCTCCCAGGTTCAAGCAATTCTTCTGCCTCAGCCTCCTGAGTAGCTGGGATTACAGGCACGTGCCACCATGCCCGGCTAATTTTTATATTTTTGGTAGAGACACGGTTTCACCATGTTGGCCAGGCTGGTCTCGAACTCCTGACCTCAACTGATCCACCCGCCTCGGCCTCCCACAGTGCTAGGATTACAGGCATGAGCCACAGCACCCAGCCCAGATCTCTTTTTAACATACTGATTTCATTTCCTTTGGATATATGCCCAGAAGTAGGATCATATTTTTTTTTATTTTCTTATTTATTTATTTATTTATTTTGAGACACAGTCTTGCTCTGTCACCCAGGCTGAAGTTCAATGGCATGATCTCAGCTCACTGCAACCTCCACCTCCCAGGTTCAAGTGATTCTCCTGCCTCAGCCTCCCAAGTACCTGGGATTACAGGTACCTGCCACCACAGCCATCTAATTTTTGTATTTTTAGTAGAGATGGGGTTTCGCCATGTTGGCCAGGCTGGTCTGAAACTCCTGACCTCGGGTGATCTGCCCACCTTGGCCTCCCAAAGTGCTGAGATTACAGGTGTGAGCCACCGCGCCCAGCCTGTTTTTAATTTTTTGAGGAACTGCCATACTCTTTTCCATAGTGGCTGTACTAATTGACATTCCCACCAATGATGTGCAAGAGTTTCCCTTTTCTCCTCACCTTTGCCGACATTTGTAACCTTTCATCTTTTTTATAGTAACCATCCTAACAGGTGTGAGATGATATCTCATTGTGTTTGTAATTTGCATTTCCCCTATGATTAGTGATATTGAGCATTTTTTCATATACGTGTTGACCATTTCTCAGTCTTCTTTTCAGAAATGTTTATTTGGGTCTTTTGCCCATTATTTAATTGGGTTATTTGAGGGTTGTTTTCTGTTTGGGTTTTTTTTTCTAAGTTGTATCAGTTGCTTCTATATTTTGGATATTAACCACTTTTTAGATATATAGTTTGCAAATATTTTCTCACATTTAAATGATTGTTTCTTCATTCTGTTGAATGTTTCCTCTGCTGTGCAGAAGCTTTTTAGTTTGATATAATCCCATTTGTCTATTTTTTGCTTTTGTTGCTAGTGCTTTTGAGATCACAGTCATTGCCCAGACGAATGTCATGGAGCTTTTCCCTTATAATTTGTTTCTTTTCTTTTCTCTTTTTAGGCAGCATAACATGAGCTAGCCCCTATATTTTCTTCTAGTAGTTTTGCAGTTTCATGTCTTATGTTTAAGTCTTTAATCCATTTGGGATTGATTTTTGTGTGTGAGATTGCTTTTTGTAAATGAGATAACAATCTAATTTCATTCATCTGCATGTGGACATGCAGTTTTTCCAACACCATTTATTGAAGAGACTGTCCTTTCCCCATTGTGTGTTTCTGGCATCTTTGTTGAAAATCAAATGACTGTAAATGTTGGATTTATTTCTGGGCTCTCTATTCTGTTCCATTGGTCTATGCATCTGTTCTTATGCCAGTACCATGCTGTTTTACTTACTATAGCTTTTTAATACAGTTTGAAATCAGGTAGTGTGATGTCTCCCAGATTTCTTCTTTTTGCTCAAGATAGCTTTGACTATTTAGGGTCTTCTGTGGTTCTATATAAATTTTAGGATTGATTTTCCTATATTTGTGAAGACTGTCATTGGAATTTTGATAGAGATTCCATTGAATCTGTAGATTGCTTTGGGTAGTATGAGCATTTTACCAATATTAATTATTCTGATCTATGAACAGGGAATATCTTTCCACTTATTTGTGTCATCTGCAGTTTCATTCATCAGTGTTTTATACTTTTCAGTGTATAGGTATTTTACCTCCTTGGTTAAATTTATTCCTAAGTATTTTTTGTAGCTACTGTGAGATTGTTTTCTTGATTTTTTTTTTTGTTGTTGTTGTTGATAGTTCATTATTCTCATGGACTAAATGAATGAAAGCTGATGGCAGGCAATCGGTGATTAGAGAATGGCACTAAAGAAAAAGAGGACAACAAGAGGCTGACATCTGCTTGTCTCCTCTGAAGATGGGACCTAGTGGGGTCTCTGTTGGGCAGTGGTGAGAGATGTGGGGTGTTTAGGGCATAAGCAGGTTTTAATTATGGCAAAAAGATCAATGGAGGATGAAAAGGGGAAAATAAGATGGAACACAAGTGCCTCATTTAAGAGACAGGAGAATTGTGAAAGAAGCATGAACAAAAAAAGAGGCAAAAGGATACAAGGAGGAAAGCATAAGATTTGAGACCTATAGACCTGGGTTTGAATCTGCACTCCATTTCTTACTAGCCATAGCAACTAGGATCAGTCTGTTTTCTCATCTGCAAATTGAGAATAACAAGAATCTAAGACCTTGCAGAATTTTCCTTAGAATTAGAAATAATGTGTGTGATATACCTGGCAGATAGTTGACATTTAATATTCTTACAACAGAAATAAGCTGAATAGGTATGAAAATTCAAGTCAGTAACTCAAAAGAGGATGATCTGCTCCTTCAATACCCATCATGATGCTACTTGACCTTCCCTGTCAAGTATCCACTGGGCTCAGGGTGTCCTGAAAGACCTTGCCAAAGGTCTTTTTCTTTTTCTTTGCCTTTTAATTCCCTATTCAGAATGGACCAGAATAAAAGCATATTCCATCTGCAGGCCACGTTCTAGACCTCTCCTTTCATCATTATTTTCATTCATTTGCATATATTTCCAATGGCCTTGCCCTCTCTCCTTCAATTATATTCAACTGGTAAACTCCAATGCTGAGTAAAATCAGAACAATTTAATCCCACTTAAAATTATGACCACATCTTAGGCAGGCCCTTAGTTACTTTGCAATATTACATTTCCCTAAAAATCCTTTATGTCACTTTCCCGGCCCATTGTTTCAAACTTCCTCCTCTCTCCTCAAACCCTCCAAACTTCCTGGCTCTCAGCTGACAACCTTCTTTTATAACAGTAGCAGATAACAGACACATGCTGAATCTATCCTACCACTTACCCATCTACTTCCCTCAGGATATTATGGATGACCTTTCCACCCTCCTAGCTAAAGTGAAACCTTCCCTTTGTGCACTAAATTCAAGTCCTATCACTGACTCAAGGGCATTGTCCTGCAATTGTCCCCTCTGTCTTCTGCACTTTGAATGTTTGTTCTCTTTACCAAATCATTTCTGGCAATTAGTGAACATGATGCATTCAGATCCATCATAAAATACACCCTTGACCCAATCCCCCCTTTACAACCACCCACTTTTTCTGCTCTTCAGTATAGTAAATAAATAAAACATAAAAGAGTAATGATACTACCTCCTGCACATTCTTTCTTCCTATTCTTTTGAGCCGCTTCACTCAGGTTTCCTCTCCCAGCACGACACTGAAATTGCCTCTGCCAAGGTCAACAGTGACCTCCGTTTTGCCATGCTCGGTGATTTTACACCTATGTTACTCATTTTTTCTTTAAGTACTTCATTCATTGGCCTTCAGGACAGCACTTCTCTTGGTTTGCCTCTTGCCTTACTGGCTGCTATTTCTCATTCTCCCTGCTGACTTTTCTCATTTCACTGATCTCTCAATAATGGAGTGTCCCAGTCCTTTGCTTTATCAACATGCACTCTCATGACCTTAAATATTGTCTGTGTACTTAAAATTCCTGGCCTGGCACTGTGGGTCATGCTTGTCATCCCAGCACTTTGGAAGGCTAAGACAGGAAGATCACTTGAGCCCAGAAGTTCAAGACCAGCCTGGGTAGCATTAGTGGGATCCTGTCTCTACAAAAACATAAAAACAAAAAAAGTATCCAGGCGTAGTGGCTCACGCCTATAGTCCCAGCTACTCAGGAAGCTGAGGCTGGAGGATCAGTTGAGCTTTGGAGGTTGAGACTGCAGTGAGGCTGTAATAACAGCCACTTCACTTTAGCCTGGGTGACAGAGTGAGAGAGAGAGAGAGAAGGGAGGAAGGGAAGGAAGGAAGGGAAGGAAGGAAGGAAGGAAGGAAGGAAGGAAGGAAGGAAGGAAGGAAGGAAGGAAGGAAATTGTCTTTGTACTTAAAATTTGTGAACTGAAATATCTAGCCTTGCCATGACTCATATATTTGATATCCTCTTGAATATCTAATAAATATCTCTAACTTAGCATAACCAAAACTAAAATCTTTATCCCACTGCAAAAATTATGCTTCTCTGCAGTATTCGCCATCTTATTAAATGACAGTATCCTTCCAGTTGTTTAAGCCAAAAGCCTTGAGGACATTCTTGGTTCCTCTCTTTCACACCCCAATTTAATCCATCAGTGAGCCAACCCTTTCAGTTCTACTTCCAAGTATGACCAGAATCTGGCCAGTTCTCACCTCCTCCTCCACAAGCCTAGTGTAAGCCACTATCAGTCTTGCTTGGATTACTACAGAATCTCTTAACAGGCCTTCCTGCTTTCATCCTGGCAGACAGATCCTGTTATGCGTGATTCCTCTGCACAGAACCCTTCAGTGTTTATCTCACTGTAAGTAGAAGTCAAGTCCTTGAGGTGGTCCCAAATTATCTGAACACTAAATTATCTGAACACTCTATCCTCATTCCTTCTTCTCCCATCTCTTGGTATTTCCCCCTCTTGCTTACTCTTTTCAAGCCACAGTGGTCTCCTTGCTGTTCCTTGAACACAATGTGTATACCCTAGTCTTGCGGCCTTTACGTTGCTTGATCTATCCTCCTGGAAGTACTGCCCTTCCCCACGAGATCTGCATGGCTTACTCACTCTCTTCCTTCAGGTCTCTCTTCATATATCACCTTATCAGAGAGGCCTTTCCAACCACCCTGTATGAAATTGCCTGTACACATACACATGCACACACACACACCACTTTTTCCCCATTACCCAGCTTTACTTTTCTGTGCAGCACCTCTCACCACCTGGTGTTTTCAAGTTGTCCGTGGGTCTCTCCTGCACTAGACTATAAACTCCATGACAGCAAGGACTCCTGCTCACTCGTCACTTACACTGGTGGCTGGTGCTTAGCAGGTGCTCAGTGAATGAATGAATGAGTGAGGAGTGAATGAATCTATGTAGTTGCATTTTTAGGGAATACCCCACTTCCCAGACAAGCTGCAGAATCTAAAGGTAAACACTGGCAGTGGTTGCTTGCTGGTTCAGAAACTTAGCCCAGCAACCTCATTCAAAACACTGAAACACTGAAAAAGCCGACAGGGTCCGTAGCTCTTGGTGCCACTACCAGGGCAGTTGGTCAGATTTTGAGCGAGCATTTTTTAAAGAAACATCTGAGCAGTTTTCAAATGGAAAATATTGAGTGTCTATTTAGGCAATTTGAGTTTTTCTGTTTGACCAAAGTGTGTTAAAATTAAGGTATTAAAATAAATATTTGTTTTTTGGTTGTGAATTATTGCAATCCAAACTCACCTTTCCAAACTGCATCTTCTGAAGCTTTACTTAGCATGTATCTAAACACCATCACCAGGCTCCACCAGCCCCTCTGCTCCTCAGCTTAGAGGAGTTTTGAAAACTTGCTGAGAATTATCGCAGATACATTTGGCCATTATCCAGTCATTTCAATTGTGCCTTTCCTAAACGTCCGCGGTTGGCGGAACGTGAGAGGAAGGGGACCCGCCTAACTCGGGGTAGGTGGGGACGCGCTGCTCAATGTGGTGCGGTTGACACTCGGGCCCTGGCTTTCGCTTGCAGGTGCTGGGCGGCGGAGAGCCCCGAGGAGGAGGAGGAGAAGAAGGAGGAGAGAGGGGCAGCAGCCAACCCCTACGACTTCAGGAGGCTCCTGCGCAAAACCTCCCAGCGCCGGCGCCTAGTCCAGCAGTCCTAGCCGCGCAACCAGGCAGACACCGCCGTCGGAAGGCGCTTGAGCCTGCAGGGCAGCAGAGGCCGAGCAGGCACTCGGGCTGGCACCAGCAGGCACTGAAGCTGCGGCCCTGATCTCCGCAGAGGGTGCCTGCTGCGCTCGGCCCTCAAGTTCCCGGGCTGGCCTTCCGTGCCCCGAAAGAAGAGACCTGGGAGCCCTCGGAAAACCTCCCCCGACGCCTTCTGTCCGAACTCCCGCACCCTCCTTTCTCACCAGCCCGCCAGTTGCGGCATCCCTGAATCGATCTCTTTGTTCTTTTTTTTTTTTTTTTTTAAACTCCTGTGGCCTCCACTGCGTCTGGGATCTCGCCAACCTCTCTCTCATTTGGGGTGACTTCACAGATGTTTTTCTTGGAAACGGCTTTTCTTAGCCAACAGAACGCATGCTAGCGGTTGAATCTTAAGAGAAAAAAGCCCGGGAGGGGTGGGGAGAATTTCGAAGATGTACTTCATCTCAAACTTGCTCTTTCTCTTCCTTTGGTTACTAAGGTTGCTAAATAAAGGAAGTGCCTTGGAAAACCCGTGGTTTGCGTGACTGATCCCTCATTTTCCCCTCTGGGGCTTCTGCTATAAGGCTGTGCTGGTGACGGTGCCCAAGGAGGGGAGTTGAGGTGCCTTCATCAGCGAACTCCCAGCACCACCCAGCCACTTCAGACAAACACAATCTAAGCTAAAACCCCTTGCCACACAAACGCAGAGGCCTCCAATCTCTAAATCCCCAACACACCACACGTGCTTGCCTGCACGATGCCTTCCCAATCTGTGTGGCTGTCTTTGGCCCCATCTATAAAGATGCTGGTGCCGCCACTGGGTGGAACTGTCAGATTTCAGGTTCTCCCAGTCTGCAGATTTGGGGCCATCTTTGCTACTCCGACTCTGTGTGTATTTAAAATGGGGGAGGCTAGTGGGTGGACAGAAGTTTGCATTACTGGGTTGACTGCACCTTATTCTAAAACCTGGTTTAAGCTGTTTTATGAAACTGACATTCCCATCTAAGCAACCTGGAGAGGGTGAGGACAGGTGATGAGGTTGTTGCACGGAATCAGAAGAAGGGTTCTGACCGGGATGGGGCTTTTGTGTGTAGGTGCCCTTGGCTCCTGCACCCACAGGCCGGAGTCAAGACTCTGGGGAAATATTCAAGGAGTGAGTGAGGGCACGTGCAGGGGGCTCAGAAGGTTTGTTGTACCGCTGGTCCACAGGGCATCTCTCCAACTCAAAGAGTTGGCACCAAAAGGTCCCCAGAGACAACTCTTCATTTTATAGTTGCAATGTGGCCAAGGGGAAACCTGCAGCTATGGCAAGGCAGAGTCCAAGTGCACTCCAGGCCTTCTTGTTCCCTGGATTAGCAGCACAGCCTCACTGGGTTTGCGACTGAAAAGTAAGGAGTGACCCTCAGCTGTGTGAATGCACTGAGCAGCCTTATGGCCAGTACCCAGGAAACCAGCACAGCAGGTCACCAGAGAAGGGCTGGGAGGGGCAGGGGTGTCTAAAACCCAAAGTGGCCTAGCCCCCTTCCACCTCTAACCACCTGTCCACTTGCCACCAGAAGGCCTGGGTTTGTGGTGAGGGCGGAGCAGGGGCCAGGGGTAAGGAGCAGTAAGCTGAGCTCAGCTTTTCTGTCTGGCTTCCTTCTAGGCTTCCTTCTGGGGTGGCCCCTGCAGACAAGAGCCCTGGCACTCAGCCTCTTCTATTACTTCTATTGGTTTAGGGAGAATTTAGGGAGGGAAGCAACAGACTCCCTCCCTAAATTTTCCCTGCACCAATGTTTTAAGTGAGAATAGAGAAGAGAATGGCAAAGGCTTGGTGAATGCTTGGTTGCAGTGTTTTTGTGTTCTTCCATGGTTGTTTCCTCTCCTTTTCTTTCCATCTTCCCTTCTTTCTCTGTCCTTTGACACTTAAGCATGGGAAGGACAGAGGAAAATGTGTGCCAGACACTCTTCTTTGGGTGAGCCTGAGATGCATCTTAGTAAACCACAGACACCTAAGGAAACTGTCCCTACAAGCCGGAGGATTGGGTCTGTCTCCCTCATCTGAGGAAGGGCTTTCCAAATCTTTCCCCCAGCACTGGCCGCCTTCCCTTCCCGTTCACTGGCTGCCTCCTTTGTGAACTAATGACTGTAATTATTACCTCCCAGAGCTCTTTTGTTATCTCCAACCCCAAGTCCCGGAGAGGGGGAATGGGCTCTTTAGTGAAATGAAAGTCATTACAAAGCAAATTACCGTCTAGGGAGGGACAGCCTTCAGCAAAGACAAATCAGATCCCCGTCTGCATCTGAAGTAGGGTGCGTTTAAATAAAAAATGTAAATACCACCATTAGATCGAAAGTACTCCAGAGCTGTGAGATTTAATGGAGTTTAAACGGTAGCACTTGAAGCCATTGCTTTACCAAAAAGAAAAAAAAAGTCAGTTAAATTCGGGTGTTTTCATCTGTTTCTTCTTTGGGGGTTTTGTGTGTTTTAAACGCTTATTTTTAAGAACCTTTATGTTTTCAATCACTCATCCATAGTAGAAAGTTCTGCAACCCTAGACTGCTGGCTTGAAGCAAAACCTTTGCAGGACTTGTTATGGATTTCAACAAAGAACCAGCCTCTGCGAGGCTGGAGAGAGCTGCAGAGCTGCCATGCCTGAAGTGCAGATGGCTGAACCGCAAGTCTTTAGGTTTCCGGAGTTGTTATCGTGGTGACCTGGAGTGTCAGAGCCAAGAAAGCGAAAAGGAGGAGCCAAATTGAGCCCTGAGTTTTCGACCACCCAGGTTCCCACAGCCTGGTCCGGACTTCTCCACCTAGCGCGCTCAGCGCCAGCCTTCGGCAGGACCCTATAAAGGCCCCACTGGTTCCCTGCTCTCAAACTGGTGACTGGACCCAGCTGCCATAGTGTGGATCCCATGACTCCTCAGGGAACCCCTGGACTCAGGCGCGCCAGAAGACAGCGCTTTGTGGAGAGAATTGACCAGGGACAGTTGTGCTCCAGGATAGAGGACTTGGGCCTGTATGCGTCCAACATGTGCCCCAGGATGTCCCTTCTAAGCGAGGGTCGAGAGGTGCTCGCCCAGACGGGATCCCCCGGTCTCTGTTTTGGTAGCAGCTTTGGTAGCTGGTTCAGGAGGTCAGAGAAAGAAAACGGCTTGTGAACACAATGGAAATGACAGGCGCTCTGGCCAGGCGCGGGGAAGGCAGCCGCCTCGGGAAGCCGACCTCAGGCAGCCCTTTCCCTTCTCTCACTCCCTCCCTCTCCCCCAGAGCCCCGGAGATGCGAGGTGCACTTGAAGTTCATCTCCACTGCCAAGAGAATGCAGCGTAAACCGTCAAAGGGCTCCCAATCCTCAGGGCGTCCTCCCTGTCTGTAACAGCTTTTTGTAGAAAGGAAATCATCGAAAAAGATTCTGACTTTCTCGTCCTTTCTTATTAGAAAAAGAGAAAACCCTTACTAATACGCCTCAGAGAGAGCCAATCTCGCGCTCCCGGGCGCTGCCGCGAAGATTCTCTCGGGGCGAGTGGGGACAATGGTTTGAAGTCCCTTGAAATGAGGGCCCTTCAGGCGATGCCTTCTTTCCTACTCAGATTTGGAAAGCCGAGATTGCTTAGTTGGAAACCCTGTTCTCTCCTCCCAGGCACACACAGATTCCCCTTCCACGCCAGCCGCGGGCCCTTCCACGCCTCCGCGGGCCAAGGTCACCAAATACCCTGATTCCATCCCCCACCCGCCATCAATCCTGCCCACTCTGGCCGCTCTGTCTCGTTCCCTTTCAAGAAGTTTCCATTCGTTTTATTTTTTCCCCCAGCCCGAGGTCCTCTAGACTCCAGCGTGGATTTTAATTGCCTCAATCAGCAGTCATTCTTCCCAGCCGTCACTCAGAGGCTGGACGGTGGGTCCCGCGATCTAGCCCTTGGCTGCGCAGGAACAGTGCGCCCCCGGGGACGGCGCGCTTCAGCAGGCAGGCGTCAGGCTCTACTAAGGCGCTGAAATGAGCCCATCAGCGGGTAGGAGCCCTTCCCCCGCCGTCCCCTCCCCAGGCTCGTGAACGGCGCCTGATGCCGGCCCGGGGCGCAAGCTCCCGAGGTCGCAGCGACCTCAGCACCCGCTTGGAGGAGGGCGGCGCGGGAACCCCGCTTCCTTCCCCTCAGCAGGAGCTAGACCTCAAACAACACCCCAATCGATGCACACAGAAAACCCCTCTGGGCCACGCTTCCCCGCCTCGCCGAGATCTCCCCAGTCTGCCCCTCGCTGACGCTGGCGCGCAGCGGCCGTGGCAGCACCCGGGACAGCGGCCGCCCGCACTTCCCGCCTCTGGCTCGCCAGAGGACGCGCTGGCACACCTCCCACCCCCTCACTCTGACTCCAGCTGGCGTGCACGGTCTGCCTCGCATCCTCACGACTCAGCTCCCTCCCTCTCCCGTGTTTTTTTCCTCCGCCGCCCCCTCATTCATCCCCACTGGACTCCCTTTCCCTCAAATGCTCTGGGGCTCTCCGCGCTTTCCCGAGTCCGGGCTCCGAGGACCCTTAGGTAGTACCCGTCCCTTTTAAGGCTTCCCGGCTTCCAAAGCATTGCCACGTCCCTAAACCCTGTCTCCAGCTCTCATACACACACGCACACTCAGACACGCGCGTTTTCTGTTCCTGGGTGACACCCGCCCTCGCCGCTCGGCCCCGCCGGTGTTCGGGCTGTGCCCTCCTCCCGCCACACGGGCACGCACGCGCGCACAGGGCCAAGCCCAAGGCAGCTCGCCCGCAGCTCGCACTCGCAGGCGACCTGCTCCAGTCTCCAAAGCCGATGGCATCTCCGGGCTCTGGCTTTTGGTCCTTCGGGTCGGAAAATGGCTCCGGGGATTCCGACAATCCCGGCACAGGTAGGAAAGAGAACCGGGACCTGCGGCGGGAGAGTTTTGCGGTGGTCTGGGGTTTGCGGGGCTACGGAGAAGACGAAGGAGGTTTTTCCACCCGCAACAGGAAACTTCTTCGGGCGCGTCTCCCTGCTTTTGGGCTAAGTCCTTGACGGCCTAAGAGCTCAAGACCTCTACAGCCTCTTGTCCCCTGGGAAGACGCCCAAATAGTCTCGGGCCCCTTCCACAGAAGGTTCGAAGAGCCCCGCAAAGACCGCGGTGTCTCGGGGACATGGAAATCCATGGGCCTGGGGCGCTGCTAAGATCCAGGTGTCTGGACCCTGGGGAGGGACGGAGTGACCGTGAAGATAGAAAAAAAAAAAAAATGGGAAAGGTGAGAGATTTCTTGGTCTAGAAAGACAGCCTGCGAAAAAATGGATAGCTTCAGTATTTAGGAAAACTCCAAGCTTGGCAGGGAGAGGAGTTTGCCTGAGCCGACTGGCACCTGGAAGGGCAGCGGTGTGGGCTTCTCCTTGGGAAACAGATCAAGTAAATGAGGGCTGGCCCGGGCTGCCAGGCTCCCGCTTGCCTCCCGCACCTGCCGGCCTCACCGAGTCCTGAGTGGCCCCCAGGAGGAATGCAGCCCCTTCCGGGACCCGGGACTGATTGATGTTCACACAGAACGAAATTTCACACGTCCGTCTGCTGTTCTCTTTCCGCCTCGCTGTCCGCCTGCCTGTCCTTCCTTGCAGCGCGAGCCTGGTGCCAAGTGGCTCAGAAGTTCACGGGCGGCATCGGAAACAAACTGTGCGGTGAGTGCCCAGGGACAGGGGCGGGCAAGGTCGCGCGCTGGCGGCCCGCGGGGTCCAAGCCGTCTTCTCACCTCCGCATCCGGGTCAGCGGAGTCGGGGTTTCCTGGCTGCGGGTGGGCGGGAGCGAGGGAGCCGGGCCCGGCGGAGGATAGACGAGGCCCGCGCTCGGTGTCCTTACCCAGCCCTGCTCTACGGAGACGCCGAGAAGCCGGCGGAGAGCGGCGGGAGCCAACCCCCGCGGGTCGCCGCCCGGAAGGCCGCCTGCGCCTGCGACCAGAAGCCCTGCAGCTGCCCCAAAGCGGATGTCAACTACGGGTTTCTCCATGCAACAGGTAAAGGCTCTCGCGGAGCCCGGGGGCGCCCCTGCCCCTCTCTCTGCCCCGCCCACCTCGGCCGGTGGGGACCCGGCGCTGAGAACCCGACAGGGGCGTCGAGGTGGCGGCGGAGGCTGGACCTGCCAGAATCTTTAGATGAAAGCGAGAAATGCGGGACCTGCCCGCTGGGTCCAAGCCCCCGAACCTGGCCTCTGAGCTCCAAGAGGGCTCTGAGGCCGTGGCGCTCTTCCTCCAGCGCGGCCCTTGGGGTGGCGGGTGGCCGATGGCCCAGGCGCTCGTGCGCGCACTGAATCGATGACGGCTGGCTTCCCTAGGCCGCTGGGGCCTCTGGTGGGACTCGGTTTCCAAATGTGCCCGAGAATGCAGAATTGCATAATTTTTTTAGGTCTTTAGATCACGAGAGTGATTTGTAGCTGCAATCGCACAAGAGAACGATTCCATTCACATGAAACCCGCGCGCCAAGTTTTACCCCCGTGCGCTTACACACCGTCTCCCAAATGTATGCCCGCGCACACACATGCAGACACACACACGCACATGCTCTCTCTTTCTCTCTCTCTCTCTCACACACACACACACACACACACACACACACACACACTGACTTTAGAAACAGCGGGCCTTCCTAGCCGACCAGAGATACTAGGGCGCCTGTTCCACTTTGGTTTGCCTGAAGGCATTCAGACAAACACTTCTGACGTGAAATATTTCCGTAAACACGTAAGATGGCTTACTGAGAAACAACCCTTAGGACGAACTCCTGTGAAGCAGATAAACGCAGACACACGCTCTTCAAAAAAAGAAAGTAAACAATATAAGTTATGAATTGAAATGCAGTCATTTGGGGAAGAGGAGAAGTCGTAATTTCTCTCATTCATTCCCTTCACCTTTGAAAAATGTCTCCCTTTTAAAGAAAAATGTTCTGCGTTTCCAAAAGCTTTATTTAACATGAAATCTCTCAATTCAAAGAAATGTTATTGCCTCATCAAGATCTTGCCTTGAATATTTTCACAGTAAAATTAAAATGTGGCATTTTAATTCCATTCTTTAGACCTGCTGCCGGCGTGTGATGGAGAAAGGCCCACTTTGGCGTTTCTGCAAGATGTTATGAACATTTTACTTCAGTATGTGGTGAAAAGTTTCGATAGATCAACCAAAGTGATTGATTTCCATTATCCTAATGAGCTTCTCCAAGAATATAATTGGGAATTGGCAGACCAACCACAAAATTTGGAGGAAATTTTGATGCATTGCCAAACAACTCTAAAATATGCAATTAAAACAGGTATTGTCTCATCGAAAATAATAAAGCTCTTTTTTCTTTTACAATTTTTATTTTATTTTTTTCTATAAAATGTTTTGTTTGATGGAGTTACTGATATTTTCAAAATTGCAAAGTTATTTTCATCACGTAAAAAATAGTCATTATTAGAATGATTCTAATCCAAAACACCTTCCACTGTTATTGCTCATGCTTCTGAAGTTGATAATGTCAGAAACATGATTTAAGTGTAAATCATCAGATTTTACGTTGCATGTATTTGGACACGGAGATTAACCACTGGTGTAGAAGCAAACATTCATCAGCAGAAACCAGCAGAAAGAACTCAAATGGAGAAAGAGAATATGGAAATAAAAGCTCCAAAAATGTATGATCCAAACAAAAGCCCGAATACCAGCGCTGTGCTGGTATTTTCTTTGGCATAAAACTGGTCAGAAACAGGACTCACCACCCTATTAATCATTGAGCAGGAGGGATGTTTTCACATTGTGTTAAAAGGCCAACCTTTCAGATTTGAATTCAGATTTTCACTTATTTTTAAGGAGATGTGCACAACACACAAGCAGACATGATACAGGCTAGCTTAGCAATTCAGCCATGTTATATATGGATGTGTGTTCCTCCCAGCCACTGTGTATGTGAGATAAAGGAAAAAGGGGGGAGGGGCAAATCAGATATCCTTAGGGGGAAATTTTTTTAAATGTGCTTTTGTGGTCTCTTGGCTTTTCACAGGATTCTTTATATTCCATCCATGTTACAGCTTCGTTTATAACATTTATTTGGGTGCATTCCGAGCTTTCATGTTATCTACACAAAGTCAGCTATTCATCTGCCCAGGTCTTGATTAACCTCGCTTTTTACATTGTCTCTAATCATCCTGATACACGATGGCATGGCATTTCATTAAGGCAATAAAAATAAGTATGAATGAATTTCCAGGGACGGGGAGAACTTTATGGATCTAAATTGATGTGTAGCCTTTAAAAGATTTGCTAGCAAATAAAAAATGTGAAATATGACATCAACATCACCATAGAAACGTCATCTTTTTAGATTGCAAATTTTTTGCTGATGAATTAGCAGTATTATGCTAATCAATAACAAACATTCTTAAAATGTTTGCTGTGAGAAGTTTAGTTCTTTTTTTCTTTTTGTTCACATTATTTATACCAACAGAGAAGAAAGGTAGGCATACAAAAAGCCTTGGGACATAGATTTCTATCAAAGTCAGGCTGTGGAATAGGAGTTTTGAAGGTGTATTAGACATCATCCTCAGCGTTCATAAGGAACCCACGTGATGTTTATACCAGGCATTAAAAATTTCCCTACCCCTCCTCAGCTTTTCCTGCATTCATAGTGCAATCCTGAGTGATGCTTTTAATTCATTTTTTTGACCCATTCCCCATACCTTATATTTAGATATGTTAATAGTAAATTGCTACCTATTGTTTGTATTGCTACCAAACCAAAAGAACCTTTGGGAATGTTTTGTGTCTTCATCCTTGAAAGCTAGTGGTGCCTGAAATGCAGTCTAAAGAGTTAAGATAATGGGAGCTGCAAGTCAGTGAAAATAATAGTTCTGTCTATCAGTGTTGCATTTAGGGCCAGGAAAAGATGGGCTAATTCAATACTCAGATTTTGCCATAATGCTTGTGAAACTGTTAGGTATCACTGTAATGCATTTTATTTAAAGTTCAGATAAAAATGTGATGGATTAAGTTGGATTTCTAAGCATATCAATTCAATCTCTCAGTAGTTTTCATAACATATTTAGTCTGCTGGCCTTTTCCTTCAAATAGCATTTCAAAACATTAACGGCAGTCATTTTCTCTATTCAGCTGGCAACTTTATAGATCTCTGTGCTGTAACTGTCATACTTGTCATCTAGTACTATTTAGGATATTTCAAATTAGTTGCCATCCCTGCTACTACCAGACACTTTAATGCTTCTCAAGAGATGATTTTATAAAATGCATATTATCATCTTGTTTCTACTGAGAGACCTTAACCTGATTTCCACTAGGGCTCCAAGCTTAGAGAGGAGTGAAGGGCAGTGGGAAAATGAAGTCTTCATGGATTGTTAAAATTACCTCTGTAAAAAGAAATGTTGGAACACAGAAAACTGAGCAGAGAATGATAGAATTCCAGAATAATTTTCATTTGCGGAGATCATTAGATTTGATGCTGGTGGTGGTGGTGTTGGCTGGGGAACAGTAGGACTTAAATGTGGTCCTGAATCTTTTACCAAACCATCAGACAAAGGGAATTAAGCGACAGTAGATGAGGCCGCCCTAGTGTGAGTGTTGCCAGGACACAAAGAGCAGTTTGGACCGACTTTTGGCCTCTTTCCAACTGATCGTGAGCACCAGGGTCAGAGTTGCCTGAGGCTGGTTGTTCCCAGAGTCTGCGCATCCTTCCGGGCTCATTTGCTAGTCTGCAGGGAGCATCCCTGAGTCTAAGCAGCCGTTCTCACATCTCAAGCTCACCACCTTCCTGGCCGCACAGGCTGTGTGTGGCCACCGGATGCCTGACGCAGTGTGCTCTGCTCCCATCACAGGGCCTGGCAGGGTGGCGACAGCAGCAGGAAGCCAAGGGCTGCAGGGACAGCTGACCGATGGGGGCAGGTCTCACAATTCCTTGGAGAGAGCCCTGCCTGGATTTGCTGGGCAGCCCTGGGAAGCAGCCTGTAGGGGCCACAGGACAAGAGCAAATGTCATTAGGGGTATATTTCTGCTAGACATCAAGAGGGCCTGTTGATCTGACCTGTTAAACCATCTCCCTCCCTATTTTCACATCATGATCAGGGAATGAAATTTTTGAGGCAGGAGAGATTCAGGTGAAATGGCAGAGCAAGGTCAAAAAATATAGAGGGAGGAAGGGAAACCTAGCAATGAAAGCGTCAAACTTGTTTTCACCATTTACAGAAAGTTATCATCAGGGTGGACTGGCCTTCTGATATCCAGAGGCACAACACACCCATCACAATCTCTCTCCATCTTATGCAGAGGTTTCATTCCCAAGTTTCCCTAGAGTTAAATACTGTCTAATCATAGACACCACATTCATCCAGAAAATGCATATGAATTGGGAGAATAGATTAATGGATACAGTTGATCATTCTTATTAATTTCCTCACTTGAAAAAAAAAGGCTTAGGGAAAGAGAAATGGAGGAATGAAGGAGCATCGGGAGGGAGGAAGCGGCTGTGATTTCAGCTGCGAGCATAATGAAATGGGGAGTCAGTGAGGCAGAGAGGAGTAAAGGGTTGCTCCAGACGTCAGCAGCCACAGCAGCAAAAAGGCCTTCTCAGCCTTCGTGGATGGGTAAACTGAGGGGGTCAGCGTCAGAGGTAGAAGGTACCCCATGAGGCCACAAGGACATAAAATAATGCTGGAGAACGCACAGTAGATGCACAAGTCCTGATCCCGCTAAAATGTGCTCCTTCCCAGCTTCTATCTTTTCCCCGTGTCTAACTCTCCGGCCACATGCCTGAGGCTGATAAGAGAGCACTCCAGTGCAGGATAAGCTAGCCATTGGCTTTTGTCCCTGCTCTTCCCCATTGGCTTCCTTTATCTTGTTTCGCCTGTGCAGGAGAGGAGAGACGATCACATCCCAGGCTTTAGACAGATGTCCAG
Organism: Mandrillus leucophaeus; assembly: GCF_000951045.1. NCBI lineage: Eukaryota > Metazoa > Chordata > Mammalia > Primates > Cercopithecidae > Mandrillus > Mandrillus leucophaeus. Next base: position 1,611,439 of record NW_012107286.1, read on the forward strand.
GATGTGGAAGATACCTTTTTATCAGATGTTATTTCCATAATGGCCCATCTTCTAAAATTTTTGCTGCTGTGCAAATCACGGACCTATCAATGACAGGCTTTTGTGGAGCAAGAGGAAAAAACCAAATGCTAATGACATATTTATAATCACATTTTAAATAATAGCCTCAGGAGAATGTGGATGTCAGTCCATTTAGAGAGTTTTAGAGGGATCTAGAAGTCAGTTAGATAAGCCTTGCAATGGACTAATCAGTCCATTGAATATATCTTTATGTATCTTGTTGATAAAACAGTGATGTTGACTGTATGTGACCTTATTTTAAAGCACAACTATGAAGGAGCTCTGTTGTTTATAATTAACAAAGAAGAATTGACAAGAATTAGCTCTGTCTGTCCATGCCATCTTTAGACAATTATCACCTTTTGAATCCAGGGCAAATCACTCAGCGGAGTGTCCTATTTTCTCATTTTTGCCCTGTCTTTTGTAATCATTAGCCATTTGTCACTGATATTATTATGAATGTTGGCATGCCTGGCGGATGTCATGGTATGACTGATTCTCAGAACGACTGCAACAAAAAAGGACTTCTGGCAGCATGAGTGTAAATGAGAAGTAACCTGTCTGAATAGCTGTGGGTTGCAGTAGCATTTTAGCTTGCAAAAATATTGAAAATAGAAAAGAAATTCGTGTGCAAATTGCAAACCACATTTGTTATTTTTTATAGGGTATGATTAAAGGAAGATTTATAGGGTATGTTTTAAGAAATATCAAAAGCTAAAGTAGTCTTCGTGGTTAGTGGAAATGCTTTTATGGTGTGTGTGTATGTGCATGTGTATGTGTGTGTGTGTTCTTGCGCATACACACGTGTGTACATGTTGGATTTCTACTTACAGATTTCCTGTTACTGACAGATCTTTCAAGGTCCTTTAGCTAGAGAAATCATGTGTTTGAGAGGAATTTATTTTCATTGGAGGCAATCCTGATTCTGGTATTCCATTTTATTCAGGGCATCCTAGATACTTCAATCAACTTTCCACTGGATTGGATATGGTTGGATTAGCAGCAGACTGGCTGACATCAACAGCAAATACTAACATGTAAGTAGCCAAATGTGCTTTTATATAATTTAGGATAATTATTAGTGATATTCCATAGTCTTTACGTCTTATGTGAAAATCTGTTTTTATTAAATAGCCACTAAAATAGTGATACAAACTTCTGAAGTGTGAGTGTTCACTTTAATGTAACAGAAAGTAGTTCTGATATATCTTTCATGTAATCAAACTCAACAAAATTTTTAAAACACCAAAGAGACTTTTTTCTGACATGTTTGATTTATTTTTGTGCATAATGTCAAAGACAAATGGGACCAGATATTATATTTTAAATCATGTTACTCTGCAATATTTTTTTTTATTCAATACAATAAATATCTTTTATGTGTTATGTTAGTAATTGGAGCTCTTGACTGTAGGGACATAGAAAAAATAAACCTTTTGGAAGGCCTTTTTGAAATAATTTTCTCTCTGCTTAATGTTATAATCATAACGCTTGTAAATGTATGTTTTGAAAAAGGAAATAGTTCTGTAGCTATTGTAATGATTGTGAATCATGTATTTGAGTTACAGAGGTAAAATGTGGCCATTACTACATTTCAGGTTCACCTATGAAATTGCTCCAGTATTTGTGCTTTTGGAATATGTCACACTAAAGAAAATGAGAGAAATCATTGGCTGGCCAGGGGGCTCCGGCGATGGGATATTTTCTCCCGGTACATGATATTTCAACTTTCTTTGTGTCTTTTCTTCTAATATGCAATGCCTTGTTGTAAACCTAGGGAAGATTAAGTATCTAGCCTGTGTCTCTGCTTAGGTTAAATAGACTGTGTGTTGATCAAAAGAATGAATGTGATTAAGTGCACATGACCATTGAACATGCCTCCAAGCTAAGTAACCCACGCTTGAACAGCAGTTATTTGTGTGCAAAGCGAGCATAATCAGAGATGGTACTTACCCAGTGCTTCTACTGTGATCCTACAAGCAGGATGTACGGATAATGTGGAACAAAGGAATCAAGATTCCTAATAAGGAAATTCACTCTCTGACGCTCTTCCCAGAATTAGTGAAAGGAAATGGGTAGCCTCATTTAATAAAGCATTTGCTGTTCAAGGGTGCATAGCAAGGTAGATCTACTCCATAGAGCATATGGATCACTCTGTCTTTGAAATAACAAGCAGCAAAGTGGATTTACACTAATTTCAAGGAGGACAGAGCATGCCTTGGGAGAGAATTTCTTAGAGCAAAAAAAGAGGGTGATGATTTCTTCAAGAGCTTTCTCATCCCTTCTCTTCTTTATCATGCCATTCAGTCTTTTCCATCCTGCCTTTTATCACCAGCCATTGCATTCTAAGCTCCATTATTTACACCTCTTCCAGCCAAGAGAATCAACCTGAAACAAAAAGCTGTGTCCTTGGTTTACGGTTCTGTGTGAGACCTTGGTTTGATGAAGAAAAGAAATAGAAGTTAGGAAGGCAATGGAAAGAAAGTCACTGACCCGTGGAAAAGAAACCCAATGTGCAGATCATCAGCTAATCAGTGGCAGGAGCGGGATTGATTAGTCCGCTGAGAAAGGACCCACCTGAGAGAGAGGCCAGAGCAACACCTGTCGTTGTGTCAGACAGTGCAAAGGCCAAGTGGTTGTGATCTCTCTTCAGCAAATCTACAGAGACACGCAGATGATGAGGCGGGGGTGGGGGAGAAAAGAAAAAGTGGAAAGAAAAAATAAGTAAGCAAGAGTGACCCCAAGACCAGGGCTTAAGTATGTTTGCCTGCAAGCTCTGATCAGCTATTTTATTTTATGTGTTTAAATATATAGCACAATTTTTCAGGTGCTGAAGGAAAAGGTGTTAGTTAAATGGAAGGGAAAATTAGCCTTTTAAAGTCATTGAACACCAGCTGTGATGAATTTTATGCTAGCCTTTATTTTGTAGGGCACTTAGTACTTAGTTTTCCTCTGGAAAACTATGCCTCTTGAGGGAGCTTTGTCATCATTGCCTGATGCTTTGAAAACACTTTTTCATGAGGAATGAAGTGGGGTACAGAGATCCACGTCATTTCTACCTTTCTTCTTCCCACCCTTGTGTGATGGGTATAGGACTGATCTGTCCCTGAGATGAACCAAGAACATGCTGGGCTCTATTTTTTTCTTTTATTTGCATTTATTTTATGCTGAATTTATTCCCATGCCTTAAGTTTTTATGGTCCCCAGGAGGAGGGAGAGAACAACTGTACCTGTTGACCCTGAAAATTTGACTGATTTGACTAAGAGCTGGGCCTAATTTACCTGGTTGGTCTGAAAAACCTACATGCCCCAGAAAACATACACCCAGAGAAAGAATTCTCTTCGGCAGTTCTGCTATGCTCAGAGCTTACCCTCCACCCTCATTGATGATGGGGGATTTTCACGTGGAGACGACTTCAGCTTGAGCATGGGAATTATAGGCTTCCTTGGAGCCTAAAGACGCATTTACTCTTACCCCAAGACGCAAGCCATAGATGTCACACTACAGGGCAATGCAGACATTGCAAAGTTGGGAAGAGACAGCAGAAAAGGTCATTGCAACCTGTTTCTGCTCTGCTTTCTACAAGACATCACAGAGGAGACATGGCTCATCACCACCTTACTGGCCATGGATGCTATTCCCGGGAGCATCCAGCCTCGCTCCTGCAGTAAACGGTCTTACAATTTAAGGGGTGGGGATAGAGAAAGCCACACATTTTATGTGTCTGGGATCTAAAAGTCTCATTCCCTGGGACTCAATGTGAAGAGTTAGGTCTGTGACTTAAAACATATTGCCTCATACCTCCATCGATAATACCCAACGGCTTCATGCTTCGTGGAAAGTCCTTTAGGACTCCTAGAAGAAATCTGCTTTTGTGATATCACCTACACTGGGAACCAGAGAAACATGCAGCACTCCTTACTGCTCAGCAGGTCACAAAGCACAAACACTAAGGACCGGCTAGGAAAGAAAGCTTGGCTTAGTCACAGACCTTTTCCTAGCTAACAGGGTTTTCATAATGTTTCACCTCTTGCTTTTATTCATGTATTTTATTTTTTATTTTTTTGACACAGAGAATCACTCTGTTGCCCAGGCTGGAGGGCAGTGGCACGATCTCAGCTCACTGCAACCTCCACCTCCCGGGTTCAAGCAATTCTTGTGCCTTAGCCTCTAGAGTAGTTGGGATTACAGGTATGCACCACCACGCCCAGCCAATTTTTGTATGTTTAGTAGAGATGGGGTTTCACCATGTTGGCCAGGCTGATCTTGAATTCCTGACCTCAGGTGATCTGCCCACCTCAGTCACCCAAAGTAGCACTTGCTTTTACATCCTTTCTTAGAGGAGTCATAGGAAATAAGAGCAGGTAGGGCTCACGCATTTGTCCTCATGCCTCTAAAACGGTCTTCTCTGCCCAGAGGCCCAGAAGCCTCTTTCTCTCACTCAGGGCTGCTGAGCCTTTAGCCAGAGGACGGCTGAGCTGCAGAGTGACGTGTGGGAGGGCAGGGCTGGAAGCCTCAGAAGAAATGCATGTGAAGAGCACTTTCTTTGGATACGTCTTCCCCTTTCTCTTCTCCCCTCCTTCCTTCTCCAGCCTCTTTAAGAACAACTAAATTCTCAAACAAGGTCATTTTGCTCTCCCCAAGGGACATTTGGCAATATCTGTAGATACTTTTGATTGTCTGGGGGAGGGGGTGCTACAGGCATCTGGTGGGTAGAAACCAGGGATGCTGCTCAACACTTTATAATGCCCAAGTCAGCCCTCACCACAATTATGTTGCCCACAATGTCAGTAAGTGCCAAAACCATGAGCTAGGATGGAATTTCCTTTCGAAGCAGACCCCACTTCCAGCATCCTACAGTCTGCCTTTCAGGCCAGGTGTCTGCTCAGAGCAGGCGTGACCTGGATTCTGCTTCTCCTGCGTCTCTGGAGTCCAGAAAGGAAGGAATCGCCCTTATTTTGGCTGAGGACAGAGGCATGGATCTGGGTGATGAGTGCTGTGTGCCAGGCGGCCTGCTTGAGTCAGAGCGCAGGGCTCAAGAGGCAAAGGTCATACCCCTGCCTGGGCCATTCAGCTTGACATGGAGCCCTCCTGCTCCTCAGCCACCAGGAAGGAGAGTAACTCACAACACTCTCGTGACAGCAGGGCTTGGGGTGTTCCCCTTGGGCAGGAAGGAGAGGCAGTACCTTCACTCTGCCCCATGGCCTCACGTCTTCCATGCCAGCATATTAATTTGCATTCATAACAATCTGTCTTTCCTGAATTGCAAACATCCTAAACTTCCCAATAGCCCTGGGTTTTCTTTGCTTGTCAAGTGAGACTCTTGATAAGACACAAATCTTATGGTGTGGAATCCCTGACAACCTTTGGATGACACAGAAAAAGTAACACAATATGGACTGAAAATTCTTAGTTGTTTTTCTAAAAAAATTATAGTTTTTCTATAATTATGAAATGAGTTTTGTTAGCTAATACAATTCTATTTCAATGATGTCTTTGAGAGGAAAGAACTAGTTTAGAAGGAATGAACAGATGAGTACGATAAGATAGAATTGGAGATATATCCTTTATGACAGGGGTCCTCAACCCCTTGATGGTGGAGCGGTACAGGTCTGTGGACTATTAGGAACCCGGCCGCAGAGCAGGAGGTAAGCAAGGGGCGAGCCAGTATTACCGCCTGAGCTCCGCCTTCTGTCACGTCAGCGGCCGCATGAGATTCTCATAGGAGCATGAACCCTATTGTGAACTGCGCATGCGAGGGATCTAGGTTGCATGCTCCTTACGAGAATCTAATTAATGCCCAGTGCTCTGAGGTGGAACAGTTTCGTCCCAAAACCATTCTCCACCCCACCCCCACCCGCCCCCGACCTTCCATAGGTGGAAAAATTGTCTTGCACGAAATGCGTCACTGCTGCGAAAAAGGTTGGGGACTGCTGCTCACTAAAAATTGTTGATGAGGCCAGGCGTGGTAGCTGACACTTGTAATCCCAGCACTTTGGGAGGCCGAGGCGGGTGGATCATTTGAGGTCAGGAGTTTGAGACCAGCCTGGCCAACGTGGTGAAAACCCGTCTCTACTAAAAATACACAAAAAATTAGCCGGGCGTGATGGCGCATGCCTGTGGTCCCAGCCTCTTGGGAGCCTGAGGCAGGAGAATCTCTTGAACCCAGGAGATGGAGGTGGCAGTAAGTGGAGATCGTGCCATTGCACTCCAGCCTGGGCCACAGAGTGAGACCCTGTCTCAAGAAAAAAAAAAAAAAATTGTTAACAGCTTACACCAGTAACAACTGATTTATCTTAATCCAAGTGCAAGGCACTGAATGAGTTGAAATGAAAAAAAAAAAAAGGTTTCTCCATTCGGATATAAGCAGGATTTTACAGAACTTATGCAGAATGACCACGTTCACAAGCTGGGATGGAGGCAAACCTTTTGCTTTTGAATTAAAAACCCTCTTCAAAGGGCTTCCAACAAGAGTAGAATCCACTGCAGTTCCAGTTAGTGACTGAGAGGGGGTGTGGCGGTGGCACCTGTCCTGTCCCAAAGTGCCCTCTGGGGTAGCGCCTTTGAGTCTGAGGATTCAGTTTAAAGATAGTCAATAGGGTTTTCTTCTGAGTCCAAGGAGGACTCAGGTCACTGGAAATAAGGAATGTTGCTTGCATGTGAAATGAGGTTGATAATAAATAAAGTAACTGTGTGTTGCTGTGCCCTTTAGGTGGCGCCATATCTAACATGTATGCCATGATGATCGCGCGCTTTAAGATGTTCCCGGAAGTCAAGGAGAAAGGAATGGCTGCTGTTCCCAGGCTCATTGCCTTCACGTCTGAGCATGTATGTGTTTCTGCTCCTTCCAAGTTTAAGGTCATGTTCCATAAAGCCCTAGTTGAAGGAATGGTGGCTGGAAATGCATTATCCCCAGAAGCCCTCTTTCTGGAAGACACCTTGGGAGAGAATCGGGGAGAAAGCTGAGTGGTACTATGGGGTGTCCTCCTTGACTCTTTGAAATTCAGGAAAACCCTCAAAGATAAAGGAGCAGCCTGGGCAATACAGTGAGATCCCATCTTCACAGACAATTAAAAAAAAAATTAGCCAGGTGTGGTAGCACAAACCTATGATCCCCGGATGCTGAGGTAGGAGAGTTACTTGAGTTCGGGGGGTTGAGACTGCAGTGAGCCGTGATTGCACCACTGCACTCCAGCCTGAATGAAAGAGCAAGACCCTGTCAAAAAAAAAAAAAAAAAAAAAAGAAAAGAAAAGAAAGAAAAAGAAAAAAAGATAAAGGAAAATGTTTTTAGCTCTAGTTCCTATCCTTCTCTTCTGTGGAATCAAGTTGCATGTTAAGGGAAGGGGAGGAGGAGGGAAGGCAGAGTGACTGTGAGCTCATTTGGACCATTGATGCTAGGGCCATGTAAGCAAAACTCCAGAGCAGCCTTTGACACAGATTTTTGTTTAAAAACTCAGCCCACTGATCTGATAGATATTCTGCCCTCATGGTGCCTTGAGTCTTTTTTTTTTTTTTTTTTTTTTTTGAGACAGTCTCGCTATGTCACCCAGACTGTAGTGCAGTGGTACAATCACAGCTCACTGCAGCCTCAACTTCCCAGGTTCAAGCAATCTTCCCACATCAGCCTCCTGGATAGCTGGGACTCCAGATGTGTATCACCATGGCTGACTAATTTTTCTGTCTTTTACAGAGACACAGTCTTGCAGTGTTGGCTAGGGTGGTCTCAAACTCCTGGCCTCAAGTGATCCTCCAACCCCAGCCTCCCAAAATGCTGAGATTACAGGCGTGAGCCACCATCATACCCAGCCTGAATGATTTAACATCCATCTTTAGCTGACTTGACCAGAGGTTTTGTTACCATAAAGAAATAGCACCGGGCCAGGCATGGTGACTCATGCCTGTAATCCCAGCACTTTGGGAGGCCGAGGCAGGTGGATCATTTGAGGTCAAGAATTAGAGACCAGCCTGACCAACATGGTGAAACCTCATCTCCACTAAAAATACAAAAAAATAGCCAGGCAAGGTGGCGGGCGCCTGTAATCCCAGCTACTCGAGAGGCTGAGGCAGGAGAATCACTTGGACCTGGGAGGCGGAGGTTGCAGTGAGAGGAGATCGCGTCACTGCACTCCAGCCTGGGCAACAGAGCGACACTCTATTCTCAAAAAACAAAAACAAAAACATAAGACTGTTCCTTCATGATCTCTGCCTCACAGTAGCCTGGGTTCTGGAATACGGCTGCCTCAGAGACGATCAGGAAGCCCTCTGATGGCCAGGGAACAGGGAGGGAGGAAGGGGCTAGAGGAAGACTCCTGAAAGGAAATGTCACTCAGGAGGCGTAGGGAACCGTGGTGGGTCTCTGATGCAGATCCACCATGAAATTTTTCTGTCTTATTTTAAGTGAGGTGTGTGTGTCCGTCTCTGTGTGTGCCTGTATGTGTCCATGACAAGGAAACAGATTGGAAACCTGTGGATACAGTTCATTACCACAACAGTGGCCATGAAATTAAAGGAAACTAGCAATTCCATGTTAACAAATTATCAAAGCATCTTGTTTTCAGTCATGTTTTGGGGTTTTATTGTTTTGTTATATGTCCTTCTTCAACGTATAGGGGTCACATTGAGCAAAGACCACAGCCTAAAGTTACTTAGCATCTTACCTTTCTATTGCTGCTGGAACAAATGATTACAAACTTTGTGGCTTACAACAATATGAATTTATTACCTTATAGTTCTGGGTGTCAGAAATCTAAAACGGGAAAAGCAGGGCTGCATACTTCCCGGAGGCTCTCTGGGAGAATCCATGTCCTTGCCGTTTACAGTTTCTAGAGGCACCTACATTTTTTAGTTCATCTTCAGAACCAGCAGCATAACATCTTTAGATGTCTCTCTCTCTCTCTCTCTCTCTCTCTCTCTCTCTCTGACCTCTTCTTCCACCACCACATCTCTTTCCATCTGTGGCTCTCCTGCCTCCCTCTTTTGGATCTACTCAGATAATCCAGGATAATCCCCCATCTCAAGATCCTTAATCTAATCACATTTGCCAAGTCCCTTTTACCATGTAAAGTAACATATTCACAGTGTTGAAGATGAGGATATGATTTTGTGGCAGAGAGTATCTGTTATTCAGCCCACCCTACCTAGTGCCTCACCAGGAGATAACTTTCATTTCTCAGCTTCTCCAAGGGTAGAAAAACATGATCTACTTTTCTACTCAATTACTATTTTCCTGAAATGGGTTTGGACCCCTAAATAGTTACATGTTACTGCATTCTCAGCCTCAAAAAGTCCAGATGATCTTTTATTGGGCATCTTTTTCTTTTGGCTTCCAAGCTGTGTCCACAAGTTAAAATGAGTTTGGTCTAGCAGCAAGTCACTCTGCTGTACTCGCTGCCAGGCGTCTCTGGTTTGGGCATGAGCTTCTCAGCCTCATGCTTTACATAAATTGACTGAGACTTGCCCAGAAAGATCCGGCCATGTGGTCTGAGCATCTAAAAATAAAAATTGCTTTCTTTTTTCCTTTTTTTTTTTTTTTGCTTGTCAGAGTTCAGCCCTGTCGTCCAGGCTGGAGTGCTGTAGCATGATCTCTGGAGTGCACTGGTGCAATCTCGCCTCACTGCAACCTCCATCTCTGAGGTTCAAGCGATTCCTCCTGCCTCAGCCTCTGGAGTAGAGTAGCTGGGACTACAGGCATGTGCCGCCACGCCTGGCTAATTTTTGTGTTTTTAGTAGAGGCAGGGTTTCACCATGTTGGCCACACAGGTCTTAAACTTCTGACCTCGGGTGATCAATCCACCTCCACCTCCCAAAGTGCTGGGATTATAGGCATGAGCCACCACGCCCAGGCTACTTCTTCATTTCTGAGAAAGAAACACAATTCGACCATATAACAACCATTTGACTCTCCCATCTCCTTCTTGTGTCTCTATCTATGCATACAATTATGAAGGATCATTTGAATTATGAAGCTCTCCTAAAATGCCAATAGGTTCTAACTTTGGCCTATCATTTGAGTTATCATTGCCTCATCATTTTTGACAAATGAATTGTTTTTCTAATATATAATACCTTATATTATCTGACTACTATTTGACAGTTTCCAAAACACTTTCAATATATGGAACTTTGATTCTCACAGCAACGTTATAGTACAAGAGATTGTTATTAGCATTTTACAAATGAAGAGGCTGAAATTAGCTACACAGGTAGAGCCAGGATCAAACTGGGTTTACTGGGTCCAAGACCAGTGAGCTCCATGCACCGACTACCACTGTAGAAACCAGATTAAAAGATTCAGCAACAGAGCTTTATATACAGCAACTCATCAGTTGACTTAACATCTTATACCTTCCCTGATCAAATTTCCACCAGGAGCTATTTGCTTAATGTGAAACTGATGCTAATTTGTGACTCTCTTTCTACCAAAAAACATTCTCATCATCTCATAGGGCTGGGCTGGAGGGGGTTTTCAGAGCTCATTTAAAGCCATCCTGCATCTTCTTGAACACTTGACCCTGACCATCCTGCACGGGTAAGCTCTTAAAAGTGAGTCCTGCCTTTGAAGCTGCAGGTGAAGAGGTAACATGATTCCCATCGCTAGTTCCTTCTGGGCTCTAGACCTCAGACATTATTTTCAATTCATCATTTAGTGTAGCTTCCTTCTGGCTTCAGGCCAGGCCACATACTTTCTTGGTCTTTTCAGATTTTACAATCACACTGTCTCCACCAGCTCCAGAAATAGATCTCCAGTGGCAGAAGAAAGAAAATTACCAAGTAATTTCTCAAATGCCTTTTCTCCGGCTAGACAGCATCAATCTTGGCATGGAGGCTTCTTTCCTCAATTGCTTGGCTGGCAGGGAGAAAGGATAATGGAGGGGCTGCTGTGTTGACTCAGTGAGGAGAGGGAGGCCATGGGTCAAGACAGACGCTGCTTCGGGTGTTCTCTCTTCACGCATTTTGAGAGGTTTCCAAGGCCCAAGACTCCTGGAAAATCAAATGAGAGCCTTATAGAACTTGTGCCTCAGTGCCTGGGACACAGAGAGCTCTGCATAAATATCAACCAACTTTAAGAAACGACAACCTTGGCCGGGTGGAGTGGCTCACGCCTGTAATCCCAGCAGTTTGGGAAACTGAGGCAGGAAGATTACTTGAGGTCAGGAGTTTGAGACCAGCCTGGCCAACATGGTGAAAGCCCATCTCTACTGAAAATACAAAAATTAGCCAGGTGTGGTGGTGGGTGCCTGTAATCCCAGCTACTTGGGAGGCTGAGGCAGGAGAATCACTGGAACTCAGAAGGCGGAGGTTGCAGTAAACCGAGATCACGCCACTGCCCTCCAGCCTGGGTGACAGAGTGAGTGAGGCTCCATCAAAAAAAATAAAAAGACAAAAAAGCCCCACCTTGTTTTACAGATGAAAACACCAAGCCCCAGAGGTGGGGGATACTTTGCCCAGCGTGTCACAGCCAGTCAATGGCAGAGCCAGATTCGAAGCCTCGATAATTTCTCAATAATACCAGCACTACTCTTTATAAACTCTTTTTTGCATTCAGTGTATTTTATTGAATTGAAAATTAATTCCTTTGATGTGTAATCTAAGCATAGGCTCTGGATTCAGACAAACATGGGCTGAAATATTTGGTTTTATCATGTACTACCTGTGTGACACTGGACAAGTTACTTAATCTTGCTATGCCTCAGTTTTCTGATCTGGGAAAGGAAAGTCATATTAATGCTCCTCTCATAGGACTGTTGGGATACTATCACTGAAGAGATTAGCATAGTGGCCAGCCCAACACTGCTCTTTCATCTATTGGGTTGGATGTCCTGCACGCCTCTCTTTGGCTAGCTGCTCTAAATTCATTTGTAGCATCCTTTCTTAAATCCCATTTTCCTCATTTCCCCATGTTGGTTATTCTTTTTTTTTTTTTTTTTTTTTGAGATGGAGTCTCTCTCTGTTACCCAGGCTGGAGTGCAGTGTTGCCATCTTGGCTCACTGCAATCTCCGCCTCCCTGGTTCAAGCGATTCTCCTGTCTCAGCCTCCTGAGTAGCTGGGACTACAGGAGCCTGCCACCACGCCTGGCTAATTTTTTGTATTTTTGGTAGAGACAGGGTTTCACTATGTTGGCCAGGCTGGTCTCGAACTCTTGACCTCAGGTGATCCACCCACCTTGGCCTTCCAAAGTTCTGGGATTACAGGCGTGAGCCACCACAACTGGCCCCGCGTTGGTTATTCTCGTGCTAATTTCCTGCTACTGAACCAGGTCACGTTACTATCCCTTCTTCGAATCGGAGCACTGAGTTTGTAACTTGGCATGTTTAGAGCCATAGGGATGGGAACGACATAGCGAGACTCTGTGGCCTTCTGCATCCAACCAGAAATGTTCACATATTCATGAAGGGAAGAGTCATTTTGTTTTCTAAATGACCCTTCACTCTCTCTCTGTTGCACCCCACCAAAGCTACCCATCTCTTTTCTAACCACCAACACAGACTAGAGCTTTACTTAGCTGATGAGGAGGGCAACCTATTACATTTTTCTGGTTGTTTGAATCAACTGTTTTCTTGTAAAACTTGAATAAGACTAAATTAAACAACTAGTCTTTCTGTGGCAAGTGTTTAAGAGTTCCAAGATTACTTTTCTCTAAAACATAGAATCACAAAATCTCAGAATTGAAAGTGATCTTAAAGATCCTTTGGTTCAACACATCCTTTGCTGGAATCTCACCCCCTTCCCCAAATCTTCAGTCATACAAAGGCTTGGCAAAAATTAACTTGATGAGTTTTAGGTTCTCTCTTGAAAGTAGGTTTAGAAGTAAACAAAGATCCCAGCTCAATAATTCACATCTCCAGCTCTGAATCCTTTGAAAGCCTAAACTATGAGCTCAATTCCAAATTCCTCTTACTTCTTGTGTGGCACAAGCTCTTCCAGAAATAGCTTCCACGAAACAGCATAACCTCATCTAGGAAAAATATTCTTCATAATCACAACAGACAGTGGATCTTTAGGCACATCACCTAACTAATTCACTCCACTCTTCACACGCCAAGCCCGGCCCACGCCCACATCCCCCAGAACCAATTGCCAATGTTCTGCCGAGGCCCCTTGTGACTTTGATCCACTTCTGTGGGGAGGTAATTCTCAAAATTGCTTTATTTTAGTGTATTATTTTATTTTAGAGACAGGATTTCACCCTGTTACCCAGGCTGGAGTACAGTGGCATGATCGTGGCTCACTGAAGCTTCAAACTCCTGGGCTCAAACAATCCTCCTGCCTCAGCCTCCCGAGTAGCTGGGCCTACAGGGGCCTACAGGCCACCACGTCTTTAGAAAGATGGCTTTCTTTTATCTTTTTTTGAGATGGAGTCTTGCTCTTGTCATCCAGGCTGGAGTGCAATGGCGCAATCCCAACTCACTGCAACCTCTGCCTCCCGGGATCAAGTGATGCTCCTGCCTCAGTCTCCCAAGTAGCTGGGATTACAGGCACCCGCCACCACACCCAGCTAAGTTTTGTATCTTTAGTAGAGACGGGGTTTCACCATGTTGGCCAGACTGGGTTAGAACTTTTGACCACAGGTGATCCCCCTGCCTCGGCCTCTCAAAGTGCTGGAATTACAGGCGTGAGCCACTGCGCCAGGCCAGAAATATGACTTTCACATATCATTATTGGAGAGGCTTTTAGTTTCAAAAATAGATCTCCTTTAAAAATTTCTTTTAAACAGTGACCTGTTTGGAAACAGGGCTGTTTGGGCAATTTGGAAACAGATGACTTCCACAAAATGTATTGCTCCCCCTTAGTCAGAATTGACAGTGAGTGAAATTGTGGAATACATCCATTTACCTTCGGCACCCCTGCTCCACTGCTGCATTCCTGCCTCCTTCTCACCGTAGGGTCCTCATCACTCCCGTGTTGTTTTCTTCTCTACTCAGTCTATCCAAACCTCTTCTCAGGAAAGAACCCGAAAGCCATGCTGAGATGTAAGCGCTAGGTAAGACCTCTCTATTACCTCTCCTGGGGATACTCCTATTGCACTCGGAGAGGCAAAGGCGTGAGATGGTGAGACACAACTCAGCCACTGTGCAGAGAGATGCTTCCTTTATTCCTTCCTTCCTTTAGTGCTGCAGGTGCCAGGCATTGCTTCTGGCGGGGGGAGAGAGCAGTGGGCAGAACATACCCAGTGCCTGCTTTCAGCAAGTGTCCTTTGTACTGGGGAAGAAAGGGATGGGAAAGGGCTTCTGAAATCCCATTCACGCCAGATGACGGATGCTCCCTTGTTCCCAGTGCCAGGTCAAAAGTGACTGAACAGACTTACTGTTCTCCAGGTTAGTGATAAAGCTCATGAGCTTTGGAATTGATGAAATGGTGACAGGCCCTGCTCTGCTACCTCCCAGGGTGTGACCCTTCATCTCCTCCTCATCTGCAAAATGGGGTGATGATACCCAGCTCCTGTAGTTGTGGGGAGGATGAAGCAAGATGATACGTGGGAAGGGTAGTGTGCACCTCGCATGGCTCCAGTGAGCCCCTCACAGATGACACTGTCGTTAGAAGGATCTGAGCCCAGCCAGCAGGTGAGACGGAGGCAGCAGGGAGAGTGGAGTCGGGGCCAGTGATTTCCTTAAGAGGGATGTGCCCTTCCTCCCAAAGTGCCAGAGCAACACTCAAGGATCCACAGCCTTGGGAGAGTCTACATCCTAGACTGCTACTTGTAAAATTTTGAGATTTCCCTACATACATATATTTATTTTAAGAAATAAAGTGAATTAGCCAGGCGCGGTGGTTCATGCCTGTAATCCCAGCACTTTGGGAGGCCGAAGCGGGCGGATCACCTGAGGTCAGGAGTTCGAGATCAGCCTGGCCAACATGGTGAGACCCCATCTCTACTAAAAATACAAAAATTAGCAGGGTGTGATGGTGGCGCCTGTAATCCCAGTTACTCGGGAGGCTGAGGCAGGAGAATCGCTTGAACCTGGGAAGCAAAGTTTGCAGTGAGCTGAGATCACACCACCGCACTTCAGGGTAACAGGACGAGACTCCATCTCAAACACACACACACACACACACAAAAGAGAAGAAAGAAAGGGATTGACTTGCATTTTGTTTGAAGATTTCAAAATGCCACTCGAGGTAAGAAGGGAGATCTGAGGACAGTATCACATTAGGTAGGAGGATGGGAGGATAGGAAGGGCTAGCCTTTTTGGGGATAGCCCAAAAAATTATATGTAAGCCACCTCACATGCCACAGCTACACTTCTGACATCAATTCTGCCAAGAGAGGATTTCATCATTGCACCTGAGCAAATCATGGCTCAGGATGAGAAAGTAATTTGCCTAAATAGAAGCAGGTGTCAAACCCTCATCATTGTGCCTCAGATCACCTCTTTCCATTACACACTTTCATTCACTCTTTGTGATCCACAAATCATAGAAATCACTGTTGTCCACAGAGTGATGAAAATGACTGAAGACATACTCAGTACCGATGTTCACATTTGTCACTGAAGATCATTCTTGGATCTCTTGTCATGTTAAACTTAACCTGGTACACATCATTCCTTTTATTTGACACTTAGGGTACAAGCTCACAATGGGGCCACCTTGATCTAGTAGTCAGAACTGAGTGTGACTAATAAGATAGCAGCTTCACAGATGTGCCTGTGTACAGATCCACATCACCTGCGAATCACACAGAGTCTCTAAAAATGTGTCTGGGTGGTCACCTCCCCTCCAGATCATCATAATTAGAAGCCAATGAGGTGGTCTCCCAGAGCACAAGTTTCTTTGTAAATCTGATGCTTTAGCAAGAGAATGTTCTTTTGGGCCAATTGGCAAGCAGAAGTAAGGACAGAGGTGACCAGTCTTTCTAAGGAAGCTATAGCTATCATTTCCCTCAAATCTTAGGGTGTAAGGAGCCAGCGAATGGAGGTGTCAGAAGGGTGTGAAGGAGGAGGAGAAGATCAGAACTGCAATTGCTGAGGGATTGGGCGTGGGGGTCATGAAGCATGAGGAAGGGTCAAATAGGCAGATTCCAGCTCATTGATAGGCTGGGCTTCAAGATCTACTTGTTGGGGACAATATGTAATGATCCCCATTCACTTAAGTTCATTGTTCTGAGGCGGGTGCCAAGAAGACCCCTGGTCTTGCTTTTAGAATGGGCCTTAGATTCGAGGCATTGGGGTCCACGGAGTCCACCAGAGCCACACTTCAACATTGGGCTTCGTGGCCAGATAGTTATGGCAATAAATAGTGACATTTCTCTGGACTTGTTCTCTGAGCATGTGGTCAACAGATTCAACAAATATTTGTCAACTATACGCTATGACAAAGTTTTCACCCTGATGCAGCCTGCTGTGTTCTTGTAGTGGACACGCAGTGAACTAGTATTTGCAATAATGTCAAGTGGTGATGAGATTAGGGTGGTAGTCAGCTACTTTACAAGATGGTCATAAAAATAGCTCTGTGTGGAGGTGATATGTGAGCAGAGACCTACATTGAATGAGGGAGGGAGCCATGTAAGTATTCGAAGGAAGGTTTTCCGGGAAAATGAACTGCAAGGGCAAAGGCTCAGAGGCAAGAAGAAGTTTAGCAAGCTCACGGAAGACCAGGAAGGCCAGCACACCAGGTAGACAGAGCGAGGGGAACGAAGACAGAGGATAAGTAGGGGAGATCACCAGGCACTAAGGACTGTCTTAATAATCTGTGTCCTCCGAGCCCAGCAGAGGCTTGTCCCTGAAACCCTGTGATCTGTTAGGCAGTCGAATCTTAGTCTCAGTTAAATATTTGGATGAAATCAGCAATGGCTTGAAATAATTGATACAGCTTTCCAGATGTCTTGTCCCAATTCTTTCTTTCTTTCTTTTTTTATACTTTAAGTTCTAGGGTACATGTGCACAACGTGCAGGTTTGTTACATATGTATACATGTGCCATGTTGGTGTGCTGCACCCATTAGCTCGTCTA